>NW_012105720.1:1854940-1867486 GCF_000951045.1 Mandrillus leucophaeus | reverse complement strand
CTCCAGGGTTCACGCTATTCTCCTGCCTCAGCCTCCTGAGTAGCTGGGATTACAGGTATGGGCCACCATGCCTGGCTAATTTTGTATTTTTAGTAGAGATGGGGTTTCTCCATGTTGGTCAGGCTGGTGTTGAACTCCCGACCTCAGGCAGTCCTCCTGCCTTGGCCTCCCAAAGTGCTGGGACTACAGTCATGAGCCACCGCGTCTGACCATCCATTAATATTTCTTCTGTTGAGAAATGTCTGTTCAGATCTTTTGGCCACTTTTAAAATTAGAGTATTTGTTTTGCTGTTAAGTTGTCTGAGTTCCTTATATATTCTGGTTATTAATCCTTTATCAGATGGATAGTTTGCAAAATTTTTTCCCAGTTTTTGGCTTATCTCTTCACTTTGGTGTTTGTTGCCTTTGCTGTGCAGTAGCGTTTTAGCTTGATATAATCCCATTTTGCTTTTGTTGCATGTGCTTTTGAGGTCTTACCCAAAAAATTTTTGCCCAGACCAATGGCCCAAAGCATTTCTCCAATATATTCTTGTGGTAGTTTCATCGTTTCGGGTTTTAAAGTTAAGTCTTTATTTTGATTTAATTTTTTGCACATGATGAAAGATAGGGATCTACTTTCTTTCTTCTGCATATAAATATCCAGTTTTCCCAGCACCATGTCCTTTCTCCAGTGTATGTTTTGGTTACCTTTAGTGAAAATTAGTTGGCTGTAAATGAGTGGATTCATTTCTGGGCTCTCTATTATGTTCCATTGGCTTATGTAACTGTTTTATGCCAGTACTAAACTGTTTTGGTTGCCATATCTTTGTAGTGTATTTTGAAGTCAGGTAATGTGATTGCCTCCAGCTTCTTTGTTTTTGCTCAGGATTTTTTTGGCTATTTGGTACCATATAATTTTATGACTGTGTTTTCTATACCAGTGAAGACTCTCATTGGTATTTTGATAGGGATTTCATTGAATCTAGACATTGCTTGAGGTAGTATAGACAGTTTAACAATGCTGAATCATTCAATTCATGAACATAGATGGAATTACTTTCTATTTTTTTGTGTGTCTTCTTCAGTTTCTCTCATTGGTGTTTTATAATTTTTCACCGTAGAAATCTTTTACTTTAGTTACTTTTATTCCTAGATATAATTTAATTGTAAATGGGATCACGCCCGTGATTTGTTTGTTTGTTTTTGTTTTTGTTTTTTTGAGACAGAGTCTCGCTCTGTCGCCCAGACAGGAGTGCAATGGCATGATCTTGGCTCACTGTGAACTCTGCCTCCCAGGTTGAAGTGATTCTTCTGTCTCAGCCTCCTGAGTAGCTGGCATTACAGCCATGTGCCACCACGCCCAGCTAATTTTTTTATATTTCTAGTAGAGATGGGGTTTCACCATGTTGGCCAGGCTGGTCTTGAACTCCTGACCTCAAATGATCCACCTGCTGCGGCCTCCCAGAGTGCTGGGATTACAGGCGTGAGTCACTGTGCCCAGCCCTCTTGATTTCTTTTTCAGATTTCTATTAGTATATAGAAAGTTACTGATTTTTATATGTTGACTTTGTATCTTGAAACTTTTACTGAGTTCAAAAAAACCAATTCTAACAGTATTTTTGGTGGAGTTTTCAGGTTTTTTTAAAATCTAGGATCATGTCATCTGTGAACAAGGATAACTTGACTATTTCTTTTCCAATTTGGATGCACTTTTTTTCTTTCTCTTGCCTAGTTGTTCTGGCTAGAACTTCTAGTACTCTATTGAATAAGTAGTGAAAGCAGACATTCTTGTCTTATTTAGGTCTTAGAGGAAAAGCTTTCAATTTTTTTTCCCATTTTGTATAATGTCACCTGTGGGTTTGTCATATTTGGCCTTTATTGTTTTGAGGTATGTTCCTTTTATATCCAGTCTTTTAATAGTTTTTATCATAAAGCGATTTTGAATTTTATCAAATGCTTTCTTGACATCTATTGAAATGATTTTTATACTTATTCTTGATTCCATTTGTGTTATTTATCACATTGATTGATTTGTATACATTGAACTATCCTTGCATTCCTGGGATAAATCCCACTTTATTGTGGTGAATGATATTTTTAATATGTTGTTGAAGTCAGTTTGCTAGTATTTTGTTGAGGATTTTTGCCTTTATGTTCATCAGAGATATTGGCCTGTACTTTTCTTTTTTTATTGTATTATTTTCTGGTTTTGGTGTCAGGGTTATGCTGCTGGCCTCATAGAATGAGTTTGGAGTTGCTTTTTTCTCTTCAGTGTCTTTTTGGAATATTGACTAGTATTGATATTAGTTCTTTAAATGTTTGATAGATTTCAGCAGTGTAGCCCTCAGGTCCCATGCTTGTTTTTGATGGGAGATTTTTTATTACTGCTTCAATCTCATTACTTGGTTTTTTGTTTTGTTTTGTTTTGTTTTGACAGAGTCTCACTCTATTGCCCAGACTGGAGTGTAGTGGTGCAATCTCGGCTCACTGCAACCTCCTTCTCCCAGGTTCAAGTGACTCTTGTGCTTCAGTCTCCCAGGTAGCTGGGATTACAGGTGTGTGCCACCACACCTGGCTAATTTTTGTATTTTTAGTAGAGACAGGGTTTCACCATGTTGACCAGCCTGGTCTTGAATGCCTGACATCAGGTGATCTGCCTGCCTCAGCCTCCCAAAGTGCTGGGATTACAGGTGTGAGCCACCATGCCCAGCCTCATTATTTGTAATTGGTCTGTTCAGGTTTTCTATTTTTTTTTCTTGATTCAACCTTAGTAGGTTGGTTGTATCCAAGAATTTATCCATCTCTTCTAGATTTTCAAGTTGTGGGGTTAAATTTGTTTATAATATTCTCTAATGATCCTTTCTATTTCTGTGGTATCAGTTGTAATAACTCTTTCCTTGTCTCTGATTTTATTTGAGTCTTCTCTCTTTTTTCTTGGTCTAGCTAAAAGTTTGTAGATTTTGGTTAACTTTTCAAAAAAGCAACTTTTCATTTTGTTGATCTTTTTGTTTTTCCCTGAAGCTTGTTCATAGCTGATGTATTTTTTTCAGTCTCAATATCTTTTATTTCTGCTCTGATCTTTATTATTTTATTCCTTCTACTAATTTTGGTTTTCATTTGTTCTTGCTTTTCTAGTTTCTTGAGATGCATCATTGGGTTTTTTATTTGAAGTCTTTCTACTTTTTTGATTTAGGCATGTATTGCTATGAACTCTCCTCTTAGAACTTTCTTTGCTGTATTCCATAGCTTTTGGTATATTATGTTTCCATTTTTATTTGTCTCAAGGAATATTTTAATTTTTAAAAAATTTCCTCATTAACCCATTCATTGTTTAGGAGTCAATTTTTTTTTTTTTTTTTTTTTTTTTTTTTGAGATGGAGTCTCGCTCTGTCACCCAGGCTGGCATGCAGTGGCAGTATCTCGGCTCACTGCAAGCTCCATCTCCAGGGTTCACGCTATTCTCCTGCCTCAGCCTCCCAAGAAGATGGGACTACAGGTGCCCACCACCACACCTGGCTAATTTTTTGTATTTTCAGTAGAGATGGGGTTTCACCTTGTTAGCCGGGATGGTCTCGATCTCCTGACCTCATGATCTGCCCACCTCGGCCTCCCAAAGTGCTGGGATTATAGGCGTGAGCCACCATGCCTGGCCAGGAGTCAAATATTTATTTAAAAATTTTTAAAGCATTTTCAAAGAATATCCACACAGTCCAGTTGGTCATTAGTTTCATTAAGTTTTGTCAACTTAAATAACAAACAGAGAGAGGCTCTCTAAAGGAAAATGATGTTTATTTGTAATAGGGCATTGGTGTGCTACAGTAAACTTGTGCGTATTCAGGGAGGTAAAGGAAGACAGGATGTTGAAGGAAAAGTAAAAAGGATTAAAATTGTTTTGAAATGATTATTCTTGGCTGCCGGGATGAATAACAAGGGCGATGCCAGTTTGAGGTTGAGCAGGCAGTTGCTGGGCAGATGTCCTCAGAGAAACTTTTTTTGTATAAGGTTGAGATGGCCTTTGTTCCAGGTTGCAGTCTTTTGTATTAGTTTTATTATCAAGCATACAAGTATGAGAACTCTCTCTTCTTAGCCTTCCTCAGCTCTGTTTGTCAGGGTTTGTTTTGGTTTTGTTTTTTTCTTTTTTTTTTTCTAACACAAATGACTCCATGTTGATTCTGGCCAGTTTTACATTTTCCCCTTTTGATTAAGATCTTTCTCCAAAAGCATCACTGATCAATTACCCCATAGTTAGATTTTGATATCCCTTAGTGCTGGAATAGACCTGTCCCAGGTTGCTGGTCTAATCCCACATTGTAATGATTGGTGACTAGGAGTCAGTGTCATAAACCTTTTAGCCACATTTGAGCACTGAGGGAGGTTTGAAGGGAGGTTTGAAGGGAGTGGCTCTGAGGCTAAGTCTACCTGGAGTCCATTATTAAGTTCAGTTTACTTTGTTCCAAAGTGCTGGGCCAGCATTAAGCTGTTAGGAGTTGTAGTTCTACAAAATTTAAACAAGTTAACAGAGGAATGCTAGTGATTTTTGTACATTGATTTTATATCCTGAAACTTTGCTGGAGTCGTTTATCAACTGAAGGAGCTTTTGAGCCGAGACTATAGGGTTTTCTAGGTAGAGAATCATGTCATCTGCAAACAGAGGTAGTTTGACTTCCTCTCTTCCTATTTCCATGCCCTTTATTTCTGTCTCTTGCCTGATTGCTCTGGCAAGGACTTCAGAAAGGCAATTCCATTCACAGCTGCCACAAAAAGAATAAAATACCTAGGAATATAGCTAACCAGGGAGGCAAAAGATCTCCACAATGAGAATTACAAAACACAGCTCAAATAAATCAGAGAAGACACAAAGAAAAACAGATATAAAGTTTAAAAAGGGAAAATACAAAGTAAAATGATCAGTTTGCATAATAGTTTTGAACCATGAACCTAGGCTTAAACACAACCAGTTGAATACATCAAATGACCATTATTCTTCAAGTAAAAAAGGTCATTAAGAAAGCTAAGGGTGTCATGATACGAAGTCTTGTTCTGACATCTTGGGAAAAGCTATCTGAAGAGTGAAAGTGTCAACTTCTCATCCTGGTTTGTAGTTTAGATGACTCTGATTATGACATCAGGTGGCTTGGTGAACTTTTTGTGTGGCCCATACATCAAACATGAGGCTTATTTCTTAAAATGCATCTAGTTTCAGCTTATAGGGCTTTCAGAACAAAGCTGTTCTCATTTTCAGTAATTCCATGGAAGAAAGTTGGATTGGAAGAATCTAGAAGAATGCAGGATCTAGTCTAGTCTGTCAAGTAGTATAGTCTATCAAGAACTTGAAAACAATCAACAGAGCTACATTCTAATAACAGGTGTGTTACAGCTTTTATTTAGAAACATAATTTTTATTATCTCTGTATTGATCACATAGCAATCTCAGATTAAAAAACTTCTTGAGGGCTGGGCACAGTGGCTTATGGCTGTAATCCCAGCACTTTAGGGAGGCTGAAGCAGGTTGATCACCTGAGCTCAGGAGTTTGAGACCAGCTTGGCCAGCATGGCAAAAACCCCATCTCTACTAAAAATACAAAAAAATTAGCCAGGCATGGTGTTGTATGCCTATAATCCCAGCCACTCAGGATGCTGAGGCACGAGAATCACTTGACCCCAGGAGGCAGAAGTTTCAGCGAGCTGAGATCGTGCCACTGCACTCCAGCCTGGGCAACAGAGGGAGACTCCGTCTCAAAACAAAACAAAACACACACACAAAAACCCCAAAACAATAAAAACCTCTTGAGGTTTTTAAGGTCTTAAGGTTCCTAGGCCTGCCAGCAATGGACAGTTTTTATTTACTCACTATCAGGCTTGGAACCTTTAAAGTCAGATATTCTGTGCATCTTCTCAAATACAACATTTTTGATAAAGCCTTCGTAATATAACTAACATTCAATACAATATTTCCAGTCGTGTCCTATTATAAAGAGGCCAGATTTTTATTGGACTTACGGAAAAAAAAAAATCATACGGCCATAAGAATACTCAGATAGTTTCCAAATTTTGTAGGAACCAAGTAGAGAAAAAGCATATGATTCCATCTTTGTTCACAAAAGTATACTTTACCAAATTGCCTGCTTAAGAGATAAATTTTCCTTAAATCTGGAAAATAAAACATTTAAGTGAAGAGCCAACATTTCAAGTAGAAGTCATAAAAACACTATCAGTTGGTCAATCTCGTGTAATTAATTTTTGTTCTGCTTGATTTTGATTAGCAGTTTCCTGAGCCCATCAGTTTTTTCGTCAGGGTTTTGGAAATTTTTATTTAGTTAATTAATCTTAAAGTTATCAGAAATCTGTGTTTAAGAGTGCTTATTGGACAGGTGTGGTGGCTCATACCTGTAATACCAATGCTTTCGGAGGCTGAGATATGAGGATCCCTTTTTTTTTTTTTTAATTTGGTGACGGAGTCTCGCTGTTGCCAGGCTGGAGTGCAGTGGCTTGATCTAGGCTCACTGCAACTTCCGCCTCCCAGGTTCAAGTGATTCTCCTGCCTCAGCCTCCTAAGTATCTGGGACTACAGGTGCCCACCACCACACCCAGCTAATTTTTTTTGTGTGTTTTAGTAGAGACGGGGGTTTCACCATGCTGGTCTCAAACTCCTGAACTCAGGCAATCTGCCTGCCTCCACCTCACAAAGTGCTAGGATTACAGGCGTGATCCACCGTGCCCGGCCGATATGAAGATCACTTTTGAGGTCTGGAGTTTGAGACCAGCCTGGGCAAGATAGGGAGACCAGGTTTCTACAAAACAAAAAAAAGAAAAAAAAAAGTTAAAAAAAAATACATTAGCTGGGTATGGTGGCACACGCCTGCAGTCTTAGCTATTCAGCAGGTTGAGGTGGGAGGATCACTTGAGCCCAGGTGTTCAAGGTTGCAATGAACTACAGTTGCAACACTGCACTCCAGCCTGGGCAACAGAGTGAGACCCTGTCTTTAAAGGAAAGAAAAGAAAAAAGAGAGAGAAAGAGTTCTTGTTGTGTGTCTCAGTTCCCCTGGCTAGGAAAAGGGATTCCCTTCCCCCTTGCACTTTCCAGGTGAGGCGATGCCTCGCCCTGCTTCAGCTCTCACTGATCGGGCTGCAGCAGCTGACCAGCACCGATTGTCCGGCACTCCCTAGTGAGATGAACCCAGTACCTCAGTTGAAAATGCAGAAATCACCAGTCTTCTGTGTCGCTCGCGCTGGGAGTTGGAGACTGGAGCTGCTCCTATTCGGCCTATTCGGCCATCTTGCTCCGCCCCGGCAATAAAGCTCAAGGGTTCTTGTTAAAGTTTTTTCATGAAATACTTGATTGCAATACAGCTGATTGCAAATGCTTTTGGAGAAGAATTGAAAACAATAACTGTGGATGACAGAAACTTATCATAGTCATGGTTCAAATCTGATGAAAGCCCCAAAGTGATAAGGAAATTTTAGTTATTTCTGTTAACATGCAGCATTTTAAGATATCAACTAGAATCATGACTGACAGCATTATATCAGGACCATCAGACTTTTATCAATTTTACATAATTTTTAGAAATGTTGACATCAATAGTATATCCATACAAATATAACTTTGAAGAAGATTTAACATAACCAAAATTATGACTGATAACATATTTGATTTCTATGAATTTATATAATTTTGTAGCATATCAATAACATGAATATAACTGAAAGAAGATCTAGTATCACTTGTCATTTGACAATGTTTTCCATAGAATTTACCAAATAAGCCTAATCATTTAATGTCGCTGCAAGATGAGAGATATATTCTTGGAGGCTTTTCGGGGGCCCAACTAGAAAATCTGAAAGCTAAGGTAAAAAAGACTTAGTTTAGAATTTTTGGCCAGGTGTGTGTGGCTCATGCCTATTCTCTGAGCACTTTAGGAGGCCTAGGAGGGTGGATCACTTGAGCACAGGAATTCGAGACTATCCTGAGCAACATGGTGAAACCCTCTCTGTATAAAAAATAAAAAATAATTAGCCAGGTGTGGTGGCATACACCTGTGGTCCCAGCCACTTGGGAGTCTGAGAAGGGAGGATCACTTAAGCTTGGAAGGTTGACGCTACAGTGAACCGTGATTGCACCATTGCACGCCTCCACCAATAAAAAAAAGAAATTTTCATCTTTGGGAAGCTTGCCGAAGAAGTCAAAAGGTTCAAAACATTTGATCAAAAGAGGATCACAGGTCATTGTGAAATAATAGTTCATTTAAAGTAATAAAAGATGTAAAAAGCAATACAGAAAATTGTATGGATATAAAAATATTAACCTTCTTAAAGCTCAGTTATCCTAAGTGATAAAAAAAAAAAAACTAATAAAGATTAACACAGGAAATTATCCTATAAAACATCAGTACTGTGTAATTTCCTGTGTTATCTGTATTAGGTTTTTTATTACCAAAAGATAAAGAAAAGTCTGTTGCAGTGTGACTTCATCTTCTTATGGGAAACTCATTTAGATAACCCAGAACTTAAATGAACCTGATGAACGGGTACTCGAATTTAATCAGATACAGGAAAAATGTGTCTAAGGTTGTAAGTGTAAGCCCATATTATAGAGGAATATAAACAAGAAAGCTAGTATTAGGAACAGAGGAATAAGTGGCTTGTAGAAAAAGTAAAAGCACGTGACATAGTTTCCTGATTACATGGAACAATTGAGACATATCAAGAAAAGCCAATAATATAGAATCATGTTATCCAAGAGGAAAACATTGTTTTTCTAGATGAATATTTTGACTTCAGGCCATAAAAGTAGAGTTAGAACTGAAGAAAAAAGTTACACAGGAGGTGACAAAAAAGGTTGAAAGAGAGGTTATCACCTGAGGCCTTCTTAAAGGGAGAGAGGAAGAGCAGATCTCAGGAGGAAATGTGGCAGAAATAGAAACTCTGGACAGTGTAAAGCATGGCTGTTAATGAAAACAGATTTCAGATTTAAAAGTCAAAACCTTTTCTAATTTTCTAAGAGTAAATGAATATTTCAAGAAAGCCTTGCTGCTTTTACACAGGGGACCAAATTTTTAGTTTTGCGTTAGTGTATCTTTAATATCAAAGCTTAATCTTTAGAAAGACACAAATCTCTTTTATAGCCAATTTGATCACATGCAGAATTTTCTTTCATAAAGTCACTCTTCATCAACTTTTTTCATGACTTACTTAGACCTTTGATAACATGCTTAGCCTTTATGTCTTGTCCAAATATTTCCTATTTCTTAAATAACCAGTCATTTTACTTTAGGACAAAAATGTATCACATAAGTTGTTCTTATACAAAACTATTCTGTTTTCTTTTTAACCTTCCTTACCAAAAACACATTCTCAACCCGTAACTTTATTCACATCTCTCTCTTACTTACTGGTTCCTTTCTATCTTATTTCTATTTTTTTCTAAATCTATATTTTGAAACAACCTTTAAATAACATCCAAATTAGACAAAATTATTTTTCCTCAATAAAGAACACATTTTTATGCCTTTCTTATAAGTTTTCTCATCAATAATACATTATTTTTAATATATTTTATATACATTAATTAGAATTGTTATTGTAAATTAATTTATATTTTTAACTAGAAATTTAACTCTTAGTAACCTTAAATTTAACAAGTAATTTGAACTGTCACTTATTAGTATTTAATAGATGAGAACCAGCTTATTTATTAAAGATTTACTTAAGTCACTGAACTAAAAGACACTTGGGTTAATTAGTATATAATTTATATGAGTATTCATTTATTGAAGCCAATCCGAATAGAATTTCTTAGGGGATTTTGGCCAACTATGCCAATACATGTACGTATGTATAAATGTACCTGAACATATACAGACATACTCAAAAGCCTTAATAGATTTCATTTTGGAATTTTAATTATAAAGTAGTAATACAAACTCACTGGTTTATGAAAGATAATTAGATTCAAATTATATTTCTGACAAAATTGGGCCCCTATATGTAATTAAGGCTGTGGACCAAAATTTGGGGTAAAGTAGCCTGCAGGATGCAGATCAAGTAAAATGTTAAATTAGGCACACAGAAAACCTAAAGTAAATTCCCTAGAAAAGACATGTGTAACAAACAGAATGTAAATTCCATAGAAACTAGGGTCCTCAAACCACAAAGACATTTGTCTTTACACCAGAAAAGACTTACCAGAAGAGACAAAAGGTCTTTTGTCATCCCAGGAGAGATGTAAGGTCCTTTATTTACCATATCCAGAATAAAGTCAAGAGGTTCTACCTTGATTTTAGAGGGAGAGAGAGTCCTGACCTGACAAAAGGTGTGCCGTGGAAGCAGAGAGCTCCAGGGGCTCAAGTGAGTACTGCACACCAGTTCTGAGCATCACAAACTGTGTCCAAAAGTAATCCTATTCCAGGTCCTACCTCTGGACATGCTTCATGTCAACCTAAATAACAGAGAGGGGGCTCTCTAAAATAAAATAATGTTTATTTGGGAATAGGGTATTGCAACAGGAATCCACAGGTCATAGTAAATTGTTTGCATATTCAGGAAGGTAAAGGAAGACAATGAGTGTCAAGAAAAAATGAGGATGATTGCATAATTGTTTTGAAATAATTATCCTTGGCTACAAGGATCCATAACAAGGGTGGTGCCAGCCTGAGGTTGGACAAGTAGTTGCTGGGCAGATGTCCTCAGAGAAGTATTTTTTTGTGTGTGTAAGGTTGCAGTGGCCTTTGAAGAGTTGTGGTTATCGCAGTCTTCTGTGATAGTTTTGCTATTAGGTATACAAGCATGAGAACCCTCCCTTCACAGCCTTCCCTGACTCTATTTGTCAGGATTTTAAAAAAAAAAAGAAAAAAAGAAAAAAGAAAAAAAACAGTGACTCCATTTTGATTCTGACAACAACTTTCATTGTCAGAACTGAATTGTTTCTTTATCTGTAGGGTCTATTCTCCATCTTTTTCTCCCCTTATAATTTATCAAATAAAATGTTTTTTTATACTTTTGTATTTTCTACAGTTTAGAGTTTGCTGATTCCATCCCCATGGTACAGTTGAACATGTTTTTCTATTTTCTATAAATTGATAATTAGAGCCATAGGTGTGATTAGATTCAGGTTATTTCCCACTGATCCCCATCCCTGTTCTTTTTTTGCTGTTGCTGCTGCAGGAATAGTTCATAATATGTATACTTCTAATAAGAGACACTCACTCCCTAATTTCCTTCCTTGTCATCCTAGTTTGTTTCGTTTTCTTTCTCCCTTCCTTCCCCTCCCGTCTCTTTTTTTCCTCTTCCTCTTTCCCTCCCTTCCTCCCTTCCTTCCATTTTTCCTTCCTTCCTTCTGTCCGTCTGTCTGTTGTTCTTTCCTCCTTCCCTCCTTCCTTCCAAGAGCCAATGCTTCATTGCTGCCTTTTCATCCTACATGTGGCTAAACAAGACAGATGATTTCTTAAATGTATCATTCATCTTTCCCAAATTTGCAAGAGTTTGGGATCCTCTTAAGTTTTAAGACATCCCCAAGAAAATTCCTCACTTGTTTTCTCCATTTTATACCCTGGCACTTGAAGTTTCCTTCCTGTAGTCTGAAGACTTCTTAAAATGTAGAGCCTGATCTTGTTCTCCATTCTATTCCTGGTGTCTAAGATAGTACTGAGCACACAGTAGGCATTTATTATATTTGAGCTGTATCAACTGTGTCAATTAGGCATACTGAATGGAATAATTGAGATTTTAATGGACTATTTCAAAGGTATGTGCAGGATTAAGAGAAACCAACAAGAAATGAAAAGGTGCTAAACTAGTAACAGAGCCATCTAGTACTCCAAGGTACCAGGACAAGAGAAGGAACAAACCTAGAGGGCTGTAGGAGTGGACACCATTCCTGGAGCTGTAGCCTGGTTTGCAGGAACACTACAGCCACTGCCAACCTGTGGCTCAGCAGGAAAAAGATGAGGAAATACATACACTAACCTTATTTTCTCCTACCCTCCTATCTGCTGATACCTCTAACTCCTGAACTTAACTAGAAGCCAGTCCATAAAAGTCAGCCTCCCAGAATTCAGGAAAAAGTGAGGGGTGGAGAATGGATCTGGAGAAGCAGATGTAGAAACTGTAGTACAATGGACAAAACCTTCCCTGGAGTATAGCAGTTATTACAGTTTCCCAGGAGGCTAAAACTTTGTTTCACTGGGCTTGGACAGTGATTAAGGGAGGCAGGAGCAGGGAAAAAAGAGTGTGGCCTGAATATATTAAAGCAGCAGTCCATAAATCCCCTCCACTCAAATCTTTCTACAGCTACTTAGTGCCCTTCAGTTACTTTTATACAACTTCAAGTCTGCCTTTAGTGTTAATTTTAACCTGATTTATCCTATATTCCAGGAAGAGGTAAGCAATATTCAGTTGATCTGCGCCAGACCCAGCCTTTTAATTAAGAGATTATTCTGGCCAGGTGCGATGGCTCACGCCTGTAATCCCAGCACTCTGGGAGGCTGAGGAGGGCGGATCACGAGGTCGGGAGATCAAGACCATCCTGGCTAACACGGTGAAACCCCTTCTCTACTAAAAAAAAAAAAA
>NW_012105720.1:1846834-1854764 GCF_000951045.1 Mandrillus leucophaeus | reverse complement strand
GGAGTGAGACTCTTTCTCAAAAAAAAAAAAAAAAAGAGATTATTCTGACTCTATGACATCAACCAGACTTGAGTATAAATGTCTATCTTGTTTTGAAAGTCTGAAAAAAGTCTCGTTTTTCTTGGTTTTAACTGACTTGATAATTGATTCTCAAACATATAGAATGTACATCTGGGGGATGTTCGATGCTGGTTAATCTAGAGGCTTTAAGTATTGGATTATGTATCCAGCCAATTAAAGATGTAGTTCTGAACCAAGGACGCTTATCAAAAATCACCTGTGGATTATACCCACTAGAATGATGGTAATTAAAAAAAGACAAATAATAAGTTTTAATGAGGATGTGGAAAACCTAGAACCCTCATACACTGCTGCTAGGAGTGTAAAATAGTGTCGCTACTGTGAAAAAAACAGTCTGACAGTTCCTTAAATGGCTAAATATAGAGTTATTACATAACTCGCATCTGCATTCCCAGGAATATAACCAAGAAAAATGAAAGCATATATCCATACAAAAACTGATATACAAATGTTCATAGGAGTATTATTCATAACAGCCAAAAAGCAGAAACAACCCAAATGTCTGTCAATTGATGAATGGAAAAATAAAATGTAATATAATCATACAATGGAATAAAAGGAATTTGAATAAGAAGAAATTAAATGAAATACTGGTATATGTTACAACATGGATGAATCTTGAAAAATGCTAAGTGAAAAGAGCCCATCACAAAATACCACATATTATGATTCCATGTATATGAAGTGTTCAGAATAGGCCTATCTTTAGAGAAGGAAAGTATATTAGTGGTTGCCAAGGGATGGGAATTTGGGGAGTGACAGTTTAAAGAAAACTTTCTTTTGTGGATAATGAAAGTGTTCTAAGACTGTGGTGATGGATGTATAACTCTGAATATACTAAAAACCACTGAATTGTATATACTTTAAATAGAAGAATTATATCAGAATTTTGTCCAATAAAGCTAATTTTTAAAATCACTCGTGGAGCTTTGTGAAAATACAGCTGATGAAATCCCAGCTTTGACTTCCTGAATTTGTTTTTACAAATGATTGAATGTGTACTCTAATGTAAGAGCTATTGAATTGCAGCTATTTTTAATCTTTCAAGAAGAGTCTCTGTGATAGTAATGAAGACCCTTGCTTTCTCTGACACAAAATATGTTGCTCTTATAGAGAACGTGGGATATAGTATATCTCATACTTAATTACTATGAATTGCATGTAACTTTTTTTAAATCACCAGGTTGTTGCTTAGAATATGCTACCATGTTGGATAAAGAAGCCAAACCATACAAAGTTGATCCTTTTGTAATTATCATTAAGTTTCTGTTGGGGTAAGTTTTATTATCTGTGATAATGATTTTAATTGTGTTTTACATGTAACATTGTATTTGGTTCCATAATGCAATATAAATTTTCATACAGATTTGGCAGTTGACTTGTTTCATTAAATGGGATTTTTTTTCTCTTAGGCAGAGGTCTAATAAGTATATCAATGTTTACTTAATAGTATAATCATTTCAAAAGTAATTACTCACTTTATATATATCAGTCTAAACTTAGACTGCCTTTAATGTTTGTAAATAGGTGTATATGGTCCATGATCTGTGAGTATCCTAGATTCAAATGCAAATCATTACAGGGTATTGATGAAACAGTGCCTCTCTGATCACTTTTGAAAGTGTATTTTAGATCTCTCTACCCTAGTTAACATTCCAGGTGTATATGGTCCATGATCTGTGAGTATCCTAGATTCAAATGCAAATCATTACAGGGTATTGATGAAACAGTGCCTCTCTGATCACTTTTGAAAGTGTATTTTAGATCCCTCTACCCTAGTTAACATTCCATTCTTAATTTAGTCACATTTTCAGATTTTTGGTTAAGCATCAATATGTAGATATTTTTTTCCATCATTACATCTAACTTGGCTTTCTAAAAAAAAAAAAAAAAAGAACATATTACTTTTTATTAGGATCAACAGAGAGTAGTAAAGCTATACTGAAATGCAGATCTTCGAAGATCAGTAGGCTCACTTGGAAAATAAATGACTTGTTCCATACAAAGAATTAAATATTTGTTTTTCAGTATAATTATAAATTAAGTATCAGGGAACTTTAGAGACTCTCTTGAATGGTCAGACACCTCAAATGTTAAGTCCTTAAATTTCAGTTGTTGGGTTTTTTGCTTTTATATTTTCTTTTCTCCACAGGTATAAATGGTTTAAAGAATTGTGGGATGTATTATTGTTACCAGAATTAGATGCCATCATTTTAACTAGTCAGAGTATGTGTTTCCCCCTGATATCCTTGATTCTCTTTCTGTTTGGAACGTGTACTGCCTACTGGAGTGGCCTACTCTCTTCTGCATCTGTGAGACTTCTTTCTTCATTGTGGCTAGCTTTGAAAAGGTAAAGAATGAATGATTAACAGCTTTCTTATTGCTTTAAGAAGAAATATATGTTCTGATAAGGAACCTGAAATTAATTATTTTTACTAAACTATTTTCTAAGGAAAAATATATAACTAGCAAAAGTATGGGTTAGTGTTCAAAGTTAGTGTCTGTGAAAGCTAATCATTTATTACAAGTTAAATGTTACATTTGATTTTGACCTTAGTGCTCAAGAGTTAGTAAAAAAGTTTGACAAATTACACAGATAGTTTTAAATTTCATGGTTGTGAATCTTTCCCAGGAGGGATTGCTTCTCCCATGATATTGCTTTTATATGCTGACTTCTATAGTGAAACCAGGGGGCAAGAGTCTGTAATCCAGATATTAGGATCAGATTAGATGAGATGTATAAAAGCTCCAGAAACATTGCCTAGAGTTTTATTATGGGCCCAATGACACAGTTTGAATCTGAAGTTACTGGTAGGCTTTCCTGGTAAATCATCAATCTAGTGCCCATTGCCACTCCTCCTTACCAGACATGTCATGTGATTTCCTGTCACAGAGGAGATTATAGTGGGTGTGATGCTTCTTCCTCCACCCTTCTGAGAAGCTTCAGATAGAGATTCTGATAGTAATACCACCAAGGGTCTGAGTGGTCTCTAGGCTTTAAGAAATAGAACATAGTTTCTCCTCCTGTCAAGACTGGAGATGTATGGCACAGGGTGTATAATTAATGATTATCTTTGGTGACATTTTTTCACCTGTAGTACAAGTATCAGCTATAGTATATCAAAATGGTAGAGGAGTTATCACAATACATTACAGAACTTAAAATCAAATATTTGGGGCCACTTGCCTTTATTTTTAAAATACCTTATTGTTTACCTTATATATTTGCATATAAGCAAGAGAGACGGGAGGGTACTATATTGTTTTCTTCTCATATGTGACTATATAAATATTTGTTAATATGTATTTTAAACTTCGTTCTTGTAATTCCAGACCCTCTGAACTTCCTAAAGATATCAAGATGATATCACCAGACTTGCCCTTTTTGACAATTGTCTTGATCATAATTAGTTGGACAACTTGTGGAGCACTAGCCATACTTCTTTCTTATGTTTACTATGTGTTTAAGGTATGTCAAATCAGTAAAGCCAAAATGATTGAGCTTTGTATTAGGCACATATAGGATGTCCTATAGGCATTATTAACAAAAATTCTCATAACCACTGTAGTAACCTTCTGTTACATAATGGGTTTGAATGTAAAGGTTTTTAAAAACATCTTAGTTATTTAAATTACATACAATTAACTGGAAAAGGGAAATTATTGATCTAAGTTGGGGTTTTTTTGTTGTTAAAAAGGAAAGAGAAAGGAGAAGATAGAATCTGTTTCTGCTTGCTTCTTGGTCTTTACAAGTGTTAAGTTTTTTTTTTTTTTTAACATTTTACTAGAGCAGTTTGTATTCACACCTCTTTTTGAACATGGGTAAGAGATGAAACAAAAAGTAATGTCAGTAGGATCAAGCTATTAATCATGCTAAGATAATATAAAATGTTACAAATGTTGCTGAAGGATCAGAAGATGACAATAAAAATAATTAGGCTAATATTTTTACTGAAGAAGTGAAAAACACGTCTGATAAAGTCGACGGCTTTGCAAAAAAAAAAAAAAAGTTCCAGGAGGTGATACAGGTGTATTCTCTCCATGTTATTCTTAGGAACAGACAGTTGACATCAGAGTGGATAATGCTTTTTTTCCTTAAAAATGAAATTTTTAAAAGTGTAAACTAAATGCATACATATCATATATTATTTTCAGTTTTCCAAAGGAAATTTATATGCTTCTTTAAAAATTATTTACAGCTACTTTGATTTATAAATAATAATTTTAGTATTTTTTTAATTAGGTATTTCAAACCACTGATCCACTAAGCAAAGGTTTCTTAAATACTTAGGTAACCCTAATAAATTAAATTTAAAGATTTTTTCCAGTTCTTATAAACATTTCACCACTGTATATAATTGGGTTCTGGTTTTCAAAGACTTAAAATATGTAAAATGTGTTATATTCTTTTACTGTATTGAATGTAATGAAATCTTTGACTCACAAGACACATTAAGTTGCTATAACAAAGCATCATTCAAACTTAGGCTTTTACAGGTTGTAAAAGATATAGCAGTATATCCTGGCCCCACCATACTCCAGAAGTTTGTATTGTTTTGTGTCTGTTTCCGTTTTTTCTTTGTTGATGTTTCTTGCTTTTGTTTGTTTTTTAATCCATGATAGCCAGCATTTGTAGTTGTTGTTTTGTATAAGAATGTTTTTAAATGTTTAAATGACTTTTTGGTTTGCATTTTTAAAATTTCAGATTACAGTGCTTTTCATTTTTAATACCAAAGGCTTATATGTTTTGTTTCAAAATAAAAGTAAAATTAAACAGCGATTTATTTTTCTTAGGTTGTTCATCTGCAAGCCAGCTTGACAACTTTTAAGAATAGCCAGCCTGTGGTAAGTGTAAGTTTTATTTTCAAAACTCTATGTAAATTTAAAATGAAAGAACATGGGGAAATATAAGAGTTTATTTTTTTTAAGGTTAGGATTTCATAGTGCTTAAAAGATACAGTATTCTGAATTTAAGTAAAGTGAACCTAATGAATATTTTAAAAGACTTATAAGTTCATCTTTGTCAGTACCTATGTCATTTTTTTTACAAGTTTATTATCAAATTTTATTTTGAAAAATTACTTGGATATATTCTCAGCAGTAGAACTAACAAGTCAAAAGAATAAAAGTTTTATAACTTTTAAAGTATTTTTAAGCAAAGTAATTTCAGGATTTTATGTCAGTTTGGTAATGGAAAGATGTACTTACTTAGCTAATAAGTAATGAGTATGATTCTAAATAAAGTAATATACTTTAGTTAGTATCATGATATTTTTACTTTATTGTTTTATAGAATCCCAAACACTCTAGAAGAAGTGAAAAGAAATCCAATCATCATAAAGACTCCTCAGTACACCATCTTCGTTTATCTGCTAACGATGCTGAAGATAGCCTTCGCATGCACAGTACTGTGATTAACTTATTATCATGGATTGTGTTTCTCAGCATGCCTTCTCTAATTTATTGGCTAAAGAATCTTAGGTGCGTTTTATTTATATAATTATTGTTTATGTGGTTCAAACAATAAATAGCCCTAAGTAGAGACTTGCTAGATTCCTAATGGTTAATGAAAATTCCTCAAGAACAGGAAACTATACATTACCTGAAATTTATTTATTTATTTATTTATTTATTTATTTATTTATTTATTTATTTTATTTATTTATAATTTTTTGAGATGGAGTCTCGCTCTGTTTTACGGGCTGGAGTGCAATGGCGCGATCTCAGCTTACTGCAACTTCCGCCTTCCGGGTTCAAGCAATTTATTTTTAATACATTCACATTTTCTCCCTTACTATGTGTATATAAACTTCAGGAATATAAACTTTTCAAAAAAATCAGCCCAAAAGGGTGAATTGTATTTTTATTCATTGGTCAATTGCTAAATAAAAGGCCACTTCATCCAAGTAGTAGTTGAACCCCTATTCAATGTAGTTTTCAAAAATGATATAAAATTTTCAAGTTATCTAAATACTGGGAATTTTTTTAAGTTGGCAGAACCAAAATAAATTCAAATTAAATAAAAGATTACTAGATTTTAATATCCTCCTTTTGTTCCATATTTTAGTCAATATCCAATTTGTTCACAGATTTGCTGTCAGAATTATTTGAGGAGCACAAATTTTTGGTTCTAAAAGGCTATAGACATTTTACTGTCAGTAAATGCAAGAAATGAATTGGATTTTTAAAAAGATAAGGGACAAATAACTTTATGAACCTTCATTTTATCTTTTTTGTTATAGAGTAGCACTCATGTATTTGAAGTAATTTGTTTTTTTAAAACTTTATGCCGTTTTAAACATATACTGCTTATAAAAAGAAAGTGCATTCATACTGGTTATTTTCATTTCCTTTAGTAGTTTCTGATCATAATTCTCTTTCTAAAACCTTGGATACAAAGATGATATGGAGCAAAAATTACTTATCAGATATTTCATGAACTGTTTACAGCTCTCTTATATCCATATTGCTATTGGAATGTTTTTAACAATATTTATCCTATTGATTCTGATAATTTAAAATGATCAGGTCATTGTTGATTTATGGGTGTTTTTTTTTTTCATATTATAGGTATTATTTTAAACTTAATCCTGATCCATGTAAACCTTTGGCATTTATCCTTATTCCAACTATGGCAGTTCTTGGAAATACTTACACTGTTTCAATCAAATCAAGGTACAGTAGTTTAATTTTTCTTTTTCTCATATCTGGTCTTGGCCTTTTCCCTGTTTATATATGAAACATACTCTTTATTTCTAATTAATTTGAATATTCCTAAAAGTAAAGCTATAACAGTATTATGGTTTATATGCAAGTATATTATACTTGTTTTCTTAATTATAGGTTTTACTTGATAGAATATAATGCAGTATTTTTTTTCTTTATGAAGTTAATCCTAAAAAGACATGATCTAAGATTTGCTTCCCAAAAAGCAAACAAGAGAAGTGGTTGGAGATACTGGTGAGATAAAATTGGCCATGATGGGAGGCCGAGACGGGCGGATCACGAGGTTAGGAGATCAAGACCATCCTGGCTGACACTGTGAAACCCCGTCTCTACTAAAAAAAAAAAAAAATATGAAAACTTAGCCGGGCGAGGTGGCGGGCGCCTGTAGTCCCAGCTACTCCGGAGGCTGAGGCAGGAGAATGGCGTAAACCCGGGAGGTGGAGCTTGCAGTGAGCTGAGATCCGGCCACTGCACTCCAGCCTGGGCGACAGAGCGAGACTCCGTCTCAAAAAAAAAAAAAAAAAGGCCATGATTTGATCATTTTTGAGGCTGAATAGTGGTTGCATGAGGGTTCATTATACTGTTAGTCTACTTTTGTAGTTTCAAATTTTCTGTAATAAAACCTGATTTTTCATTCACTTGTTGTTTGCTCTGGGAGTCTTTTCAGTTGATTCTGGCAGATATTTGCAGATATTTTAGAATCAGGTCAACCTGGAGTTTAAATCCTGGTTCTGCCATTTAATAGCTCTGTCTTTAGTTAAATTTCTTAACCCCTCTTATTCTCAGTTTCTCTATTTTCAGAGTAAAAAAGTAATCGTCTTTTCTGATTTTTCTCTTTATACTCCTTGTTTTGGGAATTTAAGATGGCTCTTTGGGTTTTTTTTTTATAAGTAGGGTTAAAATAAACATTTCTGTAGCTATGTCTTATTAAACATTATTGATGATTTTTGTTAGGATAAATTTCTAGAAGTGGAATTACTGAATAAGAGTCCAACTAGTATTTTTCTGTTTTTAAAATTAGAAAGACTAAACAGAACTGGCTATATTAAAAATAGAAATTTTTTCTTTTCTAGCCAAATATGGCTTGTATTGATCTTTTTAAAAATTATGAATAGGTATACCG
>NW_012105720.1:1818135-1846689 GCF_000951045.1 Mandrillus leucophaeus | reverse complement strand
AAAAATACAAAAAATTAGCTGGGCATGGTGGCAGGCGCCTGTAGTCCCAGCTACTCGGGAGGCTGAGGCAGGAGAATGGTGTGAACCTGGGAGGCGGAGCTTGCAGTGAGCCAAGATCTCACCACTGCACTCCAGCCTGGACGACAGAGTGAGACTCTGTCTCAAAAAAAAAAAAATTATGAATAGGTAAATTCATAACATAAAACATTCATTTAAAATCACTTAGAATATTTATCTTTCCCAAAACTGTATAAAAGATTGATATAATTTTGGCTCACAATGTATTTCACATAAATAATCTATATTTCTCTGTCTCTTTACAGTAAATTGTTGAAGACTGCTTCACAATTTCCACTTCCTCTGGCTGTTGGTGTGATTGCTTTTGGGTCAGCACATGTATATAGGGTTCCATGCTTTGCCTTCATTCCTCTTTTACTCCATGCATTATGCAACTTTATGTAAGAGTGAACTTAAGGAATGACGAAGATGATTTATGCGTTTAAGGCCAGTGATAAGAGGGAACACACAGATCCATCAGTATGGACAGCAAGATCCTTTGGAGAAGACAAGTCTATTTTTACAATATTGAAAATAGGAAATTAGTTTTGTAATGTTTGAGGGAAGTAGTTGAAGCATGGTTTCGTTTTGTGGTGTGGAATCCATGTACTAATCGTTTTTGAAAAATTTGTGAAGGGATATATGGTGATCACTATCATTGAGGACTCCTGTGCATATCAAATAGTCTGTTTTATCAACCATACGAGAAGTCTAATATTAGAGATTTAGTAGATGCAGCATTGTTTGTAATCTTACTGCAAGCATTCTGCTCATTTCATCAAACTTTTTTCACAAAAGTAGGTTATTTTGAATTTGCTGTAGTTTATCTGTTAAGAAATAAGTCTTTAAATAACTGATGAAATTTACAGCTGTTTGGTTTCTCAAAGGTTAAATAGCCACAGAAAGCCTTTGGTTAGTTTTTGGCAGCCACCATGAACAAAGTGGATCTTGTCTTCTTACATCTATGAAAATAGAGCTTTGAATGGTAAGGAGACATGTTTTCTTGGTAACCAATGCAAGATTGATGGGTGGAAACATTCAAACGTAAACAATTTTTCTTGCTATTTTTCAAATATGAATCTTATTATATATTCTCAGTGAACGTCAGGAGACTATTAAAGTGGTCTGTTGTTAAATGTAAAGAAAAAATGCTCATAGCTATTTGCTTCCCAGTATTGGAGCAGTTCAGTTGTTTAGTTTATACCATTGGATTCAATTCATTGCACCATGGTTGCCAAAAGTGCCTAAGGTCATAATGGATTGTGAAAATAACCAAATTCCGGTGGTTGGAAACTCTAGGTTTGTACCATTTTTTTCTGCTGTGGGAAAAAACAACAACAACAACAACATGATCAAGGTAACATCACATTTGATGTATAATATTATACTATTAATGGAATAACAGTAGACAACTGTAACCCATTAATAGCATGAGTATAAACAGTACACCTGAATAAATTGGAGACATTAGCCACTAGGTTTAACAGTGGAATTTTGATTTGCCTAGGTGACTTCTGGGATTACTGTTTGACAAATAGAAGAGTAACATTTTATTTCATTTCAGAATTTACTTCACTTTTAGCTACAAGAGTAGGAAGAAGGTAATCGGCAAGGCAGAAGAGTATACTCTTTGCCTTAGGATAGCGTAAACTCAGGCTGAGCCATACCTGGCTTATAGAGTTATTCTAGATGTATAGACTATAAATGCCCAAATCCTCTCAACTAAAGTTTTAGTGATGCCACAAAGCCTCTCATGTAAATTTCCAGTGATTCCACCATTGCACTTGTGAACATGTATCCTTGTTAGTACCCAGGGATGTCCTCGAGCACCAGTTTCATTTTATCTGCCATTGCATCTGGATTCCATTACAGCCTCTCAGCTGTTACTGCCTGTGGACGGTTACTTCTACTTACTGCCTGTAGAGGGTTACCTAACTTCTCTTCTCAGTGCTTCCTCAGGTCCTGCTCTTTTGGCCTCAGTTGAAGAGGGTCTTGCTCTCACCTCTGAGGGTTTTAAGTTTGTTTGATCCCATTATTGTCTTTTCTAGCTTCGAGCGTGTTGTTCAGTATTCATATTTTCACTTACTGAGAACATTAAAGGGAAATGATAAACTTATGGTGGGGATATGGCAGACAGGTGCTTGTTTGTTTGAGAGAAGCAGCAGAAGGGGTAAAATATGAAGTGCTATATGTTTCAGCTGGAGAGGAAAGAGAGAGAATTTATTAGATTATATACTTGTCCCGTGGCATACTACATATATATATTTAAATATGGACACATCTCCATATGTTTAACTATACTTATAGTCATAAACAACTTTGATACACATTGCATCTTTTATTCTGTCACCTGATATTTTAGTGTGTCTCAAGTTACAGATTACATGTGTCCTTAAACTATTTCTGAATTTGGACTTAGTTCCATATACAGAAAGAACTTTAGAAAATTCATCAATTTAGATCTTCTATTGATAGCCATAAATATTATGTTTATGTATTCTAAAACCTCTTTGTTTAGTTAATACTGTTCATGAATGTAACAAGCTTAAATTTCTCATTTGTGAGTAGTACATTTGCTTTTCATTTGTATTTTTTGAGATGGAATCTTGCTCTGTCACCAGGCTGGAGTGCAGTGGCGCGATTTCAGCTAACTGCAACCTCCGCCTCCCAGGTTCAAGTGATGCCCCTGCCTCAGCCTCCCGAGTAGCTGGGACTACAGGCACCCGCCATCACACCTGGCTAATTTTTGTATTTTTAGTAGAGACGGAGTTTCACCGTGTTGGCTAGGCTGGTCTCAAACTCCTGACCTCGTGATTTGCCCGCCTCTGCCTCCCCAGAGTGCTGGGATTACAGGCGTGAGCCACCACGCCTGGCCGTACATTTACTTTTTAAAGCAGCAGACTAGGAACAGTAATTCTCACTGAAATATTTTCATGGGAGTGTAGTTATCACCAAGTCCTAAAGTCTTATTTATGCCAAAAAAAAAATTCATTTTAAGGACTACAAAAATGATTCTAATTAAATATTTTATAATCAATAGTAGGTTGGGTCTTTAGCCATTATATATGTATATATACAGACACATATGTGTACACTTACATTTTGACAGGGTCTTCATTGAGTCTTGATGCACTTTAAACCCAAATGGCTACCAGAGATGCGAAGGTAGGCTCTTTGAAGATTAGCAAAATGGATGTTTCTGTCACTTGAGAAAAGGAAAGTCCTTTGCCTTTAAATTACACAGTTTTCATCATGCACACAATCTATATTATTGGCTGGTAAAACAGCACTGCCCTATTAGCAATGTTAACAAAAATGAAATTATTTATTGGCAGTTATAGATTATCTAATTCAGGAAATTTCTGAGCTCAACTTTTATAGCAACTGTTATGGCATTCTAATTTAGCAATTGTTGAGTTATGAGTAAGTTTTGTGCTTAACTCCTAGACCCTATTGTTGATAACCAGATCAAATGTAGTCTGTAGAGGGAATAATACTGGGTACATTCAGTATTTCTAAAGTCTCCTTTTGAGTTACTACTGATTGTAATTTGGAACTGATAATAGGTAGAGATTGCTAACACGATTTTTTTCCTGGACCTTTTTTATGCCAGAAATTAAACAGGTTCTACTAACTCTTTTTTATTTTCTTGGTTATCACCGGAATGGAAATATTTAAAGTGGTGACTCTAGAAAAGCCATTCGTGCCTGGTTAACATTGATTTTGAGTCTTTTCAATATATATTGATCATGTATTGATTAATCTTTATTTTTTCATATTTTGGCTAGACAAATTCAGATCTATATAATGGAATACCCCTTCTTGAGTGAACTATACTACTATCTACATGATTATATAGTAAGGAAAAAAGAAGAAATAACTGTAATAGGCATAGTAAGTGTTTGTTGTTGGTTGTCTTGTCACTCATGTGATACTACACATTTCCACAATACACACACACTTACATGAGGTGGATTATTTGTTTTGTTCATTATATAGTTCCTATATGTTTTTTCTTTAGAAATAAAGTCTCGTTCTGTCACCCAGGCTGGAGTGCAATGGGCAGTCATAGTTCACTGCAGTCTTGAACTCCTTGGCTCATATGATCCTCCCTTCTCAGCCTCCCAGAGCAGGTGAGACTATAGGTACATGCCACTGTGCCCGACTTTTTAATTTTTTTGTAGAGACAAAGTTTCAGTTTGTTGCCCAAGCTGATCTCGAACTCCTGGTTTCAAGCGATCCTCCCACCTCGGCCTCCCAAAGTAGTGGGATTTCAGGCATGACCACCTGGCCTAGTTCCTATACTTTTCTTAATTCTTCAGACTTCTCACATCTAGTATAGTGCATTCATTTCATCTTGCTGTTTATTAGCACCCTTTGTGGCCAAGGGAAATAAAAGGTGGTAAAATTCAGTTTTCAGTTTAGTTCTTGAAAGCTCTGGGAAATAGAGGAAACACACAACTATGAATTAAACTAGGGCTGTTGATTTCTGAACCCCCAGATAAATCAGTTGGCCCACATTTTAATTTTAGGTGTTAGGTCCAAATTAGCATAATGTCTTGCATTATCGTTAGGTTCAGTGTGAAACTTTACAGTGCTGCATTTGACGTTTTAGGGACTGGTTATTATTAATCATTTGGGAAAAATGAAAATGTGTTGGAACCTTCTATGACTAGGCGTTTGTTGATTATTTTTCATGATTGCTTTTTGTTTTCTCATTGTGTAGGATTTGTGAACTTGTATATCGTAGGTAACAAGATACTTTGTAAAATTTACTGGGGAAAATCCATTTGGAGCGCATGACATTTGCCAGGATAAGAAAGCAGTAATATGTTTGTATTATAAAATTACACCCTGCCAGAAAACTTTCTTTCCTAGTAAGGTAAATGTAGAAAGGACTTTTACAACATAGTAAGTTGATTAGGAGCCAAACTTTGATCCCGGTTTTTTTTTGAACTAAGGTTCTAAACTCTGTAATGAACTTTTATGTTTACACATTACTCATGCATTCTTTCACAATATGTTTAATAGCCTGAGGAAATAGGAGAGCTATAAAGCTACTCGAGTTCTTTACTTTTAATAAGAACAATAGGGAAGAAAAGTCAGGTCAGTAATCCAAATCCAAATATGTGTACTGCAAATGCTCATTCACATTTTTTGATAAATTGTATTGAGTTCAGAAGAACTTACATGAATTTATTATCTGTTAATAACTTAGTTTTAACAACAGAATAAAATTTGGAAATTGTGAGAATAATCAAGCTGTTTTTCCATTAACAGTGTAAATTCATAACGTGTCTTTCAGAAGTTAGGTGATATTCTAAGCTGTCTTAATTGTCTATGGTTGATAACTTTTACATAAAGTACAGTACTTTCTTAAAGTGTTTGGCATATTATGCTGCCAATAACATCTGTGTTTTGAAATACCAATTAATCAGTTAATTTCTGAAGACTTTGTGTAGGACTTGATATATGAGTCAGAATCTGTCTATACTCATTCTGTGCATTGTAACTTTGAACACTTATGAAAAACTGTATCTATTGGTGTGTTTTGATTAGTTAGTGTAGATTTGTTTGCATATTTGAATTCTGATTTTAGTTTAGGAAGTCTAAAAATAGCCATTTTTGTAAAGTTCATATGCTATTTTTTAATGTCATTTTGGTTTTTAATATTTATACAATAGTGATGTTACTAGTAAAAAAATGTTTATAGACAACACGTAGAGCTATTAACTGTCCAAAAGCCTACATGATAGGCATATTTTGTATTTCATGTTGCACTTGTTCTGTTTCATATTGGACTTTTTACATCCCTTTTTTAGGAAAAAAGGAGACACATTTGAATTCTCTTTAGCATAAAGCTGTGCATTGGAAACTATATGACTGTATCCATATGGTTAGCAAAATACTTTTTGCCACCAAAGGTAAATGAAACTGTAAAATACCTCTGGATATTTGTGCCAATGAACTTTTCTTAGCATATTAGGATTAAAGCAAAAATAATCTTTTCAGTATGATTCATCTACGACTTACAATAAATGTTTAAACCATGAAAACTTATATTTCATACCCTTATTTTTCTTTGAAAATATTCAAGATTTGTAGCCTAGTGTGTTCTATTTTGTGTGATTGCTTGAATGTTTTCTGATTTTATTGGGTAAAAGTTTGCCTAGTAATGATCTTTCAGCAATTAGTTGAAATAATTATTTGAAGTAATCTTGCTTCAGATTTATTTTGTGATGTACATTGTTGTACAAGCCGTTTTAGTACAGGTGTCTCATTTATGTAGTTGAAAGTTGACTGTGGAATTTCTTTTGTTTTTTTGTATTTCCATTCAGTCTCTTTACATAGTCACATGTTTCACAGGGGAACTTGTCCACTGGAACCTAACATAGTACAACCTTTTAACATGCGTGTGTTAAAGGAAAATATTATAAAACAAGATATTAATACTAAAATGTTAACATTAATATGTTGTACTCATGGAAGAAAAGTAGAAAATACGATAGGCTCAGAAACTATTTTTTATCTGCATTAAATGCTTCAATTTCTCCCCATAAAAATTCTAAGGAAATTTCAGTTCCTCATATTATAGTTTTCCCCATAATTTAATATTACTAACTATTTCTCTGCCTAGTAATGTTGATGCAGTTTGCATGAATAACCTTGGAAGTAAGGAGGCAGGACAGAAAGCCAAATATCGAAATCTTTGGCCTTCATTTAGTGACAGTTTATTCTAATGGGGACCATAGGTGTTATTAGTAAAAAGAGGATGTACAAGGCCTGAATTCAGTGTACATTGTTCTTTGAAATTAGTCCCTCTATTGTGTTGAATAATTGTATTCTAAGTAGGAGATGCTGTATTTAACATAATCATGCTTTCTACATAATCAAATATGTATTTGTTGGAATACTGGTAGAAATAACCTTCCCTTTCTCCACTGTGGAGGGGAAAAAAACCTCCCGATTTACAGTGTGTATAAATTAGGAAATTATGTTACATATTTACATTTTTAAAAATATAAAAATGACTGAATATATTATTTTGAAGTGATTGTATTATAGTTTCTTAAACTTAATGACTGGCTATAAATATAACAACATACCCATGAGAAACCAGACCAAAATTGAATATATATCATCACTGTGACCTTGAACTTACAGTCATTTGGGATAAAACAGAGTGTGCCTTAAAATGATAAAAGAGTGCCCTGCAATTTTATAACTGTACATTTTATTATGGGTGGTCCTCTCAAATTGGCCCCAAATCCTTGTCTTTGAGGTTGGTGAAATAAAAGTTTAAAATAAAAGTTGACTGGTATTTCCTTTAGTATTTCCAGAACTATTGCTCTAGAGGCCTCCCTTAATTTTCAGAGTTTTCATTTTGAATTAAAATAGACTTACACTACATAGATGTAGAAAATTAAGTTTGGCTAAGGTTTCTGAAAAAATATTCTGGGAGAAGGTGGTGACACTGTTGTTCTGAACGTATTACACTTGGAAAAACTAATCTTCAAATGTAATTTTTTGTCTTATTAATGAATAATCTATCAAAGACATGCATTCTTCGACTTGCACTCATTCTTTCTCAAATCATTGAGGCTTGTATATATCAAATAAGGTTAATTTACACAATAATGATTTTTAATAATTAATAAACTCAGATTCATGTAATATATTTTAAAACATTATTTCCCCTCATTTTTTCTTCTCTCTTTTCTTCCTATATATTTTTAAGGTTTCAAGAGAAAACAGACTTCAGTTTTTAAAAAATGTAGACTTGCATTTTTACTGTGCTTATTTAAAATAATGGATATAATTTATATTAAAGTCCAAATTATTTTATTCACAGGATAATCATGGTCTCTGATAAAAGATGCTCACATTTCTGTGTACTCACAAGTTGTATATTTTTCAATTTCAGTTTTGAATGTAAGCTCAACACATTGTTTTCCCATTTTACCTCCACTACCTACTCGCCAGACAAAAATATAGATTTCTCTAAAGACACATACAAAGAAAACCTCTTCCCTTAAAACATGATCATATTGACATGAAAGTAGTTTGGGCAAGGGTATGTAATAAAATAAATGGTTCTCAGCCTGCATCAATTTTTATACTATAGTTAAAAAATTTACAGAGGACAACCTATGTGTTATGCTGAGATAGACTCAGTAAGTAATCATTTATTTGCAAATTGATAATTTTTTTCTCATCCCTCCAGAAAGTACAGTGCATAACAACAACACTTAACAAGTGCAGAGGAACTTGTCCTGTAGTATATAATAAAAAATGATTGTCACCTTGCAGATGTTTCCATTTAAACATGCATGATCTCTAGTACTTTGTACAATGTATAGTATATTAAATACATTTATGTGTAATTTTGTGTGTATTTTTATATGGTATAATTAAAATTATTATTTATGTGGTTGTAATTCACAAAAAAATACTACTTACTATACTCTAGAATGTGTTGTGAATGTTTTTAGCTATGTTTCAGCATTATGGTGTAGGTTTAATAGATGAATATTTGCCTTCAGTCTCTGCTCAGGTATTAATGTGTAGTAATTTTTGGTGCTTTATTTTTAATCTGTGATAATCTGGTGTTCTGAATGTTCAAAAATAAATTTGGTTGAATACGCACATGTGGTAAAAAGATTGCTTACCAATTGACATACTCTCCACAATACCATCTTGGTAAAAACTCTTTAAAAAGGATTTATTGGCCGGGTGTGGTGGCTCACACCTGTAATCCCAGCATTTTGGGAGGCCAAGGCGGGCGGATCACAAGGTCAAGAGATCGAGACCATCCTGGCTAACACAGTGAAACCCCGTCTCTACCAAAAATACCAAAAAAAAAAAAAAAAAGCCAGGCGTGGTGGCGGGTGCCTATTGAGGTAGGATAATAGCATGAACCTGGGAGATTTTTCAAGGCATGATAAATCTAAATACTGGCAGCCAGCCTGCAAATGTAACAAACCACATGGCTCATGCACCTAGAAAGCCACAATAAGTGAACAGAATGTAGAGGAGGGGTCAACCCATAAAAGGGAAGAAAGTTTTGTTATTGGGGAATCAAAACTTAAGTGGAGAAGGGGATGGGGTATAACCTTATAATGGGGATAATGAAACTCAGGCGATGTCTGGGAAGATTGTAACCGCATAGTACTCCACCAGTGAGGAACTGGGGGAGGGACTTGTGTGCTAGGAGATAAATTATCTGTTGTGACTGCCCCAGGTGTGCCTGCCCATCAAACACCCAATCTTGAAAGACCATTATTAAAAGTCTCACTTTTGCTGTTCTTCAAGCCTCTAAGTCTATTCTTTGGGTTTGGACAGGTGAGCATGTCTCTCACAACCTGGGGGCCCATCCAGGATCTCTGTGCCTGCATGGAGTGGGATTCTGCCCAAGAGAGGAGACACGTCCCACTTGATTTAGGTGGCCCACTCTGTCCGGGCATCCTGGCTCCCCGCAGAAGCCATAGACATACCTGAGACTGTTATTCAGGAGGCAGCAGAGGTGACACAGGGAGAAAAGCAGGGACCGTGGCAACCAGGCCACCTTGTGCATGAGCCAAGGTAGGAAAAGTGGACTATGAGTAGAGTATTGCCTTGGTGGTTGGGCCTTTTTGAAGGTTCCGGGGTGTAGAAGAAACCTCCAGTAAGGGAGGCTGAGTATACAGGAGTGTGCAAGACACCTCCAGTAAGCAGGGCTGAGTACACAGGGAAAAACTCAGACACAGAGACTGGCTGAAAATGGGAGACAGAAATTCTAGGCCTAGGAGACAAAGGAAAGAGGGAGCCAAAGAGACTCCCTGTGACATTCCCCCAGATAGTCCTTTGGGGAGAATGTTGCAGGTTTGGAGGAACAACCCTTGTACCAGAGACAAGGAAAAGCAAATCATAACAGATTATTGCTGTTTTATCTGGCCCAAATACCCTATTTGTAAGCCTTTGGTCTTTTGGCCTCAGTTTGGCTCAGATGAGGATTGGGTGTGCCAAGCTTTAATTCTCTGTGTGAATTAGATAAGTTGCACTCTGCTGGATTAAGGAATTAGCCCCCATGTTCCCCCTTGAAGAAGAGAGCCTGGTAAAAAGCCCCTGCCCAGGGAAAAGCCCTGGGACCCCCTATCATGCTCATTCCTCCATACCCCTCACAAGATAGGGGACAGGAAGATCAAGGGGCAACAGGAGGGTTATAGGAAGAAAGACCTGGAGACCATGGGGAAGCCAAACCAACTGCTCTTTTAAATTCTTATCCAAATTAAAGAAAAGAATTAAAACAGTGTAAGAGAGATACTGAGAGCTTACCTATCCCTTCCACACAGCAGGCATCTAGCATGTTCACTCTTAGGGAAGTTCCCATGGGACAGGGAAAAAAATGGCTTTGTAAACGCTCCTCTTACAAGAACTGAAGTTAGGAATTTCAAGAAGCAAATGAAACCACTCCTACAAGATCCCCACCGTTTAGCAGACCAATTCCTGGAACCCAGCTTTTATACCTGGGCTGAAATGATGTCTGTCATGAATATCCTGTTCACAGGAGAAGCGGGGAGTGATTAGGAGAGCTGTTCTTCATGCCTCCAAGTCCATTCTTTGGGTTTGGATGGGTGAGCATGTTTCTCACACTGAGCGCCTAATTTCTCAACTTAGTAGGAATGAGAATGATTTAGACATTGTTTGTAAACAGATTTTCAGGTCACTCCAGAAATTTGATCATTAGGGGAGGGGCCTGGCATTTTTTTAACAAGTGCCCCAAAAGTAATTCTCAATCAAGTTTGGCAAACATTCCCTTAGTCAATAGACTTAACTTGCTAGGGCTCCTCGAAACAACTAGAAATGCTGTCCTGAGCATTACAAGGTGCCAAAAGAAAAAATAATTTGAGAGTTTTAGTACAGATTCCAATTTTATTATAGAACGTATGGGAGGAGTAAAATGGGGTAGGATATATTTTGAGGGAGGAGTACCTTCTAAACTTTTAACCAGCATCCCTAAATATATGAACTTTTATGAATTATCTACCTGTACTAACGTTGTGTATGGTTGTGGTTTTTTGTTGTTGTCGTTTTTGGTTTTTTGTTTTGTTTTGTTTTTGTTTTTGTTATGAGACGGAGCCTCGCTCTGTCGCCCAGGCTGGAGTGCAGTGGCGCGATCTCGGCTCACTGCAAGCTCCGCCTCCAGGGCTCACGCCGTTCTCCTGCCTCAGCCTCCCGAGTAGCTGGGAGTACAGGCGCCCGAAACCACGCCAGGCTAATTTTTTTGTATTTTAGTAGAGACGGGGTTTCACCGTGTTAGCCAGGATGGTCTTGTCTTGATCTCCAGACCTTGTGATCCGCCCGCCTTGGCCCCACAAAATGCTGGGATCACAGGCATGAGCCACTGCGCCCGGCCGTTTTTTTGTTTTTCTTTTCTTTTTTTTTTTTTCTTGGAGACATAGTCTCGCTCTTTCACCCAGGCTGGAATGAAGTGGCAGGATTTTGGCTCACTACAACCTTTGCCCCCCGGGTTCAAGCGATTCTCCTGCCTCAGCCTCCCGAGTAACTGGGATTACAGGCGCCCGCCACCATGGCTGGTTATTTTTTGTATTTTTAGTAGAGATGGGGTTTCACCATGTTGGCCAGGCTGGTCTCAAACTCCTGACCTCAGGTGATCCACCTGCCTTGGCTCCCAAAGCACTGTGTATGTTATTAAATATACCCAAAGAGGTACATTTTTAAGGATGAAAAATACCTAACTAGAAACTTTAATATTTCTTTGGATACCTAGGGGATTACCTTGAATGAGACTACATCAATTTGGAATCCACTGAATATACAGCATGAAAACCTCGTGGGCCTTCCTCACTAGTTTTTCTCTTTTTTCACTTTTTTTCTGGAAAAGGGGGTGAAGATGAAGAAGGAAGTGAAAAAAGATTGTGTGAAAAACCATTTGTGCGTGTATGTATATATACATACATATGTTAACATATGTATGTTAATTGCTGCATAACAAAAGACTACAATTTTAACTACTTAAAACAACACCCATTTGTTTGCTCACAGTTCAGTAGCTCAGAATTCCAGGCATAGCCCTAGTGTGTTCTCTGCTCAGAGTCTCACACCTCTGAAATCAATGAATTTGACCAGGCTTCTGTCCCATCTGAGGCTCATTCCGTTTGTTGTCAGAATTCACTTTCTTGTGGTCCTAGGGCTGAGGCCCCTGTTTTCTGGCTGTCAACCGGGGACTCTTGAACTCTGGTGCCATGCCCTACCACATAGCCTTTTGACATCATGGCAGTTTCCTCCTTCAAAACCAGCAAGAGAGTTTCACATTTGAATCTCTTTAACTTCCTCTGTCACTGACCTTTAGACGCAGATTTAGAGGGCTCAAGTGAATATCTTAGGTCCACTGACATAATTTCCCTTTTAGTTGATTAACTCAGTCAACCTTAATTATATCTGCAAAATCATTTGTATCGTGTATGGTAAACAATCATATTCACAGGATTTCATCCACAGTCAAGAGGAGGGGATTATACAAGGTATACACCAGAGGGTGAAAACTTTGGGGACCATTTTAGAAGTCCGCATACTACACATAACATGGAGCTGAAGTCTTTTTTTCATCATTGCTATACTTAATATTCCATAGTTTTAACTCAAGGAGCTGATGAATTAAACATAAAATGTTTCAGTGAAAGAAAAGTCCCTTGATTGAATTTTAAACAGCTCTTAAGTCTCCCACCCCTAGGTTGCTAGGTTGCTTTGCACGCGCGCGCGCGCGTGTGTGTGTGTGTGTGTGAGTGAGAGAGAGAGAGAGAGAGAGAGGGACAGAGATTTTGATTCGTCTAGAAATGGATTTGCTCTGCTTGTTTGTTTTGAACAGTCAGAATTTGGATATAGCCTGAAATTAAGGAAGAGTGGACCAGTTTGCCTTGTCAAGTGAGCTGAAGCATTTTACTGTGCTTAATAGATGTAATTTCATATTGGGTATGAGTCAAGAGTAATGACTAACTCAAACAAAAATATGTAAGTTCAAATTGACCTTTAAAAAATGCGTCCAGAAATTCTCTTTTGACTATGTTTGGAGAAAGAATTAAGTTAGATGGACTCTCTGGTTGTGCCTAAGTCACAGTATATTGTATAAATGAAAGCTTCAGGTTTTGCAGAGCTACATGCCCATTTGAGTATTCATATTTGTAAATCATCCTTTGGGATGGAATAGTTCTGTGAGGTATGTTCATATTGACACATGCTCAACACAAGAGACAATCACCATGCTTTTTACATTTAATATTTTGCACGATTCTGATTAAGAAAGAACTTTAGAAAGTTTGGAGAGAAAAAAAAACTCGAACTAGAATGATCTAGGGATTAGAGTAGAAGATTTGATTGAAATATTAAAGACCTCCTCACTCTGCAACTACGTAAGTTCAGTAAGAAGGTGCTTGAAGAAGAAACTTTATGATTCAGCCTCTCTCTTCGTTTCCTGGCTTGCAGGAAATACAGCATTGTACATGGTAGGCAGTACAGAGATTGCTGCCTGAAGGAGGTGGTGTACAGGATTGGGGTGGAGGGGAGAAGAGGGAATTTATTTTCTGGAAAAGATTTTGACCTACTGGAGAAAAAAAGAATTTATGTTAAGAAAGGAAGTAGATTACCCTTTTTAGAAAAAGTTTGTCATATAGTTGCATTTTTGGTTAGGAATGTATAACATTTACTGCATTTTAAATTCTTTGTTCTAACAAGTTTTTTTCTCCCAGTGTTGTAGGGTTTTTTTGTTGTTGTTGTTCTGATTTGTTCTTTTTTTTTTTTGAGACACAATCTCCCTCTGTCACCCAGGCTGGGATGCAGTGGCACGATGATTGCTCACTACAGCCTTGACCTCCTGGGTTCAAGTGATCCAACCTCCCCAGTAGCTGGACTTCTAAAATTTTTTGTAGAGAAAAGGTCCTCCTATGTTGCCCAGGCTCAATTGTTTTGTTTTGTTTTTGAGACAGAGTCTCACTCTGTTGCCCAGGCTGGAGTGCAGTGGTGCGATCTCTGCTCACTGCAACCTCTGCTTCCCGGGTTCAAGTGATTCTCCTGCCTCAGCCTCCTGAGTAGCTGGGACTACAGGTGCCCACCTCCACGCTGGCTAATTTGTTGTATTTTTAGTAGAGATGGGGTTTCACCGTGTTAACCAGGATGGTCTCGATCTCCTGACCTCGTGATCTGCCCACCTTGGTCTCCCAAAGTGTTGGGATTATAGGTGTGAGCTACTGCGCCCAGCCTCAATTGTTTTATTGTGATAAAATACACATAACATAAAATGTATCATCTTAACCATTTTAAAGTATATAGTTCAGTGGTATTAAATTCACAGTGTTGTGCAGCCACCACCACCATCCATCTGCATAACTCTTTTTCTTTTTCTCTGAAAACTACAACTATCTCCGTTAAACAAGAACTCCTCATTCCCCTCTCTCCTGATTGCCTGGCAGCTATCATTCTCATTTCTATTTCTGTGATATTAATGTAAAAATCTTTCATTACATTAATAAATTACAAATCTATAGAATACCATAAAGGTAAATGTGTTTTGGAAAATCATCTAAGACTTTTTTGATTGCAAACTCTTATTGTTAAAAAAGTTTAAATGTTCCCTCATAAACATACTACTACAATACTAATATGTAAATAAAAAATTTTAGAAAGTCGTGATGAAGATAATATATTTTTAAGTATTTTGCTAATTATAATAGTGCCATGATCAACAGCTGATATCTCAAGACACAAAAATATATTAAGGGCAATAGTGGATGTCATTGATTTTTCAAATAATCTTGATAATTTTTAATGGGGAGGGGTGACATTACCAGATCTGATTAAATTATAATGTTTGATTCCTAATGAAGCTGGCAAAGGAGTAGAAGTGCCAGTGCTTATTATTTTATTTTGTTGGTTTGTGCTTCCATTACTGGTATTATATTCAACCTGTGGTTTCTTGGGAAGAGTGTTTTTAAGCTGTTTATTCATTTGTGGTAGTTATGCTGGTTAGAACTAAATAACATAATAAATATTTAATAATATAATACATGAATCATATACTGCATCACATTATTCTTAAAGTTAACAAGCCCATGAACAAATTAGGGGCCCTGTCTTCCTGTATGCTGTAGAATTCTTACTGTTCAGGGTATCTCCCACGCACTGTGCACAGCCATCTGTGATAATGTCTGAATGTGTGAGAGCATTAGTGTCAGTCCATTTATAAATTGATGGTAACTTCATTTGTTAGATTAAAAACATGAAAGTGAATTATGTCTTCCTCCTACATCCCGATGTGTTGTCTTGCACACCACTTAGAATGTACACACCCTCCTTTGGAGAAACTTAGTTTAGGATATATCTTGTAACCTTTTGAGATTGTCTCCCCCTCCAACAGCTTTACTGAGATACTATCGACAAGTAAAAAATACACAGTTTTAAGCTGTAAAATATGATGTTTTGATGTATGTATACACTGTGAGATGATTACCACAATCAAGCTAATTAGCATATGCAAGGTAATATCCAGTTACCTTGTGTGTGTGTGGTGAGAATATTTAAGATCTACTTTCTTAGCAAATTTTAAGTGTGCAATATAGTATTATTAACTATAGTCATTCTAACATGTGAGGTGTTATCTCATTGTGGTTTTGATTTGCATTTTCCTGATTATTAGTGATGTTGATCATTTTTTCATATACCTGTTGGCCATGTGTATGTCTTTTTTTTTTGAGAAATATCCATTGAAGTCCTTTACTTTTTTTTTTTTTTTTTTTTTTTTGAGACAGAGTCTCACTCTGTTGCCCAGGCTGGAGTTCTGTGGCTCGCTACAACCTCCCCATCCCAGGTTCGAGCACTTCTTTTGCCTCAGCCTCCTGAGTAGCTGAGACTACAGGCACATGCCACCATGCCCGGCTAATTTTTGTATTTTTAGTAGAGGCTTGGTTTCACTGTGTTAGCCAGGTTAGTTTTGAACTCCTGACCTCCGGTAATCCACCTGCCTCAGCCTCCCAAAGTGCTGGGATTACAGATGTGAGCCGCTGCGCTCGGCCCCTTTATCCATATTTTAATCAGGTTATTTTCTTGCTATTGAGTTGCTTGGATTCCTTGTATATTTTGGATATAACTCCTTATCAGGTCTATGAAAATACATTCTCCCATTCTGTAGGTTGTCTCTTCACTTTGTTGATTGTTTCTTTTGCGTGCAGAAGTGAGGCTGCCTTTGTATCTATGTATAGTGATACAAAGTGAAGCTTCTAATATCTGTATATACTTACATTATCCTGAAAGCAAAAATGAGGTTTCCGGATCAGAACCTGGCTATTATTACTTAACGATAGCAAAGGGTATGGAGAGCGAGTGTTATGAATCTCCATTGTGTTCTTTCTTTGTCTTGTTGCTAGACCTTACAGTTTTAAATTTTTAAAAGTTTATTGTTCCAGTGAGACTGTATAGTGCAGTCAGATATTTAAGTACCAAATATAACTAACTGAAAACCTTAATCAGAAATATATGCTATAATTCAACTTTGAAGAAAACAAAAAACAAATCAGAAAAAAACTAAAAGAGGTAAGCAGTTTCTTTTCATAAAATCTTCCAGACGGTATTTTGGGGTTTGTACACTTCCTTTTCATGTATACTTTGTCCTTTCAGCAGATGGATTGAGCACCTGTCACAACAAAATCTGTGCCAGACACATTCACATTCAGCTTATCATTTCATTCTCAAAAAGAGAGAGAAAGAGAGAGAGAAAACCCTTACAAGGAGGATTATTATCCCCATACCATAAGAAAGGATGTAGGCTCAGAGAAATTAAGTAATTTGCCTATAGTAGAATTCAAGCCAGGTTGCCTAAGAAAGGGTGTTCTTAAATGAAGACCTGAAATATGTAATTATATTAGTTCACTTCCTACACTGTCAAAATCTTTTCTGACCATACTAGTTGTTACTCTTAACTTGAAAAAAAAATTGTTTCTAATTATATATCCACAACCTTCCTTGTTACCCTTTAGATATTTCAGCCAACTCTGTGACTTCAATGTTATATTCTTGATGGATGATTCACCAAGTCAGACAGATTTGCTTCCTCAGTTCCATATCTAAGTATCTCTGAGTCAATGGCAGTACATTTTGCCTGACTCTGTGTCTTCATTGATAAATTGTAGCTAGTAATATCCATCTTACAAAATTTGGATGAGGATTAAATGAGATAATGTACCGGACCCATAGTAGGTTCTCAAGAAAGATACGTGCGTTCTTTCCAGCCCTCTAAACCAGTCTTCACCGAACTAGACAAACTAAGTTTCAAATTACTGTTGAAATTTAACATAATAATTTCTTTCTTTGGTTTGGTTTTCTTGTTTTGTTTTGTTTTGTTTTGTTTGAGACAGAGTATCACTTTGTCATACAGGCTGGAGTGCAGTGGCGTGATCTCGGCTCCCTGCAGCCTCTACCTCCCAGGTTCAAGTGATCCTCCTGCCTCAGTCCCCACCAAATAGCTGGAATTATGGGCATGCACCCCCACACCTGACTAATTTTTGTGTTTTTTTGCAGAGATGGGATTTGGCCATGTTGCCCAAGCTGGTCTTGAACTCCTGAGCTCAAGCCATCCACCTGCCTCAGCCTCCCAAAGTGCTAGGATTACAGACATGAGACACTATGCTCAGCCCCTAGTAATTTCTTCCCCGCCCTAATCAGCAGCTCTTTTTAGTTTCCAAATTTCTATTAAATCCTCTCAATTACACAAGTTTAAAATCTATTTAACATTCATTTTGACAACTTCTTACTTGCCTACTACTTCTACATAGTTGTTAAGCCTTAAAGAGTCTAGCTCTTTAGGGTCACCCTTTCTGGCTCCCACCCTAGTTTAGACCATCATTACTATTATTCCAAATTTTATAGCAGCTTCATAAATCGTCTCTCTTCTTTGCTCACTCACTTCCCTTCTGTCCTGCATTTTATAATCCCATTAGTTTTTTTTTTTTAAGAAGTGTATTTAAACAACAAGATGCTTGACTTGAAGGGAAAACTATCTAGGATTCTTTTTGTTTTAGGGTAATTTATCCCTACTGAAAGACAGATTGCCCTACATGTAACAGCTACATACAAAAAAGTTATAAAATTGTCCTTGGTTTTACAGTGATAAATGAAAAACATTAACATTCTCCAATTGTACAAGGTATGCAAGGATTTTGTTGTTGTTGTTAAAACAGAGCAAAATAACTTACTGGAATATAAAGATAAAAGCTGAATGAGCATGCCACTAATGGAGAAAGGGGGTGTTTTCACAGAATCAGTATTTTTCCCCATCCTGTCTCCACTTGATGTCAATCAAAACATACCATTGGCGTTTAGTTGAAAAAAAAATGCAAAATGCTTGTGCACATAGACCAGTTACTTTATGTACAATAAAGGAATGAGGAAGGGGGAAATGAAAGAACAGACAAAACTACACGGTAGTAGGCAGGATGTGATGGAACCAAATTGCAGTTTTCTAATTGAGAATGTAATCTTGGTCTTTAAAGAACAAAGTTCTGGAGTAAAGAAGCAGGTTCTGAGATTTCTTATGTATTTTTCCAGAGCCAGACTTACAGAATGCACTTTTGAAGGGGGAGTATAAATGTTTGCTATTTATTCTATTTTGTTTAAAATAATTGGATAACATTTTATGTACTTAGAGTGCTCTCAGCATGCTAGGAATGAACTATCATTTTGGAAGTGGGGTACTATTTTTGTTTTTGTTCTTTGTTAATTTTTTTCTCCCCTTAGGATAAAAGCTCACTGGTTATGACCGGGCACAATGGCTCATGCCTGTCATCCCAGCACTTTGGGAGGCAAGCGGATTTTGAGGTCAGGAGATTGAGACCATCCTGGCCAACATGGTGAAACCCCATCTCTACTAAAAATACAAAAATTAACTGGGCTTGGTGGCACATGCCTGTAGTCCCAGTTACTCGGGAGGCTGAGGCAGGAGAATCGCTTGAACCTGGGAGCGGAGGTTGCAGTGAGCCAAGTACTCCAGCCTGGCAACAGAGCAAGACTCTGTCTCCAAAAAAAAAAAAAAAAAAAAAGCTCACTGGTTCTATTTCAGAGCTCACAACTGATGAATACCACTAAAAGAAAATCATTTCCCCAATTATGTCCCAAAATATCCAAAGAATTACCCATCTGAATTGTCCTTATTTTTTTCTCTTCTTGAAAACTACTCCTTTTATCATACAAAATATGTACCTGGAAATTTAAGTTATATTTTAAGAATGGTATTTCTTTCAAATACTTACATAACTTTATTAATAAGCTAAAATGTGGTTCACTACAAAATTATGTGACTCATGGATAGGGTCTTATCTAGTTTAATATTCTGACGTGGCCCCTTTTCTCATCCCTTTTGTATCAAAAAGATATTCAATTATAGCTTTACTTACGTAAAATCTCAGGTTCATAATAGATATTTCAATCCAAATCCATTTTGTATTGTGATCTGGATGACAGAAGAAGCTCAGCCTTCCTCAGAAGGGAATAAAAAATGTGAATCCAGGATCTAGGTCTACTGTAGCTTAGTCTGTTTAGTAGAACCTAAAGCAGTTGCGGTGAGTCATGAGTCTTTCTCCATGATTGGCCTGATGTCTCAACATCCCCTGTATTCTTTTCCTTTGGCTGCTGTAACAAATTACCAAAAACTGGATGGCTTAAAACAACAGAAATATATTTTCTAACAGTTCTGAAGGCCAGAAAGTCTGAATTCAGTACCTCTGAGCCAAAATCCAGGCATGGGCAGGGCCACACCGCCACCTCTGGACACCATATGGAAGGACTTGTTCCCTTTCTCTTCCAGCTTCTGTTGGCTGCTGGCATTCCTTGGCCTGTGGCCACATCACGCCAGCCCTCAAAGCCAGCATTGTCAAATCTCTCTCTGCTCTGTGCTCACTTTGCCTTTCCCAATGTGTGCCTGTGAAATCTCCCCCTGCCTCTCTTAAAGACAAGCGATCAAACTGATTGCTTTGAGGGCATACCCTGATAAATCAGGATAGTCTCTTCTCAAGAGCCTTAACTTAATTACATGTACAAAGACCTTTCTTCCAAATAAGGTGACATTTACAAGCATTAGGGCTTAATGTCTTTGGGGTGGGCATTTTCACTCTACCATATCTTCTAAGGCCTCATACTACTTTGGGCCATATAGATCTTAGGAGGCTGAAATCCTCAGAGAGAATTTAAGGTTTAAATCTGCACTGCCAGGTTTGCTGCAACCCAGGATCATCTCAGAATCCTTTCACAGAATTCTTATTCATAAGTATGTCTTAACCCTCAACTCCTAAGAAAACACATCTAGATTTATACTAAGTAACATGCTAGGAACTCAGTCTTGAAAACTCAGTTTCTCTTATAACCTCCACTTCCAATGTATAAATTGAGAAGAGTATGGTCTATACATTGGGTTGTGAAAATTAACAATGATAAGTGACAAAGCAGAGGCCCTGACACATAGTATGTATTCAATAAATACAATGCTTATTATCCTACATCAGAAGGGCAAGCCATCCTTAAAGTTTGCTAATAAGCCAGAAATCTAAATAATCAGTTAAAAGGAACAAAGGGAGAGGAGAGGAATCCCAAGGTGCCCTTCATGGATGACTAATGGGAGATATCTCCTATGACCTATGGGCCTTTAGGCTCCTGGATAGCTTCAGGGCAGGATGCACCAAATAGGGCCCGAAGTTTCCATATCCTTGGAGGGGAAAAATAAATAAATAAATAAATAAATAAATAAATAAATAAATAAATAAGAACTGCTTTGCTTCTGAAAGGAGGGGAGAAAGCGGTACTAATAATAATAATTCTGGATGGTTCTAATGTCCTTTAACTCCTTTAGCAGGCCCATGTTGTGATCTGGGGACTACCATATTGAATATGGATTATTTCTTATTGACTGGGCTTCCCCATCTGAGTTAGCTCAGGACTTGGACAAAACAGCTCTGTCCCACCCCCTCAAATCCAGAACAATTAAAATAGAAAAGTGTGTGTAGTCATGAATACGCCACAGTTTCCCCAGTCTCTATTGGTTTGTGTGCAAGAGATAGATCAAATATTAACTTACACTTTCCTGATCTATTGACTAAGTAAAATTGACAAATATTGGCCAACTACAATTATCTCTCCCCTCCTTATTAAAATATGACATTATGTAAATCTCTGGTGAATGATACAAAATAGAAATGTAACAAGGCTGAAATAACATAAGAATCTAAGTTCAAATTTTACCTACAGAATTTTTAATTCCATAAACATTTGTGATATAACTACACTGTGCCAGGCATTATACCAACCTCTGAAGACAAGACCAAGCTCTGAAGAATCAATAATAAAAAAGACATGGTGCCTCCTTCAAGAGAGCACCTTGCGTACCATGAGCCAAGTGGTAACAAATGCAGTCATCCTGATTGTCTTAGTTTGGGCTGCTCTAACAAAGTACCATAGACTGGGTGGCTTGTGAACAACAGACATTTATTTCTCACAGTTCTGGAGACTGGAAGTCTAAGATCAGGGTGCCAGCACAGATTGGGTTCTGGCAAAGCCATCTTCTGGATTGCAGACTGTCATCTTCTCCTTGTATCCTTACATGGCAGAAAAAGGGCAAGAGAGTTCTTTGAGGTCTTTTTTCTTCTTCTTCTTCTTTTTTTTTTTTTTTTTTTTTGGTGGGGGGGATGGAGTCTCGCTCTGTCGCCCAGGCTACAGTGCAGTGGCGCGATCTCGGCTCACTGCAAGCTCCGCCTCCCAGGTTCACGCCATTCTCCTGCCTCAGCCTCCTGAGTAGCTGGGACTACAGGTGCCCGCCACTACGCCCAGCTAATTTTTTGTATTTTTTAGTAGAGACGCGGTGTCACCATGTTAGCCAGGATAGTCTCGATCTCCTGACCTCGTGAGCCACCCGCCTCGGCCTCCCAAAGTGCTGGGATTACAGGCGTGAGCCACCGCGCCGGCCTGAGGTCTTTTTTAGAAGGGCACTAATCCCATTCATTAGGGCTCTATGCTCATGAACCAATGACCTCCCAGAGACTCCACCTCCTAATAGGATCACATCAAGGGGTAGGTTTTCAAGATGTGAATTTGGGTTTTGGGGGACACAATCATTTGGTCAATTACATTAATTTCACCTGGCAAGAACTGTTGAAATGACTCAGTGGTTTCTTTTTCACTAAAGAAGTGATATTTGATCTGAGCTTTGAAGAACAGAGAGAAGTTATGAGGGCGTACAAGGGTTGGAGAAGGTATTCCAGACAGCAGCAACAGCAATTTCAAAGGCACTCAGGCATAAGTGCAATGGTGGTCACTGGAGGTCAAGTGGCTGGAATGGTAGGACTGGGTCATATTAAGAGCCTTTACATCATAATCAAGAGTTTAGACTTTATTTTATGGGCATCCAGATACCATGAGAAGGGGATGTGATGCATGTGAGCTTTACCTCAGCAGTGAGACCTTGTCTGCCCTCAGGCTCTCTGCTACAAAAGCAGCCTGCCTGCCAAAGACCTGTTTGCAAAACTGTAAGCAATGATTCCACCTTCTATATTTTAGGGAAAATATTTTACTCCTCTGATAACTTTGGAGATATCAGTAGGGGCTGATGAGAGAAGCGGTTGGGAACCTGGTTCTCAGTTCAGTTTATGTCTCAGTCGGTGTGTAAATCTGGATGTCTAGTTTTTCACTGTGTTTCTCCCAGCTGGCTTTCACTCAAGCATGATTATCATGATTTTTGTCCTCTGTTGACTCTACTCCTCCATCTTAGCTGTAGGAGAAATGGCTTGTACTTAGGGCAGGATTTAAAGGGATGCGCTGGCTGGCTCTCTCTTACTGGCCCAAATTGTGGCATTTGTGCTCTGGAAAGGCTGGTGGCTGTGAGGAAGACAGACCAGGGGCAGGAGACAGGGAGGCTGTTGCCCAAGTCCCAGAAATTGATCATGAACACCTGATGGAAGCAGCAGCTGTGAGGTCAGCCTGGACTTGAGAGCCAGTGCTCTCCAGGAAGCATGGCAACCCCACTTGGCCTGGGGCCTCCTTTCTCTACAGACTCAGGCTTCCAGAATTGCCTCACATGCTGGAGGAAGCATGGCCAGCCTGCTTGGCACAGGGCCTCCTTCCTCTGTGGTCTCAGGTGTTGCAGGAAGTCAGGGACCCCGAATGGAGGGACTGCCTGGAGCCACGGCAGAGAAACATAAATTGTGAAGATTTCATGGACATTTACCAGTTCCCAAATAATACTTTCATAATTTCTTATGCCTGTCTTACTTTAATCTCTTCATCCTGTTATCTTCGTAAGCTGAGGATGTACATCACCTCAGGACCACTGTGATAATTGTGTTAACTGTACAAATTGATTGTAAAACATGTGTGTTTGAACAATATGAAATCAGTGCACCTTGGAAAAGAACAGAATAACAGCGATTTTAGGGAAAAAGGGAAGACAACCATAAGATCTGACTGCCTGTGGGGTCAGGCAAAAAAAGCCATATTTTTCTTTTTGCAGAGAGCCTATAAACAGACGTGCAAGTAGGGAAGATATAGCTAAATTCTTTTCCTAGCAAGGATTAATACTCTGGGAAAGGAATGCATTCCTGAGGGGAGGTCTATAAATGGCTGCTCTGGGAGTGTCTGTCTTATGCGGTTGACATAAGGATTGAAATATGCCCTGGTCTCCTGCAGTACCCTCAGGCTTACTAGGGTAGGGAAAAACCCCACCCTGGCAAATTTGAAGTCAGACCAGTTCTCTGCTCTCCAACCCTGTTTTCTGTTGTTTAGATGTTTATCAAGACAATACGTGCACCACTGAACATAGACCCTTGTCGGTAATTCTGCTTTTGCCCTTTGCCTTGTGATCTTTGCTGGACCCTTATCAGGAGTTTCTGATTTCACCCTTGTCCTGTTTCCTCGGAAGCATGTGATCTTTGTTCTCCTTTTTGCCCTTTGAAGCATGTGATCTTTGTGACCTAATCCCTGTTCTTGCACCCCCTCACCTTTTGAAATCCTTAATAAAACTTGCTGGCTTTAAGGCTCAGGTGGTCATCACAGTCCTACCAATATGTGATGTCACCCGTGGTGGCTCAACTGTAAAATTCCTTTCTTTGTACTCTTTCTCTTTATTTCTCAGCTGGCCGACACTTACGGAAAATAGAAGAAACCTATGTTGAAATATTGGGGGCAGGTTCCCCCAACACTCAGGCTTTTGGAATTGGCTCACACTTTGGCCCCATTAGGTAAAAACAGCTGTAACATATTTTAAACAGAGGAAAATCTTTTATCCTTTTTAATATACCCCTCTAACATTTTTTTCCAACTTTTATTTTAGATTCAGGGGGTACATATGCTGGTTTGTTACCTGGGTATATTACATGATGCAGAGGTTTGGGATATGAATGATCCCATCACCGAGGTACTGAGCATAGTACCTGGCAGTTAGTTTTTCAACCCCTGCCTTCCTCCCTCTCTCCTTCCCTCTAATAGTCCCCAGTTTCTATTACTGCCATCTTTACTTTGCCATTTTTTAAAAAACAAAACTGATGATAGCAAAGAACTTAACAGATTTCTCCATAGTGAATAAATACAGAATTCTGAGGGTCAACTTTATACTTACACTTAGTATAGATGCTGCTGAAAAGGACAAATGGTTCATCCTACTGTGGAAGTTTTTGAGAATGTCATGTGTGTTTTTAACCAACTTTGTTTGGCTCTCAGCTCCTATGCCAATGGGGGAGGAGGGAAATTCATCTTCAATAGTTTCTGTGCCATCCCTCACCTCCTCTGGGTCTCATAGAATCTGGAAGATTTTTGTGCCCCCAGAATATGAGGGGTGAGCCCCTACTCTCCTGTCCATCATATTCAGTATGGCTCCCTTGACCCACAGCTCTTTGCTTCTGTTCTGTGTATCACAAGAGGTTTATTTCTTCCTCCTTCTCTTTATTCCACCTTCAAACTGAAATCTGTCTGCTGCCACACACAAAAAAAGCAGTTACTGCTATGAGCAGAAAGCTGCCTAGCCTGCTCTATTAATCATATGAGCAAACTTTCCCTTATTCTTGAAGTCCTCATCATCACTGAGGAGGCACTCTATAAATAATAATTTTCCTATTCACTTAGGCCAAGGGGAAGAAAAAAGAGATTAAATTTTTATGTCCCTGTTCATGACACAGCTAACAAGCTGTATCAGCTCTGTTTTTTTTTTTTTTTTCTTAATAGAGACAAGAAGGGTTTGAAAAGGTTATCTAGTCCAATAAATGGTTTAAAGATTCCTCCCTACCTTCTTTATTTAGTATGCTTTCCCCACAATTACCCTGTGTTTGCATTTATATTATACTTCAATTTGTAATTCAATCAACACATATTTGGATTTCTTTCATGTGTGTGGTTCTGTGCTGAGTACTCTATTTTCTTTACAAATTCCACCTGAGAAATGCTAGCAAAGAATTTCATTCAAATGCCTCTGGGTGCAGAAGCCTGCTACCACACTCTTTTGTCCCAACTGCTACTTTTACAAACGCACTACTTAATGAAGAGGCTAAATGAGATGATTTGGACCAGAAACTAATGGTTTGAGAACCTAAAATATTGTGGGGTATTTTTTTTTATCTCTCTCTCTCTCGATTGAACCTATTAACCAAATAATTATAAAATATCTACTTAGTGCTGTGTTGATACATTTTGAAGGAAATGTCATAATCAACGTTATCAATGGTACCTTCTGCTCTTTAAAAAAGAAGTTTAAAATTAAGAAAGTGGCCAGGCATGGTGGCTCATGCCTGAAATCCCAGAACGTTGGGAGGCTTAGGCAGGAGAATGACTTGAGGCCAGGAGTTTGAGACCAGCCTGGGCAACATAGTGAGACATGGTTCTACAAAAAAAGAAAAAAAAAAAAAAAAAAGAGAGCCAGCCATGGTGATGTGTGCCTCTAGGCCTAGCTACTCAGGAGGCTAGGGTGGAAGGATCACTTGAGCCTAGGAGGATGCAGTGAGCTATGATTGTACCACTGTACTCCAGCCTGGGTGACAGAGTATGACCCTGTCTCTTAAAAAAGAAACAAAGGAATTAATTTTTTTAACTTAAACATATAGTTCTACGTTCTATCAAGGAAACTCCAGTGTTAAGGAACAAGACTATAGTATGTATGTTACCTTTGGTTCATTGGTTCCTTTGAGAAACTTTAAATATGTCTTAAAAATGTAAGAAGCTCTTAAAAGAACAAATGAGCTATGTTTTTATGCAAATGGAACTATCAATTATTTGTAGATAAATGGCTATGAAAATCTGTTCTAATTTATTCAGGCAGTGTTTCCTGTTTTAAAAATGCTTGTATATTGGGCTCAACATTAGGCACCGGGAATATGAGGGTGGGCACTGTCTAAGGAGTTTATAGTGTCGTGACTTTTTGCTATAATATCAGTAAAAAATTTTTTTATTTGTTTTTGATTATACTATAAGTTCTGGGGTACATGTGCAGAACATGCAGGTTTGTTACAAAGCATACAGTGCCATGGTGGTTTGCTGCACTCATCAACCCGTCATCTACATTAGGTATTTCTCCTAGTACTATCCTTCCCCCAGCTCCTCAACCCCCAATAGGCCCTGGTGTGTGACGTTCCCCTCCCTGTGTCCATGTGTTCTCATTGTTCAGTTCCCACTTATGAGTGAGAACATGCAGTGTCTGGCTTTCTGTTCCTGTGTTAGTTTGCTGAGAATGATGGTTTCCAGTTTCATCCGCGTCCCTCCAAATCCATGTCTTTTTTCATGGCTGCATAGTATTCCATGGTGTATATGTGCCACATTTTCTTTATCCAGTCTATCATTGAAGGGCATTTGGGTTGGTTCCAAGTCTTTGCTGTTGTGAACAGTGCCACAATAAACATATGTGTGCATGTGTCTTTATAGTAGAATGACTTATAATCCTTTGGGTATATACCCAGTAATGGAATTCCTGGATCAAATGATATTTCTAGTTCTAGATCCTTGAGGAATTACCACACTGTCTGCCATAATGGTTGAACTAATTCACACTCTCACCAACAGTGTAAAAGCATTCCTATTTCTCCACATCCTCTCCAGCATATGTTGTTTCCTGACTTTTTAATGATCGCCATTCTAACTGGGGTGAGATGGTATCTCATTGTGGTTTTGATTTGCATTTCTCTAGTGACCAGTGATGATGAGCTTTTTTTCATGTTTGTTGGCCGCATAAATGTCTTCTTTTGAGAAGTGTCTGTTCATATCCTTCGCCACTTTTTGATGGGGTTGTTTGCTTTTTTCTTCTAAATTTGTTTAAGTTCTTTGTAGATTCTGGCTATTAGCCCTTTGTCAGATGGATAGATTGCAAAAATTTTCTCTCATTCTGTAGGTTGCCTGTTCACTCTGATGATAGTTTCTTTTCCTGTGCAGAAGCTCTTTAGTTTAATTAGATCCCATTTGCCAATTTTGGCTTTTGTTGCCATTGCTTTTGGTGTTTTAGTTCTGAAGTCTTTGCCCATGCCTGTGTCCTGAATGGTATTGCCTAGATTTTCTTCTAGGGTTTTTATGGTTTTAGGTCTTATGTTTAAGTCTTTAATCCATCTTGAATTAATTTTTGTATAAGGTGTAAGGAAAGGATCCAGTTTCAGCTTTCTGCATTTGGCTAGTCAGTTTTCCCAACATCATTTATTAAATAGGGAGTCCTTTCCCCATTGCTTGTTTTTGTCAGGTTGGTCAAAGATCAGATGGTTGTAGATGTATGCTGTTATTTCTGAGGCCTCTGTTCTGTTCCATTGGTCTACATATTTGCTTTGGTACCAGTACCATGCTGTTTTGGTTAATGTAGCCTTGTAGTATAGTTTGAAGTCAGGTAGCATGATGCCTTCAGCTTTGTTCCTTGTTTTTTTGTTTGTTTGTTTGTTTGTTTCCTTCTTCTTTTTTGTTGTATTTTTGGCTATGTGGGCTCTTTTTTTTGTTCCATATGAAATTTAAAGTAGTCGTTTTCAGTTCTGTGAAGAAAGTCAATGGTAGCTTGATGGGAATAGCATTGATTCTATAAATTACTTTGGGAAGTATGGCCATTTTCACAATATTGATTCTTCCTATCCATGAGCATGGAATGTTTTTCCATTTGTTTGTGTCATCTCTTATTTCCTTGAGCAATGGTTGGCAGTTCTTCATGAAGAGGTCCTTCACATCCCTTATAAGTTGTATTCCAAAGTATTTTATTCTCTTTCTAGCAGTTGTGAATGGGAGTTCACTCATGATTTGGCTCTCTGTTTGTCTGTTATAGGTGTGTAGGAATGCTTGTGATTTTTGCACATTGATTTTTGTACATTGATTTTTGTATCCTGAGACTTTGCTGAAGTTGCTTATCAGCTTAAGGAGATTTTGGGCTGAGACGCTGGGGTTTTCTAAATATACAATCATGTCATCTGCAAACAGAGACAATTAGACTTCCTCTTTTCCTAATTGAATACCCTTTATTTCTTTCTCTTG
>NW_012105720.1:1800711-1818085 GCF_000951045.1 Mandrillus leucophaeus | reverse complement strand
AATATACAATCATGTCATCTGCAAACAGAGACAATTAGACTTCCTCTTTTCCTAATTGAATACCCTTTATTTCTTTCTCTTGCCTGATTGCCCTGGCCAGAACTTCCAATACTATGTTGAATAGGAGTGGTGAGAGAGGGCATCCTTGTCTAGTACCGGTTTTCAAAGGGAATGCTTCCAGTTTTTGCCCATTCAGTATGTTATTGACTGTGGGTTTGTCATAAATAGCTCTTATTATTTTGAGATATGTTCCATCAAGACCTGGTTTATTGAGAGTTTTTAGCATGACGGGCTGTTGAATTTTGTCGAAGGCCTTTTCTGCATCTATTGAGACAAATCATGTTGTGGTTTTTGTCATTGGTTCTGTTTATGTGATGGATTACATTTATTGATTTGTATATGTTGAACCTCAGTAAAAATTTAATGTTTCAATATTATTAGATACTTTAACTTTAAAGTCCTAGGGTTTTAAAGAGAGTGATGTAATAAAATTCCGGGGTGTTCATTTACTCACCTAATCACTGACATTTAAACAAACAAGCCTCTCACATTTTAACAACTACAACATCTTTCCTTGACTCTACTTCTCACTCTAGTAACTACCTTCTTTCTTTTCATAGCTGCGTTTCTAAGAGCTTGCTATACTCAATCTTTTTGCTCTCTATCCACTCCTTTCTAATCTAACTTTCTACCAAAACAGTTCAAATGCTCCATAGACCCATTTTATCCAGTGTGTCCCTTCTTGAAACACTTTCTTCTCTTGCTTCCATACTTTACTGATTTTCTCTCAACTCCAGGATCTCTTTTGTAGATTCCTGTATGTTGCTGTTACATGTTAACATTTCTCAAAGCTCAAGTTTGTGGCCTCCTTTTTTCCTCATATTCTAACCTTTACCGACGTAATCTCATTCACTTCTATACCAACAACTCCCAAATTTGCATTTCCTTCCCAGATTTCTCCTTTGAACTCCAGAGTATTGCATACTCTCCATCCCCATGAGGAAATCTCAAAGCCTCCTCTAACTCAACACATTTCAAATGGAATGATGATCTTCACTCCTCCATGCCTGGGTTTGATATCTTGGTGAATGGCACTGTAACCCACTCACCTGCATAACACACAGATCTAGCAATTGGTTTTGAAACTCCCGTCTCCTTAGCTCCCCACCCCATAGTATCCAGTACATTAACAATCCCTTATAAATCTCTCTCAGATCTACCTATAATCTCTGCATCTGTGCTAACACCATCCTAATCCAAGTTAACATCTTTTCCTGCCTGGACTACTGTGTAACCACCCAACTGGCTTTGTGCAGCCCTCTTTTCTAGCTCAGTCTGTCCTTCCCACTGCAACCAGAATAAATGCAAGTATTATCAAGCTGCTTAGATGCCTAAAACCCTTTTAATTAGTAAGCATTACTTGTAGCTGAAAGATCATAATCTGACTGCCTCTCTGGCCCCATCTTGCATCAGGCTCCTCACTTGCTCCCTCTATGCCTGGTATAATTTCAGTACCTTTAATGTGTCCCATTCCTAGCACAGCTGTTCACCTTGTTTGACACGCTTCTCCCTCTGTCCTCCTCAGGTTGCCTAGGCAACTCCTATTCAATTGACTGGATGTAAGGTCATTTCCTCACAGAAGCCTTCCCTGGCCCTCAGACTAAGTCAAATTTCCTTTTTCTGTACTTTCATAGCACTCGCTATTTCATAAAAACGATTGTTGACTTATATGTACACATTTGGTTGTATAATGATTTGATTAATATTTATCTTGCCTACTACTCTATTTAATGAGGGCAAGGACTGTATTTATTATTCTTACCGTTTCATCCTCAAAGCCTATTGCAGTGCCTGGCACACAGTAGGCACTTTCTAAAAGTCTGCTGACTGAATAAACAGAGGAAATGCACAAATGAAGGGCAGAGGTCGTAGTAACTTGCCCAGGGTCAAGATGGCAAGGCTGAGACTATAGTTTCCAGTCCAGATCACCAGCCTTCTGAATAAATATCTTGTCCTAAATTTTGTTCTAAATCATTGGAACCAAAGCAACGTCACAACTCAAGTCCAATTTCTCGGCCTCCCGTTTTCTACAGATGGCATTTATTCAGCAATGGAATGTTGTAAGTATAGTAATTTTTCTTTTTTCCATGAAACATGTTTATCTTCTTGCTCTATTTTGAAGGGATATTATGATAAACGATGCGACTATTTAAAACTTGTAAAGCTTCTTGGGATTCTCAGAAAAAGTACAAGATATAGGTCAAAAAGAGTAATTTTGTCTCTCACAAAAGAATTTTCTGTTTAAAAAATGCTGTTAACTTGAAAAAGTGGTATCTCCTAAAGAACATTCTAATAGGTGGGATAATCATCATCATATTTCTAGCTGCTACGTATATCCCTTCCCTTAAAAGTAAAAAAGGAGAAAATCACTTTGCTGTGTGGAAGTGCTTTGTGTGTTTTATAAAATCCCCATAAAATATTTAGTGGTTCAAGGAACGGCTGCCGCATTTCTAAGGCAAATAGCTTATCCCTGAAAAAGCTTGAGGATCTGACTCTCAAGAGTCTTTGTGCTCTGGATGAATAAGAAATCATTATTTTTGAACTTCCTTGCTCACGTCAGTGACTTCCACCTGCACCCAATCCATTGGTTATAAGTACCCATGAATTGCCTTGCCAATTATAGGCAGGATTACCTAGGAGGACCAGGCAAAACCAAACTCCTGGTAAGCTTTATTAGCCTTTTCTATGATGTGTCTCAGTTTCCATTTCACACCTTGGAGTGGAAGACAATCTCTACTCACACTGTTGTGGTACGTGTCTGTCTGTCTCAGATGTGTGTGTAAGGTGTATTTCTCAGCTCAGGGTATCTGAAGTAATTTCTTTTTTTTTTTTTTTTAAGACCGCTGTCTTAAGGCTTAAAAGTAATTTAAGGTTTTGTTTTTTGTTATTATTTTGAGAATTGCAGTTTCTTTGGAGACAACAAAGTACTTTTTATTCAAAGATGAAAGAGGCATACTCAGACTTTCTATGTTATGTTCATACTTGTTTTGCTTATCACTGTATAACATTCTCATCATGATGGGCTACTTTAAGCTAATCAGTTGGATTTTGGGGTCCTCATTTAGAAGTCAATCTGGAAAAAATATGGCTGTAAAACTTAGATGAACCAGTATGCTATTTCTCCTTCCTTGTCTGCCTTTAGAGATGTTTTCTCTTTCTCTCTCTCTTCCCTGACTATCTCTCTCAATGATCATTGACAGCTCCCCCATTCCCTCTTTCACTCAGCTTCACTCCACCATGACCAGAGCATCTCTCCTGCTACTATGTGTTGCCCTGGTGCTGCTTTGGCATGTGAATGGAGCCACACTAAGAAACAAAGACAAATGGAAGCCACTCAACAACCCCAGAAACAGAGATCTGGTAAGAACACACCTGGGGCCTGGGTTTCAGGATAGAACTAATGCCTCTTTGGATTTATTCACACAGCATTCTGTTTTCCAGAGCATAGTGGAAAGGGGGCTACCAAGGGTTGAGAAGATTCTCCAACAGGATTGGACCAGAGTTTTACTACCCTAGTGGTTGGCAACCTATTGTTTCTCTGGCCAGTTTACATTTGTTTCTGTAAAGAGAAACAAATTTATATTTAGAAACAATCTTATATACACAGAGTGCATTTCATTTGTAACTGATCTTATATACACATTGACTTTGTAGCCTTGACTTCTAATACATTTACAAAACCAAGAGTGTAACAGGGAATTGCTCATGCGTAGCTTAGATTGAACTGATGATAAAACAAATTATCATGTAACTAGCAATTGCCAAGCTCAACTGCAAAAATTGAAAGTTGGCCCTGCATGGGTATCAATTTGCTGGGCATATTTTCAACATATTCTATAAAATAGAATTCAAAAGATCAGTAAACATTCTCTTTAAAAAATATGCCAAATACAATAAACATGCTGACATGACTATTTTGAAATATGGTTTTTCTAAAGTGAATGATGTGAAATATAAAAACATAGGATTAAAATAAACTGAGATAAAAGACCAGCAGGATTTGTTTTCTGGTCACAGCTGCTGACCAAAACAGGATCTGGTCCAGACAGGATAAAGTAAAAACACTGGGTGAAACCAGCAGATGGCGACAAAAGTGGTCCCGACCTGCTCTCATTGCTCATTAGGATATGATACTCCCCTTAGTGCCATGACAGTTTACAAATATCATGGCAATGACCTGGAAGCTACCACTCCTTTCCATGGCAATGACCCAAAAGTTACCACCTCTTTCCTAGAAAGCTCTAAATAACCCCCTTCTATTTGCATTAACCCATACCTTAATTTGCATATATTCAAAAATGGATAAAAACACAGTTGCTAAGAACCTATATGTTGTCAACTCTGGGTGCACTACCTGTGAGTTAGCCTTGTTCTGGCAGGAGCAGTATCTTTCAATAAAAGATTGTTACCACAGTCAGCCTGCCCTTAAATTCTTTTCTGGGCAAAGCCAAGAACCATCCTGGGCTAAGCCCCAGTTTTGGAGTTTGCCTGTCCTGCCGATATCGAAGCAAGTAGCACTTTGCACATCTTCTGTGTTCATTTCCTAATGAAAATCTGAAAAGAAACTATTGAAGAAGGCAGTGACAGAGATCTCATCTTAAGGAAGAGGAGATACTGAGCTGCTTATTATGGAGTTCATTTTCATCTTTGACCTTAGTACTCAGATAGTTCACAATGAATCTTTCGACTGTGGTGCTGTTCCATAGTCTTCCTTCAATTTTCACTAAAAATGGTGAATTATTTTGGTTAGGGTTGAAATATCAGAAAGAAGGTACAGGGGAGGGGAGGAGAAGTATTTGAAGCATGTACTTGTATTTCTGGATTTTGATTTCCAACCTCTTGCCTCTTAGATTAGCCTTAAAGTCAATTCAGGGGAAAAACAGGGAAAAAAATCACCTTTATTTTTGGTGTTTCATTTATATCTGGCATTGATCATTTTCTTTCTCTCTTTAGTTTTTCAGAAGCCTTCAGGCATATTTTAAGGGCAGAGGTCTTGATCTTGGAACATTTCCAAATCCTTTCCCCATGAATGAGAATCCTAGACCTCTCTCTTTTCAATCAGAACTTACTGCTTCTGCATCTGCAGATTATGAAGAGCAGAAAAACTCCTTTCACAATTATCTTAAAGGCTGAAAGTTTCTTCTGAGCTCAGGTAAAAGTTGACCCTTTATTCGCAGGATCTGTCTAAACATACAAGTCAGCCATAAAGTAGATATTTTGAAAGTATTTATTTGAAAAAATAATTTTATTTCCTCATAGGAATAAGTGCTCAGTTCTGCTTATACTCCTCACTGTTAAGTATTTGGATTTAGTTCAGGTATTTTACAGTCTTGTTTTAAAAAGAAATGACAGTTTTTATTTTTTAAGCATAGTTATCCAGGCAGAGACATATTAAAATAATAAAATTATCTCTCTTAATAGGATTATTAAATTAATAACATGGCCACACTCTTACCTGTATCTTTTTCCAGACCAAGTGATATAGCTAAGTTATGTGGAAAATCTACATAAAGACATATGTCAAATTGAGTTATTGGATTAGATGGGAATTAAAAATTAAAAGAATGGTTTTTTGGGGGATAAAGTATTATGCATATATTTGAACTTCAACTTCCTCACCTATAGAAAGAAAAGGTTGACTATTAGTAAAGATGGCATTTTTCTCATAGAAAAAACTTAAAAATTTATTAAGATTTGAATTTCATTACTTTTTTTGTTGTTGTTGAGGTGGAGCCTCACTCCGTCACCCAGGCTGGGGTGCAATGGTGTGATCTTGGCTCACTGCAACCTCTGCCTCCCGGGTTCAAAGAATTCTCCTGCCTCAGCCTCCTGAGTAGCTGGGATTACAGGTGCCCGCCACCATGCCCAGATAAATTTTGTATTTTTTTTAGTAGAGACAGGGTTTCACCATGTTGGCCAGGCTGGTCTCGAACTCATGACCTCGTGATCTGCCCACCTCAGTCTCCCAAAGTGCTGTAATTACAGGCATGAACCAGCACGCCCAGCGAATTTCGTTACTCTTATTACTTTAGCATTCCTATCAAACCAACACATACCATTTAAAAAGAACAAGTATGATTGGCCAGGCGCGGTGGCTCACGCCTGTAATCCCAGCACTTTGGGAGGCCAAGGCGGAAGGATCACGGGGTGAGGAAATAAAGACCATCCTGGCTAACATAGTGAAACCCCGTCTGTACTAAAAACACAAAAAATTAGCCGGGCGTAGTGGCGGGTGCCTTTAGTCCCAGCTGCTCAGGAAGCTGAGGCAGGAGAATGGCATGAACCCGGGAGGCGGAGCTTGCAGTGAGTGGACATGGCGCCACTGCACTCCAGCCTGGGCAACAGAGCGAGACTCCGTCTCAAAAAAAAAAAAAAAAAAAAAGGAACAAGTATGGTGAATTCCAAGCAAATACATTATGATTTCAATCCATTAGCTTTTTGTTTAGCTGAATGATAAAGGGAATGGAATCATAATTAAAATCTTTTCCCGTTCTCCCACAGTGTAATTTTGAAATTCTGAGGAAGCATGTCTTTCTTGTGCTTCATGGTGTTTGTGAAAGGGTTTTCATTATTAGTTCTTTTAAATGTGATGATTAAAAAATAATGATTGCTATTCTAAAAAGAACATATAACTTACCATGTGGAATATGCCCTTGGATATTGTTCTAAAATGAGAAAATAAAATAGAAGAAACAGTAAGATATTAATGAAGTTTTCTCTTTACTATTTTTTACACTTAGGCCTTAGGGTTTCAGAGAATAGTTATTAATAGCATACTACCTCTCTTAGTAAAAGGCAGATAAATTGCTTGTAAGCCTCAGCTTGTTCATCTGTAAATTGCAGATACTGGTTTCTACCTTACAGAAAGTATCATAGAAAATATCAAATAAATACTTTCATGTGAGCATGGAATGAGGTAATATTTAAGGGCAGGAAACTGATAAAGCACCCAGTTGGTGGTATCGTAAAAGAACAGGAATTATTCACCTTTATGGAAAAAAAAACAAAACACAAAGCTTCTGATTTGGAGTATATTTCATAATTATGAGCTCTATGTTCCTTACATCTCTGGTGAGAAAATGATGAAAAAAAGAGTTTTCATTAAAATATGTTGATTTGGGGGTCGTTGGTTTGACTGTGTAGTCTTCAGTTTCTATTTAATTATAACATTGTCTTGTTCTTTCAGGTGTCTGGCTATTGTAAAACTACAGATGAAGCCTCTCATTAGAAAAATTCAACCACTGTCGTAGCTAAACTTTCGTGGAGTTTCTTTCCCCCTCACTTTTATTTTTCAGTTTGTAATGATTCTATTCCACATTTCCATATTTACATATAAATCGCTGGAACTATGATTTCTATGCATATTTATGGAGTGTTTTTCCTGTACAACCATAAATATTGATGTAGAGCAGTGCATGCATTTGTAGGAGTTACAAAAACATCACAAACTGAAAAAAGATTATAATCTAAATTAGATGTTTCTTTAAGCTTGTTTTTAAAACGTGTCTTTTAAGTTTATTATCTTTTATCAACCAATTTTTTTTAAAGGGACATGCTCACTTTTAGTATAGTAAAATTTATTATATGTGATAGGGGGTTGGGTTTAAAATTTGTCTTCCTTTCCTAAAAAGAAGATGCATTCCCATGTTCAGCATACACTACTAAAAGACCTCACAGTTTTAGTTTCATAAGAAATGAGGGCAAGTGATAAACAGCCACAATTAAGTTAAAATGGAAGCAAACAACCACAACAAACATGGGATTCTAGAAGTTGTCAATGCCTCTGAAGATGCTCTTTGCCAGAATATTCAGAGGTGGACATTGTGCCACATCAAATATTCTAGCAATGCCCCAGCCCTTGCTCTCATACACAACCTCCTCAGGAAGGAAAAGTAGAAACAGGTGATTTCCTCTCTTTCCAACCAGCCCCTGCCCTCCTTACTCTAGCTCATGCTGAGTTATTCTGATTCCCATATTCACATTTGGAATAGCTGCTTTTCCTGTATCTTTATAGATAGCTGCATCATCTTCTCTATGATTCCTGCAAAAGGAATGTTGCACTAAAATGCAACATTGTCCTAACATTAGTCTGTGCATTTCAAAATAGTTTACTGTGGCTTTTTTTTTTTTTGGTGGATTATTGATATTGTATATGAAGAATAAAATATTTGTGCAAGAACAGATTTTGTGTCTGGTTTAAGATGTTCTATTGTAATTAGTCGTATATGTGTCTGTTTCCCCTGAAGAGTCATGAGGTCTTTGTGAGCAGAGACCATATCTAATTCACCTTTATTTCCCCAGCAGCTAGTACGATGCCTAGCATGGAGCAATTGTTCAATAGATACTTGTTGAATTGAAATAAACATGTGCTATTCATCCAGTCTTCACACAGTAATGGAAGCTCCTTTTAGTTAATGTCAAAACTTTTTTTCTTGCCATTTAAAAAATGTAAGTAATTCTTGATGAGTTATTCCTCATAAAAGTATAGCTTATTCATATAAATGGTAGAGTGGTAGGGAGTTTTTCACCTCTGTCGAGTTCCAAGTACTAGTGGTTGGTTTTCCCTTTCTTAATACTGTCCCTGCTCTGGGTGTTAAGACCTCCACAAAGGGAATGCTTACCAGTTTCAGGGCATTGAAAAGGAAGGGCGTCCACATGGGACATTTGGACAATGCACCCAGCCTGCCCTATCATTTTGACAATCAAAACCTCCTGGGGGCTGGGCATGGTGGCTCATGCCTGTAATCCCAGCACTTTGGGAGGCTGAGGTGGGCAGATTACCTGAGGTCAGGAGTTCGAGACCAGCCTGGCCAACATCGTGAAACTCTGTCTCTTGTAAAAATACAAAAATGAGCTGGGCGTGGTGGCTCACGCCTGTAGTCCCAACTACTCGGGAGTCTGAGCCAGGAGAATCACTTGAACCCGGGAGATGGAGGTTGCGGTGAGCCGAGATCGTGCCACTACACTCCAGTCTGGCAACAGAGCGAGACTCCGTCTCAAACAAACAAACAAACAAACAAAACCCCAAAACCTCCCTACACACATTTCTAAAATTCACTAGGGAAATGATTTTGCTCTTGGCTGAGAACTACTGCCAGAACATAGATGAAGTGTATGTAGTGTTTGTTCCAATGCAAATAAATGTTCTGCAGGTGTTTTAGGCTCTGGAGGAGTCTCTGATACTTCCCTATATAGGTCCTTGGCAATCTCTCAACACTGAAAGGAGCCTCTGCTCCTCTTCAGTGAGTGTCTCATTCCCCAGCACTTGGCCTATTGTCCTCTGTCCCAGATCTAGGGTGGCCAAGAACTGTTAAGAGTGTGAGCTTTTATCCTACTTGCAAGCTACACACTAGCTTTCTACACTTTTATCAAACTTGGCAGATACATGAGACACCTTATGTCTGAGACAACTGACTTTCTTACTGATGGCATGGCAGGTAGTGACATGAGTTTTACACTTACATCAGTTTTCCTTACTCCCCAAGTATCAAGGGGGCCATGTGAATGTGCGTCCAGGTGTATGCTGTGCACAGTGGGTTTGTGTCAAAGCTGAGGAACTCCAGCCTTAGGCAATCCCCACTCTTCTAATGGCACTGCTAGCAAATACGCCCAAACTTTGCCCAGAGGGAAACATTTATTACACTGTTCGGAAAAAAAATTTGTTCCCTGCCCCAGAAAGAGACAATAGCTCCACCGTGCAAGGCTGTTTGATTTGAAAACAGCCTTGAAAGGCTAGCCTAGAACAAAGCTATCACAAGCTTTTTCAGAACAATTAATAAAGTCATGGAAAAATAGTCTCCCACATAGGGTCCCAGCCCATCCTGGCTCTTTTCCCTGGCAAGAAGAAAGAATGTATGCTTTTAATTACATGGTCATGGTAAAAATTCAATGTTCTGCTTCCTTCAGACTTTCCATTTTGATTTTCAAAACAAGCCTGAATGTATTTTTCCACTTCATCTCCATAACCATTCCACTTCATCCCAAGGTAATGTGGATACCTCTGACTCATCAGGAGACAAATCTCTCCCAAGGAAGGGGGGGAAAGAAAAACAGAAAGATTGAAATTTCAAGATATGTTGCAACAGTCTGACTGCTAAAATAACTTTCATGTCATTAAGGTGTTCCATAGCCAAAAAAAAAAAAAAAACCACCCTCCTACCCCTTGTTCACTGCTTCCTGTTCTTCATAATATGAATCTCTATCTCCAGAATTGTTATTCCCATATTTCAGATAGCCAACAATAAGACAAGATAGTCTAAGTCATCTGGGTCTTAGGAGAGTATTCTCCTTATAGGTAACCATCCCTCCTCACTTGATTTCTCTTCTTTTCCCCTAGGAGAGTTAGGACTCAAGATTCCTAAATTCCACTTAGACACAGTTCCTCCACTGTCTGGAAAAATTTAGAGGAGAATTTCCCTGTAAGTGGTTTAAGTGGATTGCTTTAACATACTCCACCCTGCTCACCTTCCATATTTTATACGGAGGTAGGACTCTGAGGATCCTTCCTCATGAGAAAGGGAATGACTTCTAGCTGAAAGATATATATATATTTTTTCTCACCTGGCAGTCCTGTCCTTGCAGGTCCTGGCCCCTCATTCTCCCATCCTTCTGCTGTTTATCCTCACCAGGATTGTCATAAAGATGGCTAGGTGATACTCTCCCTGTAACTTGTCTTTAACCTTAGCTTCATATTGAGCTTCATTTCCCTACTCCAGCTGCCTTGCCCCAGGTTCCAAAGGCACTTTCAATTCCATCCAATATAATTCACAAATGTGTTTTCAGCACAAATTATTAGGCCATACAGTAGGGTTTACAATGATGCATCAGTTAGGGCTGTTGTCAAGATGTTTACAGCTAGTGTCTCTAGAATTGGACAAATGGATAATTATAATATAAGGGAAAATATAAATCACAGGAATGTGGAGTTGAAAAACAGTACCATTCAGAGAAGGCAGTATATTATAGTTCCAAGCATGGGACCTGGAGTCAGAAACCAGGGTTCAAATCCTGGCTCTACTACTTATTAGATAGAGACAATAGCATTAGGAATAACACCTACTGAGAAGAAAGGATTATTTTGAGAAATGTATGTAATATGTATAAAAGAGTAGATGGCCTATATATTTATTATACACTAATACGGGCAACAGTGTGTAGTAACCATACCAAGTATTTGGTTCTTTCTGAAAGTTTGCTGTTAGGAAAGGAAGAAAACTTGGGTGGGAGAGGTGGAACAGGAAGCCCAGGTGAACGTATTTACAGACTGAGAAGGTGCTTGAGGAAAGGGAGAGTTTGAGGATTTCGGGTGGGAGCAGGGCGCGGGGGTGGGGGAGAAATGGCGGGAGTGAAATTTAAAGCATACATTGGGGGAGGGTTTTAGCTTTCTGTGGCAGGGGAGAACTGGAGAGTGAAACATGCACGTGGCAGAGCAAATGGTTCAATTAAGAAAAAAATATCACACAGCAGTGACCAAATTAATTTAAAGAACCTTCAGGAAAGAAAATGGATTGGGAGAGGCCGGGCGCGGTGGCTCACGCCTGTAATCCCAGCACTTTGGGAGGCCGAGGCGGGCGGATCACGAGGTCAGGAGATCGAGACCATCCTGTCTAACACGGTGAAACACCATCTCTACTAAAAATACAAAAAATTATCCAGGCGTGGTGGCGGGTGCCTGTAGTCCCAGCTTCTCGGGAGGCTGAGGCAGGAAAATCGCTTGAACCCGGGAGACGGAGGTTGCAGTGAGCTGAGATCGCGCCACTGCACTCCAGCCTGGGTGACAGAGCGCGACTCCGTCTTTAAAAAAAAAAAAAAAATGGATTGGTAGAATGAAACTAACACTTAGTGAAGAATTGAGGGAAATCACCCAGGTTAAAGAAAATATATTTAAAGCACTTTTTTTTTTTTTGAGCTATCTAACACTCCGCACCGAGAGCCGAGCCAGTCGGCCGACCGAGTCTGCAAGGGGCGCGCCTCCTATATATAGGTCCCGGCCTGGCGCGCACGCGGAACCTGAGTGCTGCGACTGCGGCGCAGACCCGGCGGGTTTCGCGGAAGGACGCCGGTTCCTTGCTTTTGCTGGCCCTGGCGAGGTAGCGTCTGGAAAGCGCTGCTCTTCCGGTTCTCTGTCCCGGTTCCTGGGGTTGCACAGACAGAACCTGCAAACATGTCAGGGTTCAGTCCGGAACTCATCGACTACTTGGAAGGGAAAATCTCCTTCGAGGAGTTCGAACGGCGGAGAGAAGAGAGAAAAACCCGCGAGAAGAAAGTGAGGCGATGCTAGGCCTCGGTGCCCTTCACTCTCGTTGCCCTAATACACTTAGGTGTCGGGGACCCAGACGACCGCTTTCACCGTGATGGGGGCGGGCTGGGAACTTTCAGCAGCTTCTTCCTTATCTTACCGAAACTCCGGTTTTCACCCCTCATCCCTGTGCTAAAATCCTTAAAACGTTTTCGCCCACCGAAAACCTTTCGTCTTGGTGGTAACCTCTTCTTTTTCCCCCTAATACTACGTTTTTATTTCAGGGTAGCTTAACGCTGGTAAGTTAAATGGGAGGTGGGGAGAAGAGTTTGGAGTTACAGTCTAAGGTTCCAGTCCTAGCTTTGCCACTAAGTCGTTTTGTGACGGTGGGTGGGTAGCTCACCTCTCTTCTTTAGGCCCCAGTGTCTCCTTTTCTGAACTGGAACGATTGAGCTCCTGTTTTTGAGGAGTCTCCGCTGGTGTGAAGTAATAGTCCATGAAAAAGTATTGTCCGATAAGAAGATAATCTTCACCCATACCTTTTTTTCCCCATACTTAGAAATATCTGAACGTTTTGTATCTTCTTGCTTACTTCAAGTCCAAGAGAAAATAAAAGTAATGAAACGTTTTTAAGTTCGCTGGCAGATTCTTTTTTTTTTTTTTTTCAGACGGAGTTTCGCTCTTGTTGCCCAGGCTGGAGTGCAGCAGCACGATCTCGGCTCACGGCAACGTCGGCCTTCTGGTTTCAAGCCATTCGCCTGCCTCAGCCTCCCGAGTAGCTGGGACTACAGGCGCCTTCTACCACGCCTGGCTAATTTTTGTATTTTTGGTAGAGACGGGGTTTCACCGTGTTGGCCAGGATGGTCTCAAACTCCTGACCACGTGATCCACCCGCCTCGGCTTCCCAAAATGCTGGGATTACTGTGCCTGGCCGGCAGATTATTTAATAATTCATGCGACTAGTATGGACTCATCTTTTCATTTATTTTATTTCAGAGTTTCGCTGTGTCACCCAGGCTGGAGTGCAGTGACGCGATCTCGGCTCACTGCAACTTCCGCCTCCCGGACTCAAGCAATCCTCCTGCCTCAGCCACCAAGTAGCTGGGACCACAGGTGTGAGCCATCACACTCTGCTAATTTTTATATTTTTTGTAGAGACGGGGTTTCTCCACGTTGCTCAGGCGGGTCTCAAACTCCTGAGCTCAAGGGTTCCGCCTGTCTTGGCCTCCCAAAGTAGTTGGATTACAGGCGTGAGCCACCAAGTCATCTTTTTATTTAAAATGTTAGCATACAATGTGTTCATTAATGAAATTATTAAGATTTTTTATTTTTAGTTTTACAAATGACAGATTGAAGGGTAAGATCTAAGTACTTTGAAATGCTTTGACAGTATTCAAACTTAGATTCCACCTACTGTGTATGTGTTCACAGCTCAAGTTTTGTAGGACTAGAAAATGAGGCAAATGCCCTATTCTATAAACTGCCAACCCATGGTCACAAAATGCCTGAGTGGCAAAGCTAGGACTAGAACCAGAGACTCTGTGGCTGGGGAGAGCTAAGTCTGCGTTATTTTTTGGAATCATTAATTAATTTCCAATCACAGAGTCTTCAGGAAAAAGGAAAGTTGTCAGCTGAAGAAAATCCCGATGACTCTGAAGTTCCGTCGTCATCAGGAATTAACTCTACCAAATCCCAAGACAAAGATGTCAATGAAGGTATGTTAAAATTATGTGCTTCCTGCAATGAATGTTTGGAGTATGTAAGCAGAGTAATTTAGTGAAACATTGTATTTTCATTGCAGTGATTCTCTGTTGATTATGTGGTTTATCAGGAGCAGAATGCTTGGCTGTGTAGTAGGTGCCTAATAAATATTTGTTGAGTTACTGAATACCCTGATGGTTATTATTTGTGAGCTCTGGTGTTGGAAAAGTGTTTTAAATTGACATCAGTATTTGGGTGCTTTTTAAGATTATTTTTTAAATTGGCCCTCTCATTTGGTAACTAAACACTTCCAGACTATAGTCCCTCAAATTATAATGAATTACACTTCGATATAAAGTGACTTCCAAACCACTGCCTTAGTTACAGGGAGAAAAGATAGAAATGTTAGTGTGGAAGGCATGTTGGTTGCCCTCATGGAACTTCACACATAGCACAGTGTCTTGGTAGGCTACGTCATTCTAGCATCCAGTCCTCAGCTTTGCATGTCCAGGTATTAAATTTCGTTAGTGCACCCAGAGTAATTAAACTCATTGTAGCCTAATTAACTAGTAAGCAAATTTATTAATTTTCAGTGATTGATACCCTTTTCCAGGGATCAGAATGCTGATAATATCTCACGGTATCCATTTACTACCATATCAAGTTAACTGGGATGCTAAACTGTCCATTAGAAGGTAGCTTCATGTATAGGGTCTGATAACAGCTGTCTAGTTCTAGGGTTTAGAAGTACAGTTTGGTTCTTTTCCCTCGAAACAAATAAGCATTCACACAGAGAACAGACAGTCATAGCATGGGCAGAAAACAAACAAGATTTGTTCTTATCTTCCTGGACCAAGTGGGGAAAAAGGGGGAAAGAGGAGGAAAAACTGGGGGTTACGATTTCTTATTCTGCCAGGAAAGTGGGGTGGAAAAGGCAGCTGATAAAAAGGAACGAGAGCATGTCCTTTGCAGGGACATGGATGGCATCGGAAGTCGTTATCCTCAGCAAACCAACGCAGGAACAGAAGACCAAATACCGCATGTTCTCACTTACAAGTGGGAGCTGAATGATGAGAACACAGGGACAAAAGGGGGTGAGGAAACAACAGAAACTGGGGCCTTTCGGAGTAGGGGTGTTGCGGGAGGGAGAGCATCAGGAAGAACAGCTGATAGATGCTGGGCTTAATACCTAGGTGATGGGATGATCTGTGCAGCAAACCACCATGGTACATGTTTACCTATGTAACAAACCTGCACATCCTGCACATGTACCCCTGAACTTAAAAGATGAAGAAAAAAGGGCAGCTGACTGAAGTTGTTCTCACGATTTGTGGGTCTTTCCTTATCTGCTGAGGGGAGGAGCTGCTCTTCTGTCCTCAGGTGTTTGAGTGGCTACTATAGCAGCAGGCACAAGTGGGTGGGTGCCTGTCAGTCCTGTTTAAAGCTGCTCCCAAAAGCTAGCCATCAGGCCCTAAAAAAGGAGTGAACTGAGTCCAATTCAGGCTCACCATGAGCAGTCAGGCCCACAAGGACTGGCTGGCTTCAGCTCAGATAATCTCATCCATCCTTTTAAGATGTGAAGCTCCTAATTTCCTAGTAAGGAATTGTCCCAGGACTCTACCAAGACTCTTGAGTATGAGTGTGTATTCAGAGCAGAAGGGGTCAGTTTTGAACAAGCTTTGGCAGTCAGCTAATTGAAATATATGGCCACTAATTGTTCCTTTTCCCCTGGACAGTTCTAAATACACCACTAAATTCTTGCTCTTCACACTGTTCTTACACACTGTGAAGATAGGATCTTCTTTTAATTTCATTTTCAATTCATTTGCTGATATATTAAACTATAATTTTTATATATTGACTTTGTGTTCAACAACCTTGCTAAATTAATTTATTCTTACAGTTTGTATGTAGATTTGTTTTGGGTCTTCTATGTATATAATCATGTCATCTGTGACCTGATAATTTTTTTTCCTTGCCTGTTTTTTTTTTTGAGATGGAGTCTCGCCCTGTCGCCCAGGCTAGAGTGCAGTGGCGCCATGTCCACTCACTGCAAGCTCCACCTCCCGGGTTCATGCCATTCTCCTGCCTCAGTCTCCCGAGTAGCTGGGACTACAGGCGCCCGCCACGATGCCTGGCTAATTTTTTGTATTTTTAGTAGAGACGGGGTTTCACCGTGTTAGCCAGGATGATCTCAATCTCCTGACCTCGTGATCCGCCCGCCTCAGCCTCCCAAAGTGCTAGGACTATAGGCGTGAGTCACCGCGCCCGGCTTTCCTTGCCATCTTTATGCCTTTTGTTTCTTATTACATTGGCTAGGACCTCCAGTAAAATGTTGAATGGAAGTGGTGGTAGTAGGCAACTTTGTCTCATTCTTAGTAACGTTCAGTAATTCACCATTAGCTGTGTTTGTGGAAAATTTTTGTAGATACTCTTCATGAAATGAAAGATACTCCCTTTCATTTTTAGTTGACTAAGAATTTTTATTAGGAATGGGTATTGGATTTTATCAAATGCTTCTTTCTGTCAGAATGGATCATACGATTGCTCTTTTGTTCCTCTGATAAATTGTACATGTTTCTTTTCTTTTTTTTTTTTTTGAGATGGAGTCTCGCTGTGTCCCCCAGGCTGGAGTGCAGTGGCGCGATCTCGGCTCACTGCAAGCTCCGCCTCCCGGGTTCACGCCATTCTCCTGCCTCAGCCTCCCAGTAGCTGGGACTACAGGCGCCCGCCACCACGCCCGGCTAATTTTTTGTATTTTTAGTAGAGACGGGGTTTCACCGTGTTAGCCAGGATGATCTCAATCTCCTGACCTCGTGATCCGCCCGCCTCGGCCTCTCAAAGTGCTGGGATTACAGGCGTGAGCACCGCGCCCGGCCTTACATGTTTCTTTTCATCTTTATTTTGAATGTTCAGAATTCTTGAATATGATCCTTATGACTTCAAAATAATATTTATTACTCAGAACATGCAGCTTTTAAAATCTGTTCTTCATTAAACATTGATTATCTCATTTAGACATCATCTTTGGCATTTGAAGCATTTCACATAAGTAAGTATGCATAAGAGTTTTTGAACACAGGCCGGGTGCAGTAGTTCACGCCTATAATCCCAGCACTTTGGGAGGCCGAGATGGGTGGATCACTTGAGGCCAGGAGTTCAAGACCAACCTGACCAACATGGCGAAACCCCGTCTCTACTAAAAATACAAAAATTAGCTGGGTGTGTTGGCACACGCCTGTAGTCCCAGCTACTTGGGAGGCTGAGATGGATTGCTTGAACACAGAAGGCAGAGGCTGCAGTGACCTGAGATGGCACCACTGCACTCCAGCCTGGGCGACAGAGCAAGACTATGTCTCCAAAAAAAAAAAAAAA
>NW_012105720.1:1719294-1800466 GCF_000951045.1 Mandrillus leucophaeus | reverse complement strand
GGCTGAAGCAGGAGAATTGCTTGAACCTGGGAGGTGGAGGTTGTGGTGAGCCGAGATTGCGCCATTGTACTCCAGCCTGGGCAACAAGAGTGAAACTTCATCTCAAAGAAAATATGTATTTTTTGAACATATTTATATCTCTATATATATACTTAAAATTTTAACTATTTTGTTGGAACTTTTCCAGAAATATGTTACATGTCTATCTTTGTGTTTTCTGTTGCTTATAACAGAATACTTGAAACTGGGTAATTTATAAGGAAAAACAATTTATTTCTTATAGTTAGGGAGGCTGAGAAGTCCCAGGCAGAGGAACCACATCTGTTGAGGACCTTTGTGGAGACTCTCCAGAGTCCCAAGACGATATGGGGTATCACATGGTGAGGGAGCTGAGCATGCTAGCTCAGGTCTCTCTTCCTCTTCTTGTAAAGCCACCAGTCCCACTCCCGTGATAACCCATTAAATCATGAATGGATTAATCCATTCATGAGAGTGGAGCCCCATGACCCAGTCCCTCTTAAAGGCCCCCTCTTAAAGATGTCTCAGTATTGGCACATTGGGGATTAAATTTCAATATGAGACTTGGAGGGGACAGATATTCAAACCATAGCAATGCCTCTGCTTTAACAGAAAATTGGCCTCTGAATGTAACTTTTTCTTGATCATTCAAAGTCATCATTATTGACACTCAAAAATCATTATATTATACTATGGTGGTATCCTGAGATACAAATGAACTATGTCATGTATTTTATTCCTGAAATAATAAAGCTATTTTAATACTAATAATAGCATTTAATGGGTGTTTACTATATGCTAGGCATTCATAGTGTATATATACACAGACACACTCACACTCATTTTGTCCTCAGAGTAGCCCTATAAATTATTATTAACCCTATTTGCAAAAAGAAACTGAGGTATAGAGGAGCTTCAGTAATTTCCCCTAGGTTACACAGCTAGTGATAGATGGAGATAAAGTTTGGAACCAGGCAGCTTGGCTCTAGAGCCCTCACTTTCAACCACTATGCTATACCACCAGGGCTCCATACTGCTAGTCTTGTTTAGTTCTTAGGTCTATGTCTTATAGTTCTTCTATTTTTTTCCTCTCTATTATTGTATGTGCTTCTGATTTTTTGGTTAATTTTGCCTATAAATCTGGATGAGGCCTAAAGGATGAGTCAGCTGTTCCTGTAGAATAAAATACATGACTTTGTGATAACTTTCTTCTTTGGTTTGGTTTTTGAGGGTGTTCATTTACTGTTTTTTACTTTCAAATTTGGTGTTCTTGGGGTAAAAATTTATACTTAGAAAGTACTTGTTTTTCACAGAGAATTCTGCAGCTTCCTCCCCTCCCCCCATGATCAATGTCTCTTTTCTCAGGAGAAACATCAGATGGAGTGAGTAAGTCAGTTCACAAGGTCTTTGCTTCCATGCTTGGAGAGAATGAAGATGATGAGGAGGAAGAGGAAGAAGAGGAGGAGGAGGAGGAAGAAACACCTGAGCAACCCACTGCTGGCGATGTATTTGTATTGGAGATGGTTCTCAATCGTGAAACCAAGAAAATGATGAAAGTAAATTGTTACTTATTTTGGTATTTATAAACAATGAAGAAAGTGACATAGTAATTGAAAAAGAAGTCTGTAAGTTAGACCTGGGAAACAATTCAAACTATATGAAAGGAAATACTATGACACAACTGTTGTTATTTGTTTATTATGTTTCCTATTAGATAATGTTTATGTAGCCCAGCTGCTCTGGAGGCTGAGGTAGGAGGAGCACCTGAGCTTGGGGAAGTCAAGGCTGCAGCCTAGGTGTCAGAACGAGACCCTGTCTCAAAAAAATAAATACAATACAATAAATAAAGTCAAAGCAAAGTGGCTCATTTAAACTAATCGGGCCATTTATTTTCTAAGAGATGCTAGAAAGGTGGAATCTAACAGACACACAAACACAACCTTAATTATTGCATGTGTGAAAATGGACTGCGGGTTTGCTATTCAAAGGTCCATACTGGTGAGGCACAGTGGCTCATGCCTGTAATGGCAGCAGTTCAGGAGGCTGAGACAGGAGGATTGCTTGAGCCGAGGAAGTTTAAGATCAGCCTGGGCAACATAGTGAGGCTCTGTCTCTACAAGAAACTTTTTAAAAAACTAGCTAGGTGTTGTAGTGCACTCCTGTGGTCCTAGCTACCCTGGAGGTTGAGGTGGGAGGATGCTTGAGCCCGGGAAATCGAGGTTGCAGTGAGCTGAGATCACTCCACTGCACTGCAGCCTGGGCAACAGAGTGAGACTCTGTCTTAAAACATATGTCCATGTCCATACTATAACGTGATACTTTAAACAAGTTCATTTTGAGTGGATAAATTTGAAAGAAAGGGGATCTTCAGTAGATTACATCATAATCCTGGAATATAAATCCATTTTGCAGCATCCAGCTCTATATTTGTTATTATTCTAATTAGTAATTTAGTAACTCCTGACCCTTTTTTTTCTGCAATTGAGTTTTAGACTTTTTTTTTTTTAATGAGACAGTCTTGAGCTGTCACCCAGGCTGGAATGCAGTGGTGTGATCTTGGCTCACTGTGCCTCCCAGGTTCAAGCGATTCTCATGCCTCAACCTCCCAAGTAGCTGAAATTATGGGTGTGCGCCACCATGCCTGGCTAATTTTTTTGTATTTTCAGTAGAGATGGGTTTCATTATGTTGGCCAGGCCGGTCTTGAACTCCTGGCCTCAAGTGATCCACCTGCTTCAGCCTCCCAAAGTGCTGGGATTACAAGAATGGCCAATTTTGACTTTATAAACTTTAATGTTAAAGAGTCAATTGGAATTGCAACTATTTAGTTCTGAGTTTTGAAAACTGAAAATTTTTAAAGGGAAATTTCAGTTTTATTATATTCTATTTTTATTAATATGGTTGGAATTAATTTTTAAAATATAGTGAAATCTAAGACTTCACTATATTTTAATCTAAATGTCATTTTTCTTCCATACAGGAGAAAAGACCTCGGAGTAAACTTCCCAGAGCTCTGAGAGGTCTCATGGGTGAAGCCAACATTCGTTTTGCTCGAGGAGAACGTGAAGAAGCGATATTGATGTGCATGGAAATCATAAGACAAGGTGTTTTCTGTGGGGATTTTATTAATAATAGCAGTTTAATAGTCTAACTTAAAACAAATGGGGTAGTACTTCACAGTACTATTTGGAAAATATGTTCAGAAGCTTAAGGGTGATTGTGGTAATGGTAATTGCCACTTTTCACAAGAAAATGAAAATCTCAGAGTATGATTCAATGAGATGTCCTTAATATTTGTTGAATTTCACAGTTACCTTTTTTTTTTTTTTTTTAAATGTTTCGGTTGAAGGATTTAGACTTTTGAATTGTCAGTATGGGAAATACATTATATTAAAACCACTTGAAGAGCTTTCTTTTTTCCTTTTGTTTTCTAGATCATGCAGTACTAGATTATGTTATCTATTTTTTGGTAAAAGACAGTTTAAACTTGTCATCTCTCAATTAAATGATGCGTCTTGGGCATATTGAATGATACCTTCAGTGTGTTTTTTTTTTTAACTAATTACTTATATTTATTGTTTTCTTTCCTTGATGTGTTGCCAAATTGTGCTCTGCAGAGTGGTTTGGATAGCTGTAATACAGTAAACTTTCATCTTTTCAATAGTTTGGCATTTCTTTTTGGTTAGACTAGGGTCCTTTTAAAAGTCTTACTATAATTTCCCGGATTATTCATTAAGGTAATTTGAGGCTACTGCCTAAGATTAAACAGACTTTTTCCTTTAGTATATTTCATTTGGTTCCTACTTTCCAGTATTATTTGTTCCCTTTATTTTAGTTTATAGTTGTTTTTGACAAAAATCGTTGACTTTAATACCTCATAATCTTTGAATTTTGTTTCAGAAACAGTATTTCAGAAATGTAGATTAGCCAGTCACTTTGATATCCATTTAGCTGCTGCTTAGGGATCATCTGTTCATTCATACCATACTCCTTGGTGTGGGAGCTAAATCATGAAGATTCAGCCCCACTGATGCGGCTGGTGTTTATTGGGATGAACTTGCTGATACCGAGCCATGTTTATCCTGAGCAAAGGGGAATTTTCATGAGGAAGATGTGGTAGAGATTAGGATTTTCATGAAATTATACCTTGCTTAGAGAAAGCAATGCTTTAAAAATGCTAAAAATGTATGAAAATAAAGCAGATATAATCTAGCATTTATTTTAACTTGTCTTAAGCAGTTTGTATAATTCTGCTAGAGTGATTTGAAGAGTTTAGGTATTTAAAAAAAGACACACAGTTTGAACCATGGGATTGACATCAACTCAAGCCTCTTCTCTCAGCCAATGGAATTTATTTTTTTAATTTGTTATAGCTCCTCTGGCTTATGAGCCATTCTCTACTCTTGCCATGATATATGAGGACCAAGGTGACATGGAAAAATCATTGCAGTTTGAGTTGATTGCTGCGCATTTAAATCCCAGTGACACAGAAGAATGGGTTAGACTGGCAGAAATGTCTCTGGAACAAGACAATATTAAACAGGCTATTTTTTGCTATACAAAAGGTAATTAAAATTTTTTGTTTTTCACTTTTATAAGATGTTACATAGTAGGTTTTTTGATCATTGTATTTGCTACTCTGGAGTGTTATTTTGGCTGAGATAAATTTGTTTCTATTGTCTGTTATTCTAGAGGTAGGTATTTGGGGTTCCTCTGTTCTCATGTTTGTCAGGGACTTTTTGAGTGTTGTGAGATAATACAACACAAAAGTTGATAGATGAATAGTACCTTCAGTTTCCCACTAAGATCAGTGTTGGTTCTAAGCTGTTCCTTGAGGATTAACATCAGACTAGATTGACCACATTAAGAAGAAGATTACTGTTGAGATTCAGATTCTATCTGGTCTTACATCAAACCTAGTCAAGAGTTCCTATGAAAATACATTTATTCAGAATAACTCCTTTTGTTTCATTGATGAATTAGTTTGCTTATTAAATTTTCTGAGATGATGATGGATCACACCCAGGTACCATGCACCCCTTTTTGTGGTAAATAATTTGTATTTCTTTCTTTTTAGCTCTTAAATATGAACCTACTAATGTCCGTTATCTGTGGGAGCGATCAAGCCTTTACGAACAGATGGGTGATCATAAAATGGCCATGGATGGTTATAGGCGTATTTTAAACCTTTTGTCTCCATCTGATGGCGAACGTTTTATGCAGCTGGCTAGAGATATGGCAAAGTAAGTTTGGAGTGAAACATATCTAGTTGCTGCTGTTAATCTTATTTTGCAAATCAAAGCATATATTTGGAATAGAATGTACTTTTCATTGAAGTTCAAGAAGTGTTTTGCCTTATGTATTTTATTGTTTTGTTTTTTGAGACAGGATCTTGCTCTGTCACCCAGGCTGGAGTATAATGTCGTGTTTATAGTTCACTGCAACCGTGAACTTCTGAGCTCAAGTGATCCTGTCAGCCAGCCTCCTGAGTAGCTGGGACTACAGGTGCACGCCACCACACCCGGCTAATTTTTAATTTTTTTTCTGCAGAGACAAGGTCTTGCTGTGTTGTTCAGGCTGGTCTCGAACTCCTGACCTCAAGCATTTCTTCTTCTTTGGCCTCCCTAAGTGCTAGGATTACACGTACGAGCCACCATGCCCAGCCCTGTATTTTAGGTTGTACCGAATTTTCAGTACTTTTCTGTTTCCAAGTCAACTGTGTCATTGCTTAGAAAAATTGTGTATATAAGGTTACATTTCAAGTGCTCAGAGGTTTAAAAATGGGACACGTCCTAAAAGGATGAGTAGGTTCTCAGGTTTCCAAAGTTAGTCGAAATTGTGTATATTTGCAATAATTAAAAAAGTGTTTTTTATTGCAGATTTGCCAATGAAATGTTAATGGTTTGGGATCTTCTATTATTTTATCTTGAGCCAGTATATAATATTTTAAGACTATAAAAATTCTCTTTTACAGTTGGCAGATTATTGACTGTGATATATATTTTATTCTAAAATATACCCTACTGCATTTACTTCTCTGGTATGCTGCACAGCAAAACAAAGTAGGAAACATTTTTGCTGAGTAATGCCTTGTGATATGCTTTCTATTCTAGGGATATCAGATGATATTTTGTTCTAGGAGTAACCATCTCCATCAGGGTACATTAGGGGTGACCCTATTAATTCCACAGCCTTTATCACAATGATGCTTAGCTGTGAAACTGTCCCTTACCCTTCCAGGGATGGGTTGCATAGGACTACTAGAAAACATTTCTAGGAATTTTGCTGAGGGAAGGCAACCCTAAGTTGATCCCTGATGGAATACCATGAGCACTGAGGGTCTTCTCAGGTTATTTGCTATTAGTTAAATCTGTAGTTGTCACAGTGGTTAGTCCAGTAGCCTTTGACTTTGTGAAATGTTAGGTGGCCTATGATAGTAAATTGGTTTTCCACGTCTATTAGATATAATACTTTTTTGGGAAAGAGTGATGATTGTCAGTTCTGCCACTGCCATTGAGGTCTTTCCTACATGGAATTCTATCACTGTAACTTCTGTTTAGGCTTTCCCTTTGGTCCCTACTTTCCCTCCAGAAATATTATTGAATATATCTTTGGCACTAGGTACTGTACAGGAAACCAGGGTATCTACTGTTGAGCAAGGTTTAAAAATCCCCTGTTCTTGTATAGCTTACATTTCAGTGAGAGAGATAGGCAATAAATAAACAGCTAAATATGTAGTACATCAGATGTTGATAAGTGATATGAAGAAAAATAAAGCAGGAAAAAGGGATAGGAATTTGATGTTTGGGGTGGGGGTGTGTTATTTTTAGATAGAGTGATTAGAGAAGGACTTAATTCTCTGTTTTATGGTCCTACTGACTGAAGGTGCATTGAAGTAGGTACGAGAACAGATACTCAGGGAAGGAGTATCACAGGTAAAAGAAATAGCAAGTACAAAGTATGGTTAGGGAAGCTGAAGAATTAAGGGGAGCAGTGCAGAGAGATATCAGAAGAATAGATCTTTAGCCCTTTTGGGCTATTGTAAGGGCTTTGGCTTTTATTCTGAATGAGTTTGGAAGTCACTGGAGGGTTCTGAGTAGAAAAGTGACATAGTCTGACTTAAATTTTAAGTGCATCAATTCTGGCTGCTCTTTTGAGAACAGATTGAATAGTGGAAGGGCAGAAGCATGGAGACCAGTTAGGAAATTATTATAGTGATACATAGAAGGGAAAATGGTAACGTGGACCAGGATGTAAGCAGCAGGAACTGGTACGAAGTAATCAGATTATGTATGTATTTTGAAGGCTGAGCTCTCAAGATTTTCTGATGTATTGAATATGAGGGGTGGGTTGGGGAGGTGGACAGGGTGTAGAGGACTGAACCCTAAGGCACTTCAATGTTTACAAGTCAGGAAGAAGAAACAGCTGGGAGACTAAAAGGAAATGGCCAGTGAAGTAGGAGGAAACTGAGAACAGCATGATGTTCTAGAATTTAATTGAAGAAAGCACTTCAAGGAGGAGGGATGATCATCTGTGTGAGATACTGCAAATAGATCACATAAAATGAGCATTGAGAATGGACAGATTTAGCAACAAGGAGATTAGAAATATTGGCAGAGTGGGGAGAGGAAAAATTGATTGGATTAGGTTAAAAAGAGAATGGTAGGTAGATGTGCTGGAAATATGTGGGATGTTCTGATTTAATTCTCTTTTCTTGGTAAAAATATCAAGCAAGCCCATCAACTGAGAGTAGGACTGGGAGACTGCTGGCAGTTTGAAGAGAGAGAGAAGATGTCAATAGTTGTCTAGGACATTACTGCCCCACAGACTGGCAGTATTTGCATCACCTGGAAGCTTGTCAGAAATGCAGGATGTAGGCCTGCCCCAGCTTTACTGGATCTGAATATGCATTTTTACAAGATAGCCAGTTGATCCATATGCACATTCAAGTTTGAGAAGTACTGAATAGGTAACTAGTAATACTGCTCATCAGTACCATGGACCTGCTTGAGGCTATTGGTCATCAATTTAGAGTGAGACCAGTCGACATGGTCAGCTGGGCAGGTGGTGGTGAAGAGTAGATATAGTTGTATTTTAACCAGGCTTGGGGTGTTATTGAATGATTTTGATCAAGGGAGAGCAGGGCAAGAGGACTGAGGATGTATGCAAAGGAATAATTAAAATGTTGGGCCTTGGAGAAGGAAGAAAGTGAGCCCAGGCAGGGTGTAGGCGATGGTGAAAAAGTGGTAGGACCTATGCTTTGTAGATCTGTCGAGGTAGAAGAGTTGGTATTGGATTACAAGAGGGAATGAGCTGGAATGATAGGAGGTAGCTTTTGGAGAGTGAGATGCTTGAAATTATAATACTGTTACTGTACATTTTTTCTGGATCAGTTTTGATTATGATTTTAAGGAAATATACATTCCTCTAAATTCTAAGAAAATGAAAATCACTGTTCATTGTTAAATAGCCTAAGCAAAGAAATGAGTTTTATAATTGGAATTAAGTAAATATTCATCCATTTTGCCACTTTTTTTTAGGAGTTACTATGAAGCCAATGATGTTACTTCTGCTATTAACATAATTGATGAAGCTTTCTCAAAACACCAGGGCCTAGTCTCTATGGAAGATGTTAACATAGCAGCTGAACTATATATTTCTAACAAACAGTATGACAAAGCTTTGGAGGTAGGAATGCTTATGTGTTTCTCTGTTAGGTTTTGAACGTGTTTCTGTGTTCTAGAAATTCTTAAAAATTGGCAGTTCTTCGTTTTAGTTATATATTAAATTGTGTATATATTTAAACTCCATATGGAAACAAGTGATTTCTAGATTCTATAGCAATTCAGTATGAAATATGAAGTATAGTTACATAATAAAAAATATTGCCATTATCACAGGTGCTAAGTATGTCTGTACTTCAGGGTAGTAGGACTCAACAGTCAGATGAATTGCTGTGATTTGGTTCTTAAGCTGGTTGGGGGAAAGTAGGTTGGTTTGATATAGAGAAGTTATATACATTGAGTTTGCATTAGTTAATAGGATATTAAAATGTTAATGTGTCACAGGGTTTCTCATTTTTAAAAGACTTAGTTTCTTTTTATAGCCCATCTTTATATTCAGGATTATTTGAAATAACTGTACAAATCTTCGCATCATGAAAAGGTTTTTCATACATAACTATTTCCTTTCTTCTGTCCCATTCTTTTAGGTAATTACAGATTTTTCTGGAATTGTGCTGGAAAAAAAAACTTCAGAAGAAGGCACCTCAGAAGAGAATAAAGGTTGTAGTTTCCTCTGCTTAGGAAAGTGTATATAATCCTCTCTTGGTCATAAGGTGGCGTTTTATGGTGAAAATTTATTTCATACTGTGGTGAGTTGATAGTTAATGTTCTCATAATAAGTTTTCCCAAGAAGAATTTTTTTCTGAGAGATTTCATATCTTGTGAGTATTGACTTGCAAGTAATCTTTAAAAAAATTTGTTTTGAGTCCCTTTTATTTCTTAGTATGTCCATTTGAACATGGCATTTTTCATTGACAGTCCTTTTCATTCATTTTTATAGGAAAGAAAACGAATTACTAAAGTTTATCAAAAACCTTTAGCACTGAAGCAATTTGATTTTTCAAATAGGACCTAAAATGCTCTTATTTAAAACATTCTACTTTAAGCTTAAGCATTCATATAATAATTAGAAGCTAATATGATTACCCTACATTGTTAGAAAACTCAAATGTGTAATTAATGATTGGGTTAGAAAGTTATACCTAAGTGTGGCTTGCAGAGTCTCTTTGTACCATACTCATTAACTTATTCTGTAAAAATACTAACATTCAAGACCCTATATCAAGTTGTAGCAAAACTGATCTCTATGAGCAGAATATATAACCCGGCTCTTGTAAGAGAATTACTGTATAGTACCTTCAACCCCCACCCTGTGAGGATTTTGATGGAATCTGCGTAAGGGGCAAGTGAGCTGGTACTGAGTCCTGCCTGGTTCAAAACAGCTCTCTCCCTGGCCTGTCATCATGCCTAAAAATCCGTCATTATGTAATCCTTTGCGCTAAGGCATAATTATTCAAAAACAAAAACTGTTATTTAAAATATGATCCATCCTAATGGCGAGTAGTAATTCACTTACACAAGCCAGTCTGTGCTAATTCATAGAGAGTAAGGCCCAAGGTGAGATGTGGGACAGATAAATGTTAAAGTGGACAGTTGTTGGGGAAGGGAAACCCAGTTCAATAAGTTTCTTGTAAGGGACTGCTGGGTGTGTGGAGAATACGCAGATGAGTATGACATTTCCTGTTCTCAAGGAAATGGAGGGGTGAAGAGGCGTTCAGATGAAGTGCATACAGTTTAAGAGTTGTGTGATAATTTCTGTAGCAAAGTTGATGTTATGGAAAAATAGAGGGCAGTGTACAAGGATCAGAAGATGTTTATAGAGGCCCAGTTTAAGCAGATACCCATGGAGAGTGTGATCCAGACTGAGTCACAGGGTATAGGAGCTCTGCTTGGAAGAGCAGGACCAGATCGCAGTCTGTGGTTGGGGCTGTTGATCATCAGGGTGGTGTGAATCAGTAGAATAAGGAGTAGAAATTGCAGATGGAAGCATGGATTAGGGCACGCGAAGGAGGCTTTGCCAGTTTCGATACTTTATTAGGACCTGGCCTAGGTACAAGCCAAGGCCCAATTAAGTTATGATTTTACTGCCATAATTTCTGTTTAAGATTTTTCTTAATTGTGTTGAAAATCTGTGCTTTGTTTTGAAAAATATTAGAGAAATATCAAGTTCTGTTCAAGTTTTAACTGTCGCTATAATCATTTTGTTGTTTAATATATTTTACTTTCCTCCCTCCCTTCCTTCCTTCCTGGTACATATTAACATAAATCAACAACAAGTTAGAGTTTAAGTAGTGGCTTCTTTGTTTTTTAGTATGTAAAATAATGGTGCATCTGAAATCTGGCAGCTTAGAGTTGATGAAATAACTTTAAAGAAAAAGATATGTCCAGAAGACTAGGAAATTAAAACAAATCCCCCAAAGTGAGCAAAGGTAGTTTTTTAGTATGCATTTTTAAAAAGGAGACTGTTTATTGGTAGATTATGCATTTTCTGTTGATGGTCACATTTTTAAATTCTTCTAAATATGAAAGACCTAATGGGAGTTCTGGAAAACAAAGTATCAGTGACACAAAGACAAGCTTTTTAAAAGATGGTGGTGTTAAATGTTAGTTAATAATATATAAGCTGTAGGGGCTATAAATATATATACCACTTTCCTTAGCGTTGTCAAATTGCCATTAAAGTGTCTAAATACTTACTCTCAATCTCCATACTTACCTGTTTGAACTGTTAACAGTTTGTGTACCTGCACAGGTCCCAGACTATAGTTTGAGTAGCACTGCCCTGTAGCATTATTAAGTGACCTTCTTACCTTTTTAAATATAGTTGGTCTGAATTCTACATTGTCTCATATTGAGATTATGACACCTGTTTTTTTTGTTTGCACCTGCCTGCTATACCTTTGTCCTTTCATTTTCAGCTTTCTTGAATCACTTGATTTTAGGTACTACACATCTTGTATTCAACATAAGGTTGAGTTTTACTTTCTGATTTGATATGAAAGCAGGGTTTAGACTTACGCATCTATACACACTATATCTTTAAGGCCTATGCTGAGATTTAAAGTATTTCATATACTTTTCTTGCTGAAAGTTAAAACACGTAAATATATTTTATTGAACAGTATCTTAGTCTGTTTGGACTTCTATAACAAAAGACCTTAGACTGGGTAATGTATAAACAACAGAAATTTATTGCTCACAGTCCTGGAGATTGGGAAGCCCAAGGCACCAGCAGATTTAGTGTCTGGTGAGGGCCCTTTTTTCATAGATGGTGCCTTCTTGCTGTGTCCTCACGTGGCAAACGGGACAAACAAGCTTCTTCAGACCTCTTTTACAAGGGCACTAATCCCACCCACATGGTCACCTCCCAAAAACCCACCTCTTAATAACTTCACCTTGGGGGTTAGGTTTCAACACAGGTATTTTGGTGGGACACCAGCATTTCAGACTGTTAGCAAACAGCATTTCTAGAAAGAAAATCAAAGTGATACAGTTGGAATATAGAACCCATACATGATAAAGATAGAATCCCATTTTAGTAAAAGTCAAAGGCTCATTAAAATGACTGCATTGTGTTTAGTCCTTAGACAGGTGACCTTAGCTACTGTCTACAGAAGAAATATGTTGTGGATACAGCCTTGAGTCAGACATGGTTCTTGTCCTCATGGAGCTCAGGGCTTAGTGTGAGTAAATTTACATGGTAGGTAAATTCTGCTCTCTCATTGAGCAGACTAAATATCTCAACTGGATTGCTGATACCAGTTATTGTCCTAGAACTCAGTGATAAAAACAGTCTCTTAATTAAACTTGTCCAAATCCTCCTATAACTTGGCAATTTTAGTCAATCTATATTGCCTCCCCTCAGTGTTCATGAGAGATTGGCTCCAGGACACCCCTCATACCAAAATCCTTGGATACTCAAATTCCTTATATAAAATAGTGTATTATTTGCATATAACCTACGTATCTTCTTCTGTATACTTTAAATCATCTCTAGATTACTTATTAATGGCAAAAACCATAATTACTTTTGCACCAACCTAATACTTAATACAATGTAAATGCTATGTAAATAGCTGTTATACTATATCGCTTTTTAAGTTTGTATTATTTAATGATATATATATACACATATGTATACACATATATGTTATATATATATTTTTTTCCCTTAACATTTTTGATCTGCAGTTGGTTGAATCTGCATATGTGGAACCTGAAGATATGGAAGACTGGCTGTACTATAATTTATATGACAAGTTCTGTAAAACAGATACAGTTATTTAATTCTTGAAGTAATTTTTTATTTCACCACTTACGCTACATCTGTAATGTCCTTTATACTTCAGGTTTTTCTGAAGCAAAAACATGTAAACTTATTTGGAATTTATTAGACTTTGCAAAATACTTTAAATGTGGATAAAAATTCCTTTAATTTCCCAGGGCTTTAAAAATTATTTTGCTGTAATGAGGTTTTAGAAAATAACACAGTATTATTTTATCCTTTTCTTAGCCTGTTTCTAGTGAACACTAAAAACAGACTTTTCAATTCAAGAAAAAAAAAAAGAGAGGGTTCATATATCCTCATTATTTTTGTCATTTTAGTTCTCTGTAGTTTAGTAGAAGGTGTGAAAGTAAGTTTCACATAAGTACATAAGGTGTTAGAAATAGAATAGGAAGCATACTTGCTACCAAAGGACAGACTCAGAGAGATACAAGAACTTATTAGTAGAGTTGACCACACTAAGAATTGACTGTAGAATCGTTTGCTTTGATTGAAATAAATGAGGCCTTACATAGAAGATACACATCTTAAGCTTGCATATAGGAACTGCTTCTTGTCTGTGTATTCCCCAGCTCCTGAGAATGTCACCTGCACTATACCTGATGGCGTGCCAATAGATATCACAGTGAAGTTGATGGTCTGCCTTGTACATCTCAACATTCTTGAACCACTTAACGTATGTAACAAGATCTGCACTTGAGATACTTCAGATCAAATGCACCATCTGTTTTCTTTAGATGTCAAGAAATTATAACTTGACCCTAGAGTTTCACATTTCTTAATAACCAGGGAGGTAACAGTAGGCATCAAATAATTTTGTATGAATACATTATGAAAACTAAAATTGTTTTGCAATTGGGCTTACAGTAATTTATTTTTCTTTTAAAATAACAATCTAAAGATCATAATTTGAGATTGTCTTTAGACAATTTGAGATTGTCATTAGACAATCAGACAATTGGTAATAATTCTGACAGCTATTCTTTTTTGCTGACTTTGGACCAAGTATATTATTGAAAAAAAAAAAGTACTTAGCATCTACTTTGTAAACCTTAGGATAAGGTATTGAGTAAAATATACAAATCCATACCCTCATGGGTTGGGATGCTTTTTTGTTTTAATGGGATTCGATAATAAAACAAATAAATAACATATACAGGACATTGGCTGGTGATAAGTGTTCTGGAAAAAAAGGAGGAAAATAAGGAATATTGGGGGCAGGGAAAAGTTGCAGTTTTCAATAGGGGATGAGGTGACATTTGGCAGGGCACCATGGTGCACACTTAAAATCCAAGCACTGGGAGGCTGAGGTGGGCAGATCTTTTGAGCTCAGGAGTTCAAGACCAGCCTGGGCAACATGGTGAAACCCTATGTCTACAAAAAATACAAAAAATTTAGCTGGGTGTGGTGGCACACACCTGTAGTGCCAGCTACTTGGGAGGTGAGGTGGGAGGATTGCTTGAGCCCAGGAGGTAGAGATTGCAGACCCTGTCTCAAAAAAAAAAAAAAAAAAAAACAAAAGGTGACATTTGAATAATGACCTGAAGAAAGTGAGGAAGTAAACCATGGGGATATCTAAGGAAACGGCTTTCCAAAAACATCAGCAGACACAGAAGCCCTGAGGCACAGGATGTTGTGCTGGTTAGAGGAAGAGCAAAACAGATTAGCTGTGTCTTAGTTCCCGCAATGCCTGTCTTTAAACAGATCCACAAAATGTGTTCAATGGGTATGAGTTATTTAAAATAAAGATGCAGAAGTGAACAGAAAATTGATCATATAGAGCTGGTTTTATTAAGCCTTGCTCCTTTTCAGCTTGCCTCATATAACTGATACGTAGTTTAAAAAGAGAGCTATAGACTTTGGGAGGCCGAGGCGGATAGATCACTTAAGGCCAGGAGTTTGAGACTAGCCTGGCCAACATGGTGAAACCTTGTCTCTACTAAACATACAAAAATTAGCTGGGCTTGGTGGTATGCACCTGTGATCCCAGCTACTCAGGAAGCTAAGGCACGAGAATCACTTGAACCCAGCAAGCAGAGGTTGTAGTAAGCCGAGATTGTGCCACTGCACACCAGCGTGGGTGACAGGGAGAGACTTTGTCTCCAAAAAAAAGAGAAAAAAACCTATAGATAGATGTGCACGTTTGTAATGAATGTTTAACTTCAGGCTTTTATTTGTGGTCTAGCCTCTCTTGACAACACTAGTAGAACAGAATCCCGAAGATATGGGAGACCTATACCTAGATGTTGCTGAAGCTTTTCTGGATGTTGGTGAATATAATTCTGCACTTCCCCTCCTCAGTGCTCTTGTTTGCTCTGAAAGATACAACCTTGCAGTAGTTTGGCTTCGTCATGCAGGTAACACTTTTTTGTGGGAGGAAGAAGTTTTAATCATATAAGCAGCCAAGAACTTACTTTCCCAAGATGGTAATAATTATTATAGTGCAAGTGTTTCTGGTTTCAGGGGAGTTTTTTGAAAGTCAGTGTTTTAAATTGTCTTGCTAGGCTACTCAGTGATTTCCCCATCACTAATGCTTTGGAGGAACGATTTACTTAATGATGCCAGAGTGAAGTAGAAGGACTCATTTCCCTTAAATGCCTGTCTTGAACCTGTCTTAACCATAGGCTCTGGTTTCTAGTAAAGGATTATCAGACTTGGGGCAAAATCTAATTTTGAAGAGTTTTTATAGATCTAATATGTTATTTTGGGAAAAATTAATATATTTTTCAATGCTCTTTGAGCCATACATGCTTAAAATTGGGTTTTATCAGCCATTTATTACACTGTGCCTAAGTCCATAGTAATCTGAAGTGAATCATTTAGACTGGAAAAAATAGCTTAAGAAACATGACTAAATCTTTTGAAGAAATACATGAAAGCAAAAAGTATTCTAATAGGATTTCTTATTGAGTTAACATAAAAGACGCATTAAAAATCGAATAGTCTTGGTTCCAAATACTGTGTGATGGCAGAAAACTCTAATGGCTCTTACATGAAAGCAAAAAGTATTCTAATAGGATTTCTTATTGAGTCAACATAAAAGACGCTTTAAAAATCGAATAGTTTTGGTTTCAAATACTGTGTGATGGCAGAAAATTCTAATGGCTCTTAAGTATTATATGATGACAGAAAGTTCTCTATAACTAGAGAAGCATTGATTGGCATTTTGGGTCAGTAGTGCACTCACATCATAGATATGAACTAGGAAAGAGAGCACTTAATGATTAAGATAACACTTTTCCGTTTAGATGAATGAATATGAATACAAATGTAATACCATCATGAAAAGTTGCATTATTTGTGAAATTTGAATTTTAAAGACATGAGCAGGATATTTGAGTTTTTATTGCCTTTCTAATTAGGGCTATGATATTGAAACTGCTCCTGTGTTACTAATAGTATGTACTTTAAACATCCTATTTAGTCATGATTCTGATAAATGCTGTTTCCATTTTGAGCCCATGTGGCTTGAGATGAATGAAAGGTAAAATCTCAGTCATCTAAAAATCGTAAAGAAATTTGGGATCAGTATATAAGAAAGATAATTAGAGGAATTCAGTGCTTGTAACATAACAAAATAACAAAATGTTTTTAAAGTGAAAAATGAGAAAATGTAAGAAATGTCACTGTGATGATCCATCCATATTAGTGTTCTTCCTTTATTATCAAAATTTAACCTAAAGATGATGGTCATCATCTAATAATAATGAAATTATTATTTTAAAGTAAAATGGGCTAATAAAACATACCTGTGGGTTACACTGGTCTGCCAATTGTGCGCTCTGGTTTATATATATGAAGATGTTTACTGTAGTATTATTAGAGTAAAAGTTTAGAAACAACCTAAATGGCAAATAATATAATTAAATAATCAATTTGATTACTATGTAACCATTCAAGATGCCAGTGAAGACAGTGTTTAAAATGTAATGCTCAATGAATAAAGCAGAACCCTAAATTATATGTGTACACTGATTACTCCTTAGCAATTTAAATTTATGAGAGATCGACTGATTAATAGAGATTAGGGATAGTTTTAAAGTACTAGAAATACGCATTCATTTCTTGTTATAATTTTTTACATTGCTGTATTTCTTTTAAAATGGAAAGTAATTTTGGCCAGTTTACAAATCAAATCTGTAGTTCATACTTATGCTTTATTTTAACATCATCTTAGAATGTTTAAAGGCCTTAGGCTATATGGAGCGAGCTGCCGAAAGCTATGGCAAGGTGGTTGATCTGGCCCCACTCCATTTGGATGCAAGGATTTCACTTTCTACCCTTCAGCAGCAGCTAGGCCGGCCTGAGAAAGCCCTGGAAGCTCTGGAACCAATGTATGATCCAGATACTTTAGCACAGGATGCAAATGCTGCACAGCAGGTGGGCCATGTCACATAGAGGGAAGTTTTTCGTGGTACATTATATTTTAGAACTTTCTCCTCAGTTAAGTATGTCTCTACAGCTTATATCCAAAATTTTATTTTAGTCTATTAAATTCAATGTTTTTGAAAAATGATTTTAAGTATTAGGTTTCAGCCACTTACTACAAATTACAGTTTTTAACATATTGGCTCTTAATTATTGTGAAAGACCATAAAGCAAATGTTTTTAAAGTTTGGTTTTTAAAAATGTTTCTATGCAAATAAAACAATTTATAGAAAAGGAATCTTGGTAGGCTCATCATCATGTGCTTATTTGTTTAGGAACTGAAGTTATTGCTTCATCGTTCTACTCTATTGTTTTCACAAGGCAAAATGTATGGTTATGTGGATACCTTACTTACTATGTTAGCCATGCTTTTAAAGGTGGGTAATGATCTTTCTTCACGTTAGCCTTGTTGACTTTTAAAATGTTTAGTATTTCATTTAAACATAGCTTATACTATTTGATAATTGTTTTACTTCATTAAAGTCAAACTTTTTAAAGTGAAAGATAAAAAAAAGCTAGAGATTATTGGTATATGACTGAAAGTTCTTGACAGTAGCTTAAGTGAACATCTTCCCTAGTACATATTTAGAAAAGTGAGCACTATAGGACTATCAGATATTGGCCCTGTAGACAGAACTATGTGCCAAAATTACTCACTTTGCAAAAGTATTTTCCAGATCTAATATTCTTTCTGAGTCTGGCTTATTTGCAGGGAGGTAGCTCTGTGGGTGTCTCTGGGGATGTGTGTGTCTCTGGGGATGTGTGTGTATACATGTTATAATGTTAATGTGAATTGCCTTTTTTCTTTCTGAGGTGAGGAATGTGACCAAAATTCCTTTGGTAAGAAAAAAATAAGTCAGTTCATTCTAATTTTAGCTTTTTAATGTAGTAATTTGGTTTTTTTTTTCTTACTGAGGGAGCTTTCAGTCTTGTGGCACCTGTGACCCATAGGTTTTCTTTAAAAAATTATTATTTAGAGCTGGGTATGGTGGCGTGTGTCTGTGGTCCCAGCTACTTGGGAGGCTGAGGTGAGAGGATCGCTTGAGCTTAGGAGTTCAAATCCAGCCTGAGCCAACATAACAAGACTTTGTCTCTAAACAAAAAAGTTATTGTTTAAAAAATCTGAAATTTTCATCTTTAATTCAGGTAGCAATGAATCGAGCCCAAGTTTGTTTGATATCCAGTTCCAAGTCTGGAGAGAGGCATCTCTATCTTATTAAAGTATCGAGAGACAAAATATCAGACAGCAATGACCAAGAGTCAGCAAATTGTGATGCAAAAGGTAATAACTTCATTTGCATTATGTTATATAAAATTTGGCTGAATTGAAAAAGACTCATGAAGTAATTAATTGAAAATACCCTTTTCAAATAAAATGAGATTTTCTAATCTAAATCTCTCACGTGTAATAAACTCATTCAGTGTTAAAAAGGAAAGGCTAAATGTAAATACTTTAAGTTAAAACAATTCAAAGGAAAGCATCTGCTTGGATCTTCCTGTGAAAGAAGTAAAACAAAACTTTGACTTTTTAAAAAGAAAATATATTTTAAGAAATTTGTGTAGATTAGATGACAGTATAGATTATTTGTCCAGAGACCTCACTTACATATATTCCATTCTCTATGAAATAATTTTTAACAAATGTAGCAATAGTCATAGAAACTCTGAAAATAAGTTGCTGTGAGACCTAGTCTCAAGTAATATAACTTTAAAAGACGACAGCTTCTACCTCTGCAGCTTGTGTTTTCAACCATGTTTCCTTATGTTGTATTTTTCTCTGTGTGATCTGCCTGTTTTCTTTCAGTGATTCCTCACTGGAGGTCCATGGTTAGTTTTTCGTAGGCTCGTAAGGTTTTGTTTTGTTTTGTAAATTTTATCATGGTGAGGATCACATTACACTGGTGTACCAGGATAGACATTTCATCATCTTGCTCTGTTCTCTTCAGTTATTATATTTAAGGATTGTGTAATATTCCATTGGATAGTGGTTCCATAATTTATTTAATCATTTTCTTATTTTTTGGCATATGATCACTTTTGACAATTTTCTTTTATAAGCAGTAATGTAGTGAGCATTTTCATAGATACATATCTGTCCATATTTTGATTGTTTAGGATAGATTCTCAGAAGGAAAATTATTGGATCAAAGACAGTAAAATTTTTTACGGCTTTTGATATTTCTTAAGGGCTATAAAAGGGAGGCTTTTTACAGAGAACTAAGGAAGAGAAGGAGGTTGTTAAAGAGACATTTTAAGGCAGAGAAAATTGAGATCAGAAAAAGATAACAACTTGAATCTCAAAGTATGAATTTGAAGTCTTTTGCTAAGCAAACATTTGAATGCCCGTATGTATGTAATCCTCTATCACTGGGGTCCCCAACCCCGGTACCAGTCCGTGGTCTGCTAGGGACTGGGTCGCGCAGCAGGAGGTTAGTAGTGGGTGGGCAAGCGAACATTCCCACCTGAGCTTCCCCTCCTGTCAGATCAGCAGCAGTGTTAGATTCTCATAGGAGCGCAAACCCTATTGTAAACTGCCCATGCGAGGGATCTAGGTTGCATGCTCCTTATGAGAATTGAATGCGTGATGATCTGTCACTGTCTCCCACCACCCCCAGATGGGACTGTCTAGTTGCAGGAAAACAAGCTCAGGGCTCCCACTGATTCTACATTATGGTGAGTTGTATAATTATTTCATTATATATTACAACATAATAATGGAAATAAAGTGCACAATAAATGTAATGTGCTTGAATTATCCTGAAACCATCCTTCTCATCCCCGGTCCATGGAAAAATTGCCTTGCATAAAATCGGTCCTTGGTGCCAAAAAGGTTGGGACCACTTCTCTATGGGACTGCAGTCATAGAAAGTACACTTGTTCTACCCTGGAGGAGATATATCCTAGCTAGCATGGAGAAATGCAGATGGAACTAGCTGGAACTTGTAGAGAAGTCCGAATCAGATGCCTGGGAATGCAGGTGGTTAAACTGGCAGAGTAGAAAGAGGTAGTATTGAAGGAGTGTAAGCAACCACCCTTTCTCATCTTTGTCCAGAGAGCACTGGCAACAATTTAGGCTCATGGTTATTAAGCTTATCTTAAAATTGATTATGTGAATTTTTCTAATACTGCTATTTCTGGAAATGCAGTGTCCTAACTGGTTTCCATTGGTCTCATTTTAGCAATATTTGCTGTGCTTACAAGCGTCTTGACAAAGGATGACTGGTGGAATCTTCTGTTGAAGGCCATATACTCCTTATGTGACCTATCCCGATTTCAAGAGGCTGAGTTGCTTGTAGATTCCTCATTGGAATATTACTCATTTTATGATGACAGGCAAAAACGCAAAGAACTAGAATACTTTGGTCTGTCTGCTGCAATTCTGGACAAAAATTTCAGAAAGGCATACAACTATATCAGGTGACTTCCCAGTTATTTATTTTAGTTAGATTCTTTAATAGAGTAAGTAAATGTACTTTGATTTAGAAGCTACTTTACTTTTGGCTGTCCTATTAATAAACTGGTTAATTCAGTTCATTGGTGATTCTCAGAGGCAGTATATGAGAAGATGCACTCTAGGACCAGACTTTCTGGGTTCAAATCCCAGCCCTGATGCCTACTGGCTACGTGACCTTAGGCTAGTTAGGTAATCTCTAGTGCCACAGTCTTCCCACTTATAAAAGGTTATCATAATACTACCATCTCATAGGGTTATGATGAAGGTTAAAGGAGTTGTTATGTCTTCTAACAATGCTTGGCAAATATTATCATTATTATTATTATTCTTTTTGAGATGGAGTTTCAGTCCTGTTGCCCAGGCTGGAGTGCAGTGGCATGGTCTTGGCTCACTGTAACCTGTGCCTTCTGGGTTCAAGCGATTCTCCTGCCTCAGCCTCCCAAGTAGCTGGGATTACAGGCGTGTGCCACCAGGCCCAGCTAATTTTGTATTTTTAGTAGAGACGGCGTTTCTCCATGTTGGTCAGGCTGGTCTCGAACTCCTGATCTCAGGTGATCCACCTGTCTCGGCCTCCCAAAGTGCTGGGATTACAGGTGTGAGCCACCGTGCTCGGCCAATGCCTTACAAATATCATTATGAGTTATTATTCAGTACTGCAGCTATAGTGGGCAAGGAGAGAAAAAGTGAAACCTAAACCACTTGCTTCTGTTTTAGTTTAAAAGTTTTGTTGAAAGTAGAAATAAGATGTAGAAACACTAAAGCAACATTTTCTGGGAAAAATCTTTTATTGCGTAGGAGAGTTTTGCTTTAAATAGATTGAAACTGTCTGCTTTTCCTTGTTAGAGGATGGTACATTTCAGTGCTGGTAGGACAGCACTGAAGGGTTTCATTTTTAGAAATCAGGAAGATTTTTACATTATTTTCTCCCTTACCCTCTTCCTGCAATTTTAGGATAATGGTAATGGAAAATGTCAATAAACCCCAGCTCTGGAACATTTTCAATCAAGTTACCATGCACTCCCAAGATGTACGACATCATCGCTTCTGTCTCCGTTTGATGCTGAAAAACCCAGAAAATCATGCCCTGTGTGTCTTAAATGGACACAATGCATTTGTATCTGGTAGTTTTAAGCATGCGCTTGGTAAGTGTCCTGGCACGTGACTTTGTAGCGCATAAATAGTGTGGTGAAGAGCCTAGCCTCTGGAGTGGAACTGTCTGGGTTAATTAGCAGCCCCACTGCGACAAATTATTCTACCTCCTCCTGTCTCAGTTTCTTTATCTTTAAAATGGAGATAATAATTGGACCTACTTTGTAGATTATTGTGAAAATTAAATGAGTCAATATAAAGAACTTAAAACAGTGCCTGGCACATATAGTAAGTGGATATAGTAGCAAAAATGATAATAATTACTAATATTAATATTTGTTATTAAGCTTTGGTTGTAAAAGGCTGATATAGGTCTTATAAAATTCATTTTAAAGGTCAATTCTCCCTTCTTAGGCCTATTTATTTTTAAAATGATTTTTGTTAATTATGGATGCTTTTGTCACCTGATTTTAATTTGCTATATGCAAAACGTATTCAAGATTTGCTGAAAGTTCATTCCTTTAGGAGATAAGTCTATATTAAGGTTTATTTGTGTAGTGCTTACTAATTCTAATTAAACTCAGGGAAACTTCATTAGTCATTTATAATAAGGAATTTCTGTAATAAGGAATCAGAAGTAAACAAGTATTACTTGCAGAGTCTCCTTTAAAAAAAAAGAAGCAAACAAGTGGAAAAATAACTAAATGTTTAAACTTAAAATTAGGCATGCATGTCCGACTGCCTAAAAGCTGGTGTTGCCAGATTTACTTCTTAAGAGTAAACTATGGTTTTTGGCTATTTAATACTTTCATGATTCCTTGTGTATGGCTAGTATTTTTATCATTGTTCATCCAGTAACCTCAAACATCGGATGTTGAAACATTCCTCTTTTGTGTGTGCTTTGTGGAATTGTTTTATATTAAGAAAATATAAATATTTTATTTTCCTATATTAGAAACTTTTACAAAAGGTTAAAATCACAGACAAATGGCAGTGTACCATCTTTGCTGCCTAAGAGATTCTGTGGTGCCGTTCCTTCCAGAATAGAAGCCAGAAGGAATAGAAATTTTCATCTATATGTGATACACTATATGTTATTCGTTTATGAGAAAAACTTGCTTAAATTCCCCTACTGCATATGATTAGGCTTTTGACAAGAGATGATTGTATATATGGAATACATGTAATTCATAAAACCCCAAATTCTTATTCTGTTATTGGATACATTTAGCTTTTTCAGAAAAAACAAAATAGTTGCTACATTTGGGAAAACAACACCCGTAGTCTAAAAAACAAAGCAAAGCTTTCCTCTTCTCACCTCCGTGATCCACCACATTTGAATTTATAAAACAGATCAACTGATTCTACGAAAATGTTCCCCAAAACACACATCCTTTATTTTCAAAATAGATTTAAGGTTATAAAATAGATTTAATGACTGCAGCTGATAAATTGTTTATTTTGGAAGTATTATTTTACATGGAAATGTCTAGCTGTGCCTAGAAAAAGTTAATTTAGTTCCTCATATTAATCTTCATGGTCAGCATACATTCCTGGGGAACTTGTTCTAATTATATTTTTTACATTGTTTTAAAATTCAGATTAATAGGTCTCTGGTTGATATTTTAGAATGTCCTTTTGTATGTTAAAATCAGTAATGTTTGTTTAGCCTTAAAAGTGTTGAAGAAATAAAGAACTCTGTTCTTGTCACACCGTCTGACACCACTGCTCGTTTTCCAGGACAGTATGTGCAAGCCTTTCGCACTCACCCTGATGAACCTCTCTATAGCCTGTGTATAGGCCTGACCTTTATTCATATGGCATCTCAGAAGTATGTGTTACGGAGACATGCTCTTATTGTACAGGTAATTCATTCAAATTTCTCGTTACTTGATTTGTTTCTTAAAAATGAATATACTTAATACTTTTTTTTTAAATCCTGCTTCAAAAGTAATACACAATGCTCAGTACACATGACGGGAGTCCCCAACACTTACCCCAGTGTTCAGCACTCAGCGCATAGTTATACTCATGGTTAAGACTTACTACGGCGATATAGTAAAGGTACACAGCCAGATCTTTAGGGACAAAGACACAGGCAGAATCTGGAGGAATGCACTGGCAGGCTTCCGTATGTCTGGTGTCTCAAGGTCTCTAGCCATCTTAGGTACTGAAGATTCACTTAAAGTAGTTTAAACAAAATAATTATACATCCAGTAATATGATTGTGCCTGTTTCCTTACACCATCACCAACAAATTGTTCTTTTAAAATTTTCTTTGTGGTTCTTATAATTTCAAATTATGTTTCGTGTTATCTACTTTAATAGCATGTCTCTTCTAATAAGAGTATAAAGTCCAAGAGATCAGAAATCTTGTCTGTCTTGTTCACTACTCTGCCTTCAGCACTTACATTTCTATGATTTCATTTTTGTATGTTTGATGTTTCCAAAATATGATATGGTATAGACATGTCTTTTATTAAATAGGTGAGAAAGGAAAGAAAATGTTGACTCGAATGGAGTTGCAGGGTCTAGTAAGGGGCTTTTGTTTCTTTTACAGTAAAATGGTTAAAATAAAGCCTGCATTAAAACGGTGATGACAGTTGAAACTAGGTATGGGTTCATTAAGGTGGTCTCTTTACTGTTGTATATTTGAAAATTTCTATAATAAGTTTTTTAAAAAACCTGAAAAACAGAAACTTCTAAATTTTTCCTTTTTTATATTCTATCTACCTTTTCCTCAAAGCTTCTTTTTCTTCCTTATTGGATACTATTTGCTGTATTAAGTAATGTAGGATTGTGTATAAATTAAATGTAGTGAGTGCTCATTTTGTGCCAGGAACTGGGGACATAGCAGTGAGTAAGTACACAGGTGGAATTTCTTGCCCTCATAAAATTCTGGCAAAAATTGATAGGAAAATCTTATGGATTAACTCATTAAATATGTAAAATATGTAGTTTTTGGGCTTTATAGGACAAAAATTCATGTACTTCAAGGTAATATGGAAGCTAAATTTCAAATTACTTCTATAGTTAAATAGGTTTCAGATGGTTGGCGGTAGAGATGAAACAAGAGATAATGAGTATATGGAAGTTCATTGGACTAATCTCTTTTGTGTATGTTAAACATTTTCCATAAAAATTTCTGAGAAGCAGATTTTATTGTAAATAGCGTCGTTTCTGAAACTGTTCTCTTATTTTTCTTTCTTCCTGCTACAAGACTATAGTTTTCTGTTACACTACCTAAAAAAAATTTTTTTAATGGTTTATTATCTTTCTTACCTTTATATTGTATTAAAAGTAAAATCATTCATGTTTCCTCACTTCTACCTTTATTTAATATTATATAGACAGTAAGTACATTGGGCCCTTTAGTGATTAATTTGATTTAAATGTTTGAAATATAACAAAATGTTGGAAATGTAACATAATGTCAAAATAACTCTTTTCTTTTCCATTTAAATTGTGTGTTTTTGGCTGGGCACGGTGGCTTACACCTGTAATCCCTGCACTTTGGGTGGCCGAGGTGGGTGGATCATTTGTGGTCAGGAGTTTGAGACCAGCCTGGCCAATATGGTGAAACTTGGTCTCTACTAAAAATACAAAAATGAGCCAGGTGTGGTGGCGTGTGCCTGTAATCCCAGCTACTCAGGAGGGTCAGGCAGGATAATCACTTGAACCCAGGAGGTGGAGGTTGTAGTGAGCTGAGATCGCACCACTGCACTCCTGTGTGATAGAGCAAGACTCCATCTGGGAGAACAGAACAGAATAGAACAATAGAATTTGTTTTGCAGTTTTTAAATTTGATAATTCACCGTATCTATAAAATAAAGTGGTTGCCCACATTGTCTAGTTTTTAAAATCACTAAATATTATTTGAATAGTCTTTCAGATTATCCCCTTGAATTTGTTAAACATTTCTTAAAGAGCAGCAAGTAATTCCATTATTGTATTAGAGGACCTAGAGGTTCATTTGCATTACAACAATTCATCTGAGATTCCTATTCCTTTTTTCCTCATATTTTTGTCTTTAAATTTGTCTTGTCATTTTTAACTATGAAGACTTGATATTTCTTTGCAATTAACAGTCAAATAGTCTGCTGGTACTTAAGAGAGCTGTGTGTTTCAGTGGAATAGAGGTCGTAGTCACACAAATAGGTTATTTTATTATGCAGAAAGTATGATTTGTATACGGACCACGAGTATTACTACCCCTAAATAATTCATTTTTATTATTTACCTATTTATAAAGGAAAATTTGTGACCACTTAACTATATAGCAGATCATCTACAGAATAATTACATTTTATATTCTATATTCATAAATTAGTTGATTTATTCTTAATTATCTGGTCATATATTTGATTACTCAGTTAGGACTCTTGGACCTTTGTAATTTGTAATTTCAGTGGATGATAAAAGCGGAAGCTGTATTAAAAGGGAAAGTGAATATGAGAAGAGGTAAAGAAACAAGTTGTTTTTTGGACTGTGTGACCCACAGGGAGTCAGCGTCATTGTAGCTGTGCTCTGAAATAGTTTCTCCATAAATCTTTGACTCAGAAGCTTTCAGGAGAAAAAAATCCAGTTTTTTAGGTTAAGAGGTTATTAAAGTCCTGAGAAGTAACTTATAAAAGGTAAAATTTACCCTAAAATGTTAAGTATACTCAAGTGAATTTGCTCCTGAGAGGAAACCTTTGTACATTATCATTATTTTATATCTTGCTCAAGCTTTTAGGCATCAATCTCACATCAAAAAGTTTATTGGCCTATAACAGCACAAGCCAACTTGAAATTATTTTTTAAAAGTTTTGTGTACTTGTAGATTATGAATTTCTGGTAGCTAGTTGTAACGTTTGGCTTTGTTTTCTGTGAATATTTATCCCTGGCTAAAAGAAATTCTTACATCTTCAAAAGAGCTATAATGTTGACACCTAACTATACCGTAATACTACACAGTAATAGGACACTAAGCAGATATGTTTTTAGAAAATATTTGTATTTTCAGCACCTGGTAATGCAGTGGTCTAGTACGTCGTTGTCAAATCAGTGAAATATTGAATTATCTTTCTCTTTCTGGTTAGGGCTTTTCCTTTCTTAATCGATACCTCAGTTTACGTGGGCCCTGCCAGGAATCATTCTACAATTTGGGCCGTGGCCTTCATCAGTTGGGGCTGATTCATCTTGCAATCCACTATTATCAGAAGGCCCTGGAGCTCCCTCCACTTGTGGTAGAGGTATTGTACATTTTTAAAACTGAGACACTTCATCTGTCTGTAGATAAGTGCAGTTAGCTAATTCCAGACAGTAAATAATAGTTTCTATATTAAAATGTATTTTCTCTTATTCAGTACATTTATGTAATTATGTTCAGCAACAGTTAGATCTTTCACATCTGAGCCTCAAGACTTGACCAGCAACCACGTGAACATATACAGCTTGTGGCTGTGAGCATTTTAGTTCCCAAGGTAGTTCCTATGCTTTACAGACAGGAACTGGTAGACATAAAGTCTGAATATTGAAGAATATTGTGACTGTTTCCAAGTGTAACTCACATGTTTCTTTATAAAGATGAAAGACCAGGATTAATGTAGTTTATTTTTAAGATAGGGTAGTGTTGCCAGTACTATGATGATCTATGTTTAAAGTCTGATTTTTATTTTAAATCCTGAAATAGGTTAATTTTTAAATATATTTTAACATAGCACTGTATTAGAAAAAACTTTAAAAACTCATAATCCCTGTATTCCCTCACAATTGTTTTCTATTACTGTTCAGTTTAAACAAATGAATATATATTTTTGTAGTGATGCTGTTTTTATATATATACTATTTACATATTGTATACATATTTATATATGTATGTCATACATATTTTATATTTATATATGCATATGTATATGTATAAATAGGTATATATGCATATTCATATATACATATTTTTTTTTATATGTATAAAAACACTATTGTTTACTCACACCATTTATTCATCTTTGCATTTAATACTCTAGCCCTGTCAATATTACTTGAGGCAGTTTTTCAAATACACCTAAGAGGTTGTTTATTAAAGGTTGTTTTATACAGTGTTATTTCATAAATATTGTTAAATCTTGTTACTTGAGCTTTATAGGTATCATTTTTAATTGTTGCAGATTTTTTTTTTAGTTGACCCAAAGTTTTTGTATTGGGGAAGATTAGAAACATAGGTCTAATCTATTCCATTGAATTCATTGCTTTGTTATATATGTGGGAAAAACTATAATACCCCTGAGGTAATATTGTAGTCAATTTGTTGTATCCCTCCTAAACCTACACTTTATATGCCTTTCCATAATAGCATAGGAATTTTTTCCCATCTGGTCATTGGTGTTCATTTAATATTATGTTATTTTTACACAGAGAAGTTTTTTATGAAGTCATACATATCTTTCCCTTTATAGCTGCTACTTTTGCTATCATGAAAAGGACCTTTCCTACTCAAGATTATATTATCCCATTGTATTTTTTCTTTTATGGATTTTTTTTTTTTTTTTTTAACTCTTAAATCCAAAATTCATCTGGCGTTTATTCTGCTGTAGTTTGTGGGTGAGACTTTAAATTACTGGCTAGACAGTTAAAATATTTGATAATAACTGTTAACTGAATCAGCATTGATCCAAGGTATATGCATAGTTTTATAATTTTTTTAGTATATGAGCTTTAATAGCTTTTGAAAACTTAACTTACACTTATAACTATTAATTTGCCATAAAATTGTCCTGATTGACAGTTGGAAATATTAAACATAAGGGTATCTTTTTCTCCCTAGGGCATAGAAGTTGACCAGTTAGACTTACGAAGAGATATTGCCTACAACTTGTCTCTCATTTATCAGAGCAGTGGGAATACCGGAATGGCTCAAAGGCTTCTGTATACCTATTGTTCTATATAAAGCACCGCAACTGAGAATGGAGTAATGGCAGCTGCTGTGTGAGGACCAGTATCTTCTGTCTCAGGGCTTATTATTCGTAACTCCAAAACAGAAATGACAATTTCAGAATTACCTAACACTGTATTTATTTTTAATATGTAATAATTATCTTGTGGTATATATGCAAAATTATTCCTACAAAAATTTGTATATTCTGTCATTTTCCTTTCGCATTCTATAGTGAAATTGTTCCCAATGCTGAAATGGACATATAAGCCTTTGAGCTAGCTTGCAGTTGAATACACTATTTTTAACTCACTTTAGCTTTGTATTTAATACTATAGCTCTGTCAGTATCACATGAGGCAGTTTTTCAAATACGTATAAACAGAGGTTGTTTATTATTAAGGGGAAGACAAAGTGGGACTCTTGATGATGTCATGACCATGATAACTAAGCACCTAAGAAAATTATTTAAAAGTTATGTCGTAGGTGGAAGACAAATAATTTAGTCTTTTACTTTTCACCTGCATGTATCTTAGCTACCTCAACTGAAACATGGGATGCTGGGCTTAATTCAAAACATATTGCTCCAAGGCAAATAAAAAAATGCTTCATCTATATTTGTGGTTGATGAAAAAATAGAGAAGAGCTTGTTCAATAACAGGACATGGCTTCCATTTCAAGATCACAAAGAATATAAGACTGGGCAAGTAGTATATATGTAATAAAGGACATACTCCTGAGTAAAAACACGACATAAAAGCCTTTTACTCATCTCCACTATTTATTACATGTTTTTGAATTTAAGTTAACCACACTTTTTAGATATACTGTTAGCTTAATAACAATTTTTTTTTTTTTGAGACAGAGTCTCGCTCTGTCACCCAGGCTGGAGTGCAGTGGCTGGATCTCAGCTCACTGCAAGCTCCGCCTTCTGGGTTTACGCCATTCTCCTGCCTCAGCCTCCCCAGTAGCTGGGACTACAGGCGCCCGCCAGCTTGCCCGGCTAGTTTTTTGTATTTTTAGTGGAGACTGGGTTTCACCGTGTTAGCCAGGATGGTCTCGATCTCCTGACCTCGTGATCCGCCTGTCTCAGCCTCCCAAAGTGCTGGGATTACAGGCTTGAGCCACGGTGCCCGGCCAATAACAACTTTTTAGGGAAAAATAAAAGCTGTAATTAGTGTGCATATGGGTTAGTAACAGCCAGCCCAACTGTGGCAGGGAAACAAGTGGAGGCTTAGGATCAAATAAAATAGGGACTTATTAGGAATTCTTACCACTGTTTCTACTGTACACAAAACTTTCTAGTGCAGAATTTGTAAAGTATATTGTGTACTCTGTGTGTATAATTTAAATACATTTTATTTTTATAATTAAGGTTAATTGTTTCACATGCTTTTTTTTACTTCATGCCATTTACAGGTAATGGTAGAGGTAACAGATACAGTAATAAGTTAGACTAGTGTGTTGGAATTCTGTGGAACTGAGCATTCTGTGCTCTGAGTTTCTCTCTTAAGTTAGCTCACTGGACTGTATGTAGCTCCAGTGTCTACTAAATAGCCTTGGAGGAAATAATGTCTCCCTAAGGAAAAATTAAAAAAAAAAGCTGATATTGCATAGGTTTGTTTAGCTTTTAAAATCATAGCTACCATTTGCTGAGTTTTTACTCTGCTACTATATGCTAAGTACTGTGCTAAACACTTTGGATATGTTATCTCTGTTTCTCTCAGGGAACTGCAAGGTAGGTGTTGTTATTGATATTGTCATCACCACCTTATATCTAGAGATTAAATAGCATGTTCCAAGATCACTAGCAACCTGCTCCTTGCTCAGATTTTCCTTCAGAAGAACATAGTTGCTGCAGTTCAGAGTAACAACAAACATTAAGTTTTTTTTTTCTTTGAGACGGAGTCTGGCTCTGTCTCCAGGCTGGAGTCCAGTGGCACGATCTCAGCTCACTGCAAGCTCCGCCTCCCGGGTTCAAGCTATTCTCCTGCCTCAGTCTCCCAAGTAGCTGGGACTACAGGTGCCCGCCACTGTGCCTAGCTAACTTTTGTATTTTTAGTAGAGACAGGGTTTCACCATGTTGGCCAGGATGGTCTCGATCTCTTGACCTTGTGGTTCGCCTGCCTCAGCCTCCCAAAGTGCTGGGATTACAGGTGTGAGCCACTGCTTCCAGCCAAGTATAAGCTTATTTTAGAAAGAAAAAAGACACTGGCAGTGTTTCTGTCTTCCAGGCCTTCAGCCCATCAAAACCCCTGTATAAAAACATCTTTTGGGGTATCTTTTTAAAAGCTTATATTCATTCTCTTACCTACCATCCTCACCTTAGCAGTGGGGTCCTGGTATCTGTTTCACGCACTGAGATTCTGCTGCTCCTGTGTGGTCACAGTTGATGGAGGAGGGAGTCTGCTCCTGAATCAATCTGGGCCAATCAGGAGTTTCCTCCCTCCTTCCCTGGGAATTTCAGACTTGAAATAGAACCTTCATGTGGGGCCAGAACTTCAGAACAATTAGGCCAACTAGCAGTTAACCCGTTCTGTTGGAAAGAAAAAAAAAAGTGAGATGTATGCATTAAGAGAAGTAAAGATGAGCGAAGGAGAGAGTTCTCTGAAGTCCCAGAGATTTCCAGTTTTCAGTTCTATCCTAAGGCCAGCTGCCTTCTTACCCTTAGATTCGTTCTAGAAGATAGCCTTGATTCTATTATAGTTTCCACTTTAATATTTACACCAGCTTGGGTTTTTCTGTTAAATGCACACACAAAAAAATTTGAACTGATCCACCACCATTCTATCTTTTAATTTAGCATTACTGCTTTCTAGCTATTTTCATAGGAAGAAAGAGTATAAAGCAAACAGAAATGAATATAAAATTTGTTGCTGAATTATAAGTAGAGTCACAAAGTCTAATCCACAATAAACAGGCTTTTCAAAATCGTTCAGAGCAAGAACAGGAGGAGTGTTCCTGCTGTGGTGTTGTAACGCTAATAGTATTATAATACTATAGTTAATACTGAAAGAACGTATACTCCAACATAACACTGAACAGGGTAGGAAAGGAGTTAATGGCCAAGATAGTGGGTGAGGATATGGGTAAGGGAGGACTAGAAATGAACTGTATCTCCAGGTCTATAGTCCCTATACTAATGGCTGTGCTATGAAACTGCAAATTATAATTTTGAGGCATTCTCAGAAGAAAATGATCAAATGAACTGAATTTTTTAAGTGGGCAAAAGGTGGATTCTGGAAACCACTTGGGCATGTTAGTCCTGGCATGATTCCAGCCATCTGTGTGCTCTCAGGAGAAGTGATGTTCCTTAGGATACTTACTCTTCCTTCCAAGCAAAAAGGCCAGCTGCCTTCTCACCCTTGGATTCATTGTATAAGATATCCTTGATTCTATAATAACTTCCACTTCAATATTCTGGAAATATACTTTTTGCTTGGTACTAGACTGGTGGTTCTGAGGACTACCTTACTTTTTATGTATCTGGGTTTCAGCAGAGTCTGTGAGGAAGACTGCTGTGATATGCTTGTGGATTGAATGGGAGTGTGGCTGGTTCTTCAGCTTGTAGAATGACCGAACTCAAAGAATGCATGTTGACAGATTGATGTAGACTGGAGACAAACTGCAAATGACATGCTGCCGTGTTCATTAACATTAACAACTTAGGTGAAAATATAAGGAGTGGTCAAATTTGCATGGAGGGAAGCTAGAAGTTATAATAAATGCCAATACTAATTAATTAATGAAAAATCTCAACAATGTTATTAAATTGAACTGGGGTCTGCTTGCCCAGCATAGTAAGGCCAAACATCTATGCCAAGGTTTTCAGCAGGAGAAAGGAGGGCATTTATTTGTAGGCACCTTGAAGCAAGGAGAATTGGGCAGTTTATGCTTAGGACCTGACCTCTCCAGTGGCTCATAAGGAAGGGTTTTTAAAGGCCAGGGTACATTTTAAGAAAGCAAGAGTTAGAGGCAAAATTGTAAATTAATACATGGAGGTTCTATAATACATTAGTTTGGCCTCAAAGGGTGGGATATCTTGAAGTGGGGGCTTATAGGTAACAGATTTAAAGATTTTTTTGATTTGTAATTGGTTAAGGAAGAGAAGCTTTATTTAAAATTTTGGGGTCATCAGAAAAGAATGTTAGCCCTGGCTCGTGGGCGTGACTTCTTTTAGGCCTTTCAGGAAGAAACTCAGAGCAAGGAGTGGCAGCATTTAATCTTCAGTTCTCCCTTATTAGAGGTTTATGTGTCAGTGGATCCACTTGGTGGCGGGTCTGCTTTTTTGAAAAACAACTCAGGGACATATAAGATGCTCTTTTTAGTTTTTATAGAGACCCAAACCATCCAGTGACTAATTTTTTTGGCTATTGTTTTAAGTTATTATCTTTTTGTTACGTTATTTGTTAGGGATAGTTAGGCATCTGGAATTTTTTTTGAAGGAATTCAATATTTTAAGAAAATTTTGTTTGGTGCAGGGACAGGCTCTAGGCCCCTAAGAGGGGTTCCTGTTCCATCTCAAAAGTAACACAGTTACTTTTATCTCCCAAATCCAAAAACCAGCAAAACACAGCAAACAAAAAAGACAGTATAAACTCCAGGCCAAAAAGAGTAAGAGATGACAGGGAGATGACAAAATAATTTTTAGAAACTAGGAAGCAAATGGGCAATTGGTAACTAAATAAACTACAGAAAAATGAAAGCTAAATGCCCATAGGAGGTGGTAGGGAGAAGGGCAGAAGCAAGCTGATTCAAGACCTTAAAGCTCGTCCACTAGGTGCCTCCAAACGCAGGTGAAGTGTGGTCCAAAATGGGAGCAGTGGCAAGGCTGTGAAGCTGCAGTGAGACCCTCTAGTTACCCTTTTCACCTAAGGAAACTCTGTCCCACTCCCTCATGGCACGCTGGTGGTCTGTTTTCTGGAGTTGTTGAATCAGGACCCCTGGATTCGGGAATACCAGGCAGAGATGAAGGCCAGAGTGTTATACTGAAAGCAGAGGATTAAGTGGAAGTCTACACACGGAGCAGCAAGATGCCCAGCTGCCTTTTCCTCAGCTCCTAGAAAACCGGCATCTATTTAACATCCTCTGAGCAGGAAGTTAAAGGGTTCCTTTCTGAGAAATCCTGTCCAAGAAAAAGAAGCTTATATATACTGGCAGTTTGAAGGTTCTCAATGAAACGGCCCAACCTGGCCAGAGAAGCCCACCTGTGAACAAACCCCTCCCACTGCTGTCAGCTTGCTGGCACCTTGCTAGCAGCTTAGTGGACAGCTCACCATCATCAGACTACAGAGAAACGCTTCAGGAGTGGGAGAGATCCATATAAGCAATGGGAGGGGAGGAAGGAATGCAAAGGGAACAGAACTCGTGCAGGAAGTAGAAAAACAAAATGCAATTCATATCCCCAGGTAAGAAAATACCATACACATGAAACAAGAGGATGCTATTAAAAGGAAGGAATTCAAAGAATGAGAACATTATGAGATTTAAAATGTAATTGCAAAAAGTAATGAAAATAGAATTTAAAGAGACAAAATGGAAAATTGAGAACATTTCAGATAAGAAAATTAAAGGTTATAAAAATCTAAATGAGTTCTTTGTGGCAGTTGCCATATCTTATAAATTCATGTACATTTCAATGTGTGTGACTGCTTGATTATAAATAATTCCAGTAGGAGGAACATACCCTGCAATGATTTTTTATATGCAGTAGATGGCAGTACATTTCTATAAATTTAGGACTGTAAAATTTAATTGTTGTAATATGCTTTGTCTAACTTTTAACATTTCAATAGAAAAAATCTCAGTCTCGCCCTCCATATTTGAGCAATCAGATCCATAAGCTCTGTCTGTGTGGCTCCCATCAGCATTGAAAGAAGGGCAGCTGGACCATAGTATGTGTTTCTTGCTGCCCATTTTTCAGCCTTAACCTAAACAAGTCTAGCAGGTATCAAGACAACCAGATGAAGCATGAAAAGTCTAATCACAACCCTGAAGATCATACTCCAAATTTATCCTGTTTGCAGTTCAGGTAAGTATGCTAATGTGAAGAGTGAGAGTTAGCAGGACCACTTGGCATTTTAGTAGACTGTCAAGCGTTTATATTCAGGGAGTTCAGGCAAGTGTAGAGGAGAAAGAGAAAGCCAATAAACAGATACTCTGGCCCAGTGACCTGCAACTGCATAAAAGAGGACAAGCAGTAGTCGATTGTGTTATAACTAGTTCCAAGGATGCCAAGCCTCTTATTTTTTTAAGAGATGGGGTTTTGCTCTGTAGCCCAGGCTGGAATGCAGTGGTACAATTACAGCTCAATGCAACCTAGTCCTCCCCAGCTCAGGTCATCCTCCCACCTCAGCCTCCCAAGTAGCCAGTATTACAGGCGTGCATCACCATGCCAAAAAACCAAGTACAAGATTCCTCCTCTCTTGGCAGGGCATCTCTGGGCGGGGAAAAAAAAAGGCAGCAGCCCCAGTCAGGGACTTACAGATAAAACCATCTCCCTGGGACAGAACACCTGGGGGAAGGGGCGGCTGTGGGCACAGCTTCAGCAGACTTAAATGTCCCTGCCTGACAGCTCCGAAGAGAGCAGCAGATCTCCCAGCACAGCATTTGAGCTCTGATAAGGGACAGACTGCCTCCTCAAGTGGCTTTCTGACCCCTGTGTATCCTGACTGGGAGACAACTCCCAGTAGGGACCGACAGACACCTCATACAGGAGAGCTCTGGCTGGCATCAGGTGTGTGCCCCTCTGGGACTAAGCTTCCAGAGGAAGGAACAGACAGCAATCTTTGCTGTTCTGCAACCTCTGCTGGTGATTCCCAGGCAAACAGGGTCTAGAGTGGACCTCCAGCAAAATCCATCAGACCTGCAGCAGAGGGGCCTGACTGTTAGTAGGAAAGCTAACAAACAGAAAGGAATAGCATTAACATCAACAAAAAGGACGTCCACTCAGAGACCCCATCCAAAGGTCACCAACATCAAAGACTAAAGGTAGATAAATCCACAAAGATGGGGAGAACCCAGCGCAGAAAGGCTGAATATTCAAAAAACCAGAATGCCTCCTCTCCTCCAAAGGATCACAACTCCTTGCCAGCAAGGGAACAAAACTGGATGGAGAATGAGTTTGACGAATTGACAGAAGTAGGCTTCAGAAGGTAGGTAATAACAAACTCCTCCAAGCTAAAGGAGCATGTTCTAACCCAATGCAAGGAAGTTAAGAACCTTGAAAAAAGATTAGACAAATTGCTAACTAGAATGACCAGTTTAGAGAAGAACATAAATGACCTGATGGAGCTGAAAAACACAGCACGAGAACTTCGTGAAGCATACACAAGTATCAATAGCCGAATCGATCAAGCAGAAGAAAGGATATCAGAGATTGAAGATCAACTCAATGAAATAAAGCAAGAAGACAAGATTAGAGAAAAAAGAGTGAAAAGAAACGAACAAAGCCTCCAAGAAATATGGGACTATGTGAAAAGACCAAATCCACGTTTGACTGGTGTACCTGAAAGTGATGGGGAGAATGGAACCAAGTTGAAAAACACTCTTCAGGATATTATCCAGGAGAACTTCTCCAACCTCGCAAAGCAGGCCAACATTCAAATTCAGGAAATACAGAGAACACCACAAAGACACTACTCGAGAAGAGCACCCCAAGACATATAATTGTCAGACTCACCAAGGTTGAAATGAAGGAAAAAATGTTAAGGGCAGCCAGAGAGAAAGGTCGGGTTAACCGCAAAGGGAAGCCCACCAAACTGACAGCAGATCTCTCTGCAGAAACCCTCCAAGCCAGAAGAAAGTAGGGGCCAATATACAACATTCTTAAAGGAAAGAATTTTCAACCTAGAATTTTATATCCAGCCAAGCTAAGCTTCATAAGTGAAGGATAAATAAAATCCTTTACAGACAAGCAAATGCTGAGAGATTTTGTCACCACCAGGCCTGCCTTACTAGACCTGAAGGAAGCACTAAACATGGAAAGGAACAACAGGTACCAGCCATTGCAAAAACATGTCAAAAGCTACCATTGACTTTCTTCACAGAATTGGAAACAACTACTTTAAAGTTCACATGGAACCAAAAAAGAGCCCACATAGGCAAGACAATTCTAAGCAAAAAGAACAAAGGTGAAGGCATCATGCTACCTGACTTCAAACTATATTAAAGGCTACAGTAACCAAAACAGCATGGTACTGGTACCAAAACAGATATGTAGACCAATGGAATAGAACAGAGGCCTCAGAAATAACACCACACATCTACAACCATCAGATGTTTGACAAACCTGACAAAAACAAGCAATGGGGAGAGGATTCCCTATTTAATATAATGGTTTTGGGAAAACTGGCTAGCCATAGGCAGAAAGCTGAAACTGGATCCCTTCCTTACACCTTATACAAAAATTAACTCAAGATGGATTAAAGACTTAAACGTAAGACCTAAAACCATAAAAACTGTAGAAGAAAACCTAGGCAATACCATTCAGGACACAGGCATGGGCAAACATTTCATGCTAAAACACCAAAAGCAATGGCAACAAAAGCCAAAATAGACAAATGGGATCTAATTAAAGAGCTTCTGCACAGCAAAAGAAACTATCATCAGAGTGAGTGGGCAATCTACATAATGGGAGAAAATTTTTGCAATCTATCCATCTGACAAAGCACTAATATCCAGAACCTGCAAAGAACTTCAACAAATTTACAAGAAAAAAAGAACCCCATCAAAACGTGGGTGAAGGATATAAACAGGCAGTTCTCAAGAGAAAACATTTATGCAGCCAACAAACATATGAAAAAATGCTCATCATCACCATTATTAGAGAAATGCAAATCAAAACCACAATCAGATACCATCTCATGCCAGTTAGAATGGCGATCATTAAAAAGTCAGGAAAGAACAGATGCTGGAGACGATGTGGAGAAATAGGAAAATTTTACACTGTTGGTGGGAGTGTAAATTAGTTCAACCACTGTGGAAGACACTATGGCGATTCTTCAAGGATCTACAACCAGAAATACCATTTGACCCAGCAATCCCTTTACTGGGTAGATACCCAAAGGATTATAAATCATTCTACTATAAAGACACATGCACACGTATGTTTATTGTGGCACTGTTCGCAATAGCAAAGACTTGGAACCAACCCAAATGCCCATCAATGATAGACTGGATAAAGAAAATGTGGCACATACACACCATGGAATACTATGCAGCTGTAAAAAAAGGATGAGTTCATGTCCTTTGCAGGGACATGGATGAAGCTGGAAACCACCATTCTCAGCAAACACAAGAACACAAAACCAAACACCGCATGTTCTCACTCATAAGTGGGAGCTGAACAATGAGAATATATGGACACAGGGAGGGAAACATCACACACCCGGGCCTGTTGGGGGGTAGGGAGCTCGGGGAGGGATGGTATTAGGAGAAATACCTAATGTAGATGATGGGTTGATGGGTGCAGCAAACCACCACGGCACATGTATACCTATGTAACAAACCTGCATGTTCTGCACATGTACCCCAGAACTTAAAGTATAAAAAAACAAAACAAACAGCAACAACAAAAAAGTGCTCCAACTTTGTGCTGGGAGCAAGTATGATCACCTGTCAGGCCTTGGGGAAGCCAGCAAATCCCAGAGCAGCCTTGACCATTCATCTCAGCATACATTGCATATAGTGCTGTGTATTCTGCATGCCATGAAACAAAAAAGGTTGAAAAGCAATACCTTCGAGTCGCAGACTAAAGCCAGCTTTGGAATGAGTGAAAAACAATTCACATTAACTCTATCTCTAGGAAATATTTAAAGGCCAAAAATATCTTGATAATTTCAGCTGCTAAATAACAGGATAGTTTTTTTTCCCCTCTCCTCAACATCTTTTCCTATTCCCATTCTTTTCCTAGAAGGTCTCTTTGGTAAGCCCGAGAGACGAGATGGTAAGGTGTTAACACATTGAAGTTCTGCTGCAAGTAACAGTCAATGTTAACAATATAAAGATCTGTTTGTCTTGCAGATAATTTACATGGAAAGGCCTAAAGTTTTCCTCCTAGGATGCACAGGACCTGTAGGAACCAAGTTAGCCTCTCCAGGGGAGAAAGAAACTGCATGCCTCATCATGTACACAGCCATAATTCCTGGATTGTAGGGTACATGCATTTGAACACAATACATGCTGCCAGAATGCCCTCCCAAATGGCTGTACCAATTGTGTGAGGATACCTGTTTCCCCATGCTTGCTTCAAACTTCTTATTTTTGTCCCAACTGATAAGTGAAAAATAATTGTTTCATTTGCATGCTGGTTAAGTTGAAATCTATCTTTTCATATATTTATAAACATTTTGGATTTTTTTTTCTTCTCTGGATTGCTTTTGAGATCCTCTGCCAATTTTTTAAAAAACTGGGTCATATTTCTTATTGAATCATAGGCATTCTTATTCTAGTATTAAGCCTGTCACTTTTCACTTTATGTGTGGTGTCTTTAAGACTCAAGTTTTAGATTTTAGTATCATCAAGTTTATCAATTTTTCCCCCTTTTATGGCCAACATGAAACTTCAAAATAAAGTTGAATTGTGTTTAGAAAAGTAAGGAAGATCTTGGAAAGTCGAGTGGAGTTCTTAGGAGGATCCCAGAAGAAAGCAGACCAGCCGCATCTACATCTGAGCAACAAAACATAGAACAGGACCACTGAAATAGCCGATGTGGAAAGCTAACAGGGAAAGTGGGAGCGGGGGGCGCCTCAGAGACTAAGAGGCAGAGGTGGATTGTGAAGGATTTACAAGGTCCTCTGAGATGTTATTAGGATTAGAAGTACAAAAAGAGTACATGGCCTGTGGGCTTGGCTAAGCTTTATAGCAAGCTTTTGGCTTTCCCTTAATAATAAACCTAGTCTCATCAGGAAGCCAGAAGTCTTCTCACTGTGTCCGCTAGGGCTCGTCAAGAACTTACTTACCTTTACAAAAGCAGTGGAGGCGGGAAGAGTCAAGAGTGCTGCCAACTGCAGGCCATTTCAGGCAGCTCAGTAGGCAAAAGAAACTCAGGATGATTCTTGATTCCGACGCAAGGAGGCAAAGCTGAGACTTCAGAGAATCAGAGGAAACAACATAGGATAGCTCTGTTCAGCTACTCCAATGCCTCGGAGCAGTAGAGGCAGCAGTGATTTTAAAGGTGTGGGAAGAGGTGCTGGCACCTACATTGAAGGCAGTAGAAATCAGAAACTTACAAGCCTCACCTAAGCTGGGAGAGAAATCCTATTTGGGTTTCCTTTGACAGGAATCATTATTATTGGTAGTAGATTCTACCTGTCCCAAGGCACCCTCTTTGGGTGCTGGAAAGGTACAGAAGTGCTGAGGGGCTGTCAGGAAATGGACTGGTGGCCCAGACTGAGCCAGGTCAACTCCACTCAACATTCAGCTCCAACTTCGCTTGGCTCCAAGCCCTAAAGCAACTTCAGGGAAGGAATGTGCTGCCAACCTCCTTCAGGTGAGTACAGTTTTGGGACTGCTGTTTTGCTTTCAGTCAGGGGCCGCTCTCAGCTCCTAGAGGCCCCCTGCATATGTGGCTTCTTCCTCTTCAAGCCAGCAAGGGCACATGAAACCCTTGTGCTTTAAATCTCTCTCTCTTCTGCGTGCATCTGGAGAAAATTGCTTTTAAAGGGATTATGTGATTAGGTCAGGCCCACCAGGATAATCTCCCTTTCTGAAAATTAACTGTGACATACAATCTAATTACGGGAGTAAAATCCATCACTTTCACAGTCTAGGGATGATGCAGGCATGTTCACCAGTGGGCAAAGAATCCTAGGGCCTCTCTTAGAATCCTGCCAACCACACCAATTCCTTGTCACCTTGCTTACTGTATTGGTTTCTCAATGTCTGACAGTCTTTTTGCCTTTGTAAATTCTTTTGATCTTTTGGCCTACTGACCTTGAGGATCTTTTGTCTTTGAAATTTAATACTTTTATCAGAATATGTCTGAAACTTGATCATTCACTTTTTCCCAAGTATTAGGTTGGTGCAAAAGTAATCGCGGTTTTTGCTTTTTGTTTTTTTGAGATGGAGTCTCTCTCTGTCGCCCAGGCTGGAGTGCAGTGGCATGATCTCGGCTCACTGCAACCTCTGCCCCCTGGGTTCAAGCAGTCCTCCTGTCTCAGCCTCCTGAATAGCTGGGACTACAGGCGCCTGCCACCACACCCGGCTGCTTTTTTGTATTTTTAGTAGAGATGGGGTTTCACCATGCTGGTCAGGCTGGTCTCAAACTCCTGACCTCAGATGATCCGCCCGCCTCAGCCTCCCAAAGTGCTGGGATTACATGCGTCAGCCACTGCACCCGGCCCGCCATTACTTTTAATTGCAAAACTGCAACTACTTTTGCACCCCAACCTAATACTTGTTAAACACTTTAAATTTATAGATTTTTTTTTCTTCTATTTTTAAAAGTGCTCTTGGAGTATAGTTTTAAACATTACCTCTGTTACCTTGCTTTAATTGTCTTCCTCAATAACACAAATATTGGAGTCTTCCATTCCATTACTTTTTCTCTAACCTTTTTTTATTTCTTCCTTTGTCATTTTCATTTTCTTGGCTGTTTTCCTGGCTTTTTCAATGACTCCTGCTTTTATCTCTGATTTCTGTCCACTTCTATCCTGTTTTTGAATTTCTGTTTCACAGTGTTTTTTCATATCCTCAAAGTTTGTCTGAATATATTTGTTTGAAATGTTCACTTTCAGTTTCTTCTCCTTTGTAATTGTTTATTGGGGGATTTTTTTCCTAATTTGATATGAGGGAGTTTCATTTCTTGATTTTTGGCAGTAGCTCTGTATGAACTTTCCTCTTGTTCCTGTTTGTGGTATTGGGCTGTTTATTAATATTTCCAGCTTGTCATGTCCTCTTCTGTGAATGTAGTAAAGTCCAGGTGTTCTCAAAAAAGTCCAGGTGTTTTTCCAGGTGAGAGAGAGAGAGAGAGAGAGAGAGAGAGAGAGAGAGAGAGAGAGTTTTGGTGATTGTGGGAAGGGTTATGAGTTCTTTGATTTTATGCTTCTCTTTTTTCTTGCTAAGCCCTCTTTTCTTTTCCTCTTTTTTCCCTTTCCCTTTAACAATCCAATTGCCAAAAGGGGCTTTCTCCCTTTCTTTTTGCCTTTTCAGAAGCTATGCCCTTTGCCTTTAAATCATGCCTGCATCTTTAAATCCTGTGTATCCTAAAGAAGTTCCTTCCCTGTAGTTCATGCTGTCATCTGCCTGGACACTTTTTTTTTTTTTTTTTTCAGTATTTCCAGACTTAGGGTGCATTTAGTCTTTGTGGTGGTGGTTTCAGATCAACCTTGGACCCCCGCACTAGCTTCCTTTTTCTGTAGTCCCTACAGTTTTTCTTGCTCTGCCTTTGTTTGCTACCTTGTGGTGAGGTGAGGGTTGGGCAGAAGTACTCATATGAGAGAGTGTGGAGAGGGGTTTGGTGATTTTTCTCTTTTCACTTGGATATTTTGAAGATTTGGCATTGTTCGTCTTCATATATGCTGAGGGTGTGGTTTTTATGCAGAACTGACTTTTCCTGTCTTGTTGCATATTGCTGGTGGAGGAAATACTGAGAGGTAGGTAGCTATGCAGCTGCCATTGTCTGTAGCTACCTGGAAGGTCCTACATTTAGGTTATTAAAGAATCAGTTTTTAAAACCTTCAGGAAGAACTTGACAGCTTGCGGGTATCTTATATAAATGCTCTAGAGGAAAAGGGGTGTCAGAATCAGAGAAGAACCCAGCACCAGCTCAGAGCTCTCTGGCTGCAACATTAATAAAATTCAACAGTGACCACCTTGGTGTATTTTCTCTACTTACAATCTTTTGACTGGTGGGCATCTGTGGTTTTGGTCTGGCCTAACACCATTTCCCCTTTTTTATGCAAACATCACCTTGATTTGCTTTGGAAAACCATCCTCAGTTTCAGAGATGGAACATGGCACCCAGGCCCAGCATCAGTGCATAATCCATCTTTCAAGTCACAGTGATTGGTTGACAGTAGGCATATGACCAGTCCAATGAGACTCAATATTATTAGAACTACAAAAAAAAAAAAAAAAGCTGTCTTTCTGTTGAGGTTGGTAAACAGAAAATATTCCATAGTCTATTTTAGCCTGCTATGCACTGTACATTGTTTCTGACCATTTATAAAAGGGCTTACAATTAGAAACTGATTTATAAATCTCTATTGTCTAAAGAAGTCCAAGGCAGGGAACACAGGATCACATAGTATAGTGCCAGCTTAAGCCGTTTTGCTCGATGACATGACTGATCACCAGATAAAAGCCAGAATAAATGCTCTTGAGAAGAGCGACGCCAAATGTTAAATAGTTGACAAATGTCTTAGCAGTTTTGCCCTTCTTTCATATAGTACTCTGGGGTAGACCCAAGAGATTAAGTAAAGAAAGCCTTATCCTCTCTTTTTGTTAATGGGTCTAAATCTAAATTTGAGAGTGCCGTAAGAAAAAAGTAAATTGAAACGTTAAACTGTTTTAGAAAACATCTAATATGTGAACAAATGTTTTTGGGTAGCCTTAAGAAGTATACAAGCTAGAAATCAATATGACTTATGGTTCTTTATATAAAACTGACCTCTGACATAAACACTAGACCAGAAAGTCTCCTGTTAAGAACTGAAAGACTATTGAAGAAACCAGAAGATAGTGTAAGTAAAAGGATCACTGAAAGAACAATGGTCTAATACTGGCTCCGAAACTGAAGGATACCTATCCAAAATCTGTCTAATGATGCCACTCCAAGGGAGACATTAGTTCACAACGGCTCCTTCTCCTTTCTCCACACTCGCAAGCAGAACAATACAGCATTCTCGTCGATCTTAGTGTCATCTACAATTAATCCCACCACTATGGAACATCGGATCCTTCAGAGAGAAACTGCAAAGTTGTCTAAAATGAAAAAAGGCAAACTCACTTAGGAGAGATTTTGTCTTAAAATCAACTGTTTATGACAGATAATAGATAATAGAAAAAGATAAAAGGTAAATTTTAGAATGCATAATGATTATAAAAGCTTGAGGGGAAATGAACTTTACTTGCTTTGGTTTCCTAGAAACAATAAAAAAAAATGAGAAATTATAATACTAAGTCCCAATCTGTAGCTGATACTTTGGGATCAGTCAGGACAATACCCTTATATTCTCTGTGACACCTATAGATTTCATATATAACTCCAGCTCTTACATATGATCAGAGTATAGCTGATATGACATTAGAATACACCACGAATCTCACTAAATACCTCAAGCAACTACCAGAGAAACAGCTATGGTACAAGGGCAAAAGACTCCACAGACAGATTCACTGGAGCAAAGTCAAGTACAGTACAGATGGATTCTTCCTAGATTTTCATAAATCTCTTTTTTTTACAAACATGAAAAGGTTAGGCCATGCTCGGGGTGTTAACTCAACAACACCACACACTTACAAGAAGCACTGCCTATCCCTTAATTCAGTGGCCATGGCTTGGCCTCCTTGCCTCAGAACAATGAGTACACTCAAAAGATTAGTCAAAGCATCTACAAATCTTGTATTAGGATCGAGATCCTAATTAAGATTTTTAAGAAATCTGTTGTTACCATGTGGTAAATAAGTCTGTATTGCTAAAGAAAGCCACTCATCATTTTTCTACTAATTACATAATTATGAATTAATGTCACTGCAGTCATGTGCTGCATGATGACATTTCATTCAATGACAGACTGCATATATGACCGTGGTCCCATTAGATGACAATACTGTATTTCTACTGTACCTTTTATACATTTAGATACACAAATACTATTGCATAACAAATACTTACAGTACTCAGTACAATGACAGGTTTGTAGCCTAAGAGCAATAGAATATGCTATGCAGCTAGGTGTGTAGTAGGCTACACCATCTAGGTTTGTGTGAGTACACGCTATGGTGTGTGCCCAATGACAAAATTACCTAAGGACACATTTCTCAGAACATATCCCTGTCATCAAGCAGCATATGACTGTAACTTTCCCATAATACCATCCACTGGCATAATACTTTGAACATATAGAATACAGTTATAATGATAATGTCTTCTTAATGTCTTTGTTTACGAATTCTAACATCTGTGTTAGTTCTGGGTCAATTTTGATTGATTTCTCTTTATGGGCCATATTTTCCTGCTTCTTTGCATGCCTGGTAGTTATGGGCTGGATGCCAGACACTGTGATTTTGCCTTGATGAATGCCATCTATTTTAGTATTCCTGTAAATATTCTTAAGCTTTGTCCTGGACACAGTTACTTGGAAACAGATCATTTGGGGTCTTTTAAGATTCATTAGGTGAGACCAGAGCAGTGTTCACCGAGGGCTAACTGTTCTCTACTACTGAGATAAGATCCTTCTGTATACTCTACCCAATGACGTTTCCAATTCTGGCAGGTGGGAACTGGCAGTATATTTTTGTACCAGGTATCATTACCGCTAACCCTTGTGGATAATTCTTTCTCCAGCCTTAGATGGTTTCCTCACATGCATGTGCTGACCAGAACTACTCTGAATACTCTAAGAGAACATCTGCAGATATCTGAAAATGTCCCCTCTGTCCAGCTCTCCTTTCTGGTCTCTGTCCTGGTACTCTAGCCACTTCTGTCTCTCTGGAATCTCAGCTCCAGCTCTTAACTCAGGGGACCTGCTGGGATCCAACTTGATTTCTTCTCAATACACTGGGGCAATTGTAGAGCTTACTTCATTTGTTCCCTTTCTCTCAGGGATCACTGTTTCTTACTGCATGACTTCCAGTGTTCTTAAAAACCAATGTCTCCGTATTTGTCTGTCTTTTGGTTGCTGTAGGTGGGAGGATAATCTGGTCCCTGTAATGCTATCGTGGTCGGAAGCAGAAGTCCTGGCTTAATAGCCTTAGCCCAGCAATTTTATATTTCTTACTCAATGGAAGAGAATTTCATTACAGTGTTTCAGTAATTCAAATGCATATTCATGTCCTGAACAGAACATATGCATACTTCAATACCAAATTCTGACTTAATATTGTTTGTTGATGAATCTTATATTAAAAAGAAAAAGGGACAAATCAGGCTGGTTATATAATGTCAACAAATATCTATTAAGGAATTTAATTCCTTACCAGGAGCCAAATTGTTTAAATGACTAAACTGTGGCCTTCATAAGGCATGAAAAATTGTGAAAATAAAGAATGAATGTATGTTCTAGTAGCTACAATACTTTTAGAATAATTCACTCCTTTGAAATGCTGGAGAAACAAAGACATTTCTTAGTCTCAACCATCCTTTAAAAATGAACAACAAACATGAATTAATTGATGCCTTCAGAATACTTTGATCCTACTGCTATCATAAAAGTAGAGGCCTGCAATGGAAGTGAGTATATCATATTATAGACACTATGAACATAACACAGAAACACTTTAAATATATCATAGAAATACATTCGCAAATCAACACACTAAACAGGCTGTTCTAACTAAAGTCCTTACATAAAGACGCCTTATACAAAAAGAAAAACCCCAAATAACAAATCCATGGAAAAGTTCAAGGAATTCATTTGAAATACACTAAATTTTCCCCACTACCAAATTCTGTAAAGAAACACTAAGAATGATTGGATTGTAAGATCCTTGATGATAAGATACAGTGAAACCAGAATGGCCACTCAGTAGCACAAGATAAAACTTCAATGGCAGAAGATGGAGCAGGGGCAAGATGGCCAATTAGAAGCAGCTGCAGTCTGCAGCGCTCATTGAAAAGAATGAAGGCAGTGAGTGAATTCAGCCCCTTCAACTGAAATATCCAGGTTCTTGCATTGGGACTAACTAGGCAACCAGCTCGACCCATGGGGAATGAAGAAAGCAGGGTAGGGTGATGGCTCGCCCAGGAGCAGCAGGGAGCCAAAGGAAACCCCACCCCAGCCAAGGGAAGCAGTGAGTGAGTGTGTGATCCCATCTGGCAAACCATTCTTCTCCCATAGATCTCTGCAACCAGCAGATCAGGAGATCCCCTCATAAGCCCTTGCCAACAGGGCCTTGCGACCAATACAGAGCTGTGTGGAGTCCTGGCAGAGCAGTCACTCCGGCACACACAGAGACCCAGGAGTTCTGCATACTCTGGCCCCAGGATTCTGGCAGGGGGATGACCTGTCAGTACATATCCCTAGGAAGGGGTCTGAATCCAGGGAGCCAAGCAGCATTGTTCTGTGGGCCCCACTTCCATGGCACCTCACAAGTGAAGACACACTGGCTTGGAATTCCAGCCAGCCAGCAGTGACAGGCTGAAGTCGGTCTGAGAAGGACCGTGTTGCTGGGGGCAGGGGCAGTTGCTACCTCTGCAGTTCAGTTGACTCAGCAGCTCCAGTCTGCTGACTCTGGAGAGTCCAGATGGTCTGGATGAGGAAGAGTCCCCCACAACACAGCAGAGCTGCACTAGCAAAAAACAGCCAGATTGCTTCTTTAAGAAGCGGGTCTGTGATGCTGTTCCTCCTGACTGGGTGACTCTTCACAAAAGGGGTCTCCAGATACCTCCTACAGGTGCTGTTCAAGCTGGCAACAGGTCAGTACCCCTCTGGGACAAAATTTCCAGAGGAAGGAACAGGCTGCCATCTTTGCTATTTCATAGCCTTCACCTCCAGGTATGGGAAAAACTGAGGCAACTAGGCTCTGGAGTGGATCCCCAGCAAACCACAGCAGCCCTATGGAAGAGTAGACTGACTGTTAAAAGAAAAACGAACAGAAAACAACGACGACAACAAAAGACCCCACAAAAACCCCAAAGTTCAGCAACCTCAAAGATCGAAGGTAGATAAGCCCACAAAGATGAGAAAGAATCAACACAAAAATGCTGAAAACTCAAAAAGCCAGAGTGCCTTGTCTCCCCTAAATGGCTACAACACCTCTCCAGCAAGGGCACAGAACTGGGCTGATGAAGAAATGGTTGAATTGACAGAAGTAGATGTCAGAAGGTGGGTAATAACAAACTTCGCTAAGCTAAAGGAGCTTGTTCTAATACAATGCAAAGAAACTAAGAATCATGATAAAACAGTACAGCAGCTGACAGCCAGAATAGCCAGTTTAGAGAGGAGCATAACTGACCTGATGGAGCTGAAAAATACAACACAAGAACTTCACAATGCAATCAAAAGTGTCAACAGCAGAATAGACCAAGTGGAGGAAAGAATCTCAGAGCTTGAAGACTCTCTTTCTGAAATGAGACAGGCAGAGAGGAATAAAGAAAAAACGTTAAAGGGAATGAACAAAACAGGCCAGCATTCAAATTCGGGAACTGCAGAGGACCCCAGTAAGATACTTCATGAGATTAACCCCAAGACACATAATCATCAGATTCTCCAAGGTTGAAATGAAGGAAAAAATGTTAAGGGCAGCCAGAGAGAAAGGCCAGGTCACCTACAAAGGGAAGCCCATCAGACTAACAGTAGACCTCTCAGTGGAAGCCCTACAAGCCTAAAGAGATTGTGGGCCAATACTCAACATCCTTAACCCATTTATGCCTAGTGATCCATTATTGGAACGCTAAGCTTGTTGGAATTACTTATATCCTACTGCTCAAGGCCATTGGCAAGGTTTGATTTTTCACAAAAAAATTTTGCAACCTCCGGCATAAATGGGTTTAGAATTTCCAACTCAGAATTTCATATCCAGCCAAAGTAAGCTTTATAAGTGAAGGAGAAATAAGATCCTTTTCAGACAAGCAAATGCTGAGGGAATTCATCACCACCAGGCCTGCCCTGCAAAAGCTCTATAAGGAAGCATTAAATATGGAAAGGAAACATCATTACCAGCCAGTAAAAAAGCACACTGAAGTGCACAGACCAGTGACACTATGAAGTAATAACATAAACAAGTCTGTAAAAGAACCAGCTAGCATCATGATGACAGGATCAAATTCACACATAACAATAATAATCTTAAATGTAAATGGACTAAATGCCCCAATTAAAGACATAGAATGGCAAGCCAGATAATGAGCCAAGACTCATTAGTATGCTGTCTTCAACAGACCCATCTCACATTCAAAGACACAAATAGGTTGAGGTTAAGAGTTTGAAACCAGCCTGGCCAACTTGGTGAAACCCCGTCTCTACTAAAAATACAAAAAAACTAGGAGGGCATGGTGGCAGGTGCTTGTAATCCCAGCTACTTGGGAGCTGAGGCAGGAGAATCACTTGAACCCAGGTGGTGGAGGCTGCAGTGAGCTGAGATCGTACCACTGCACTCCAGCCTGGACAACAGAGCGAGATTCCATCTCGAAAAACCAAAAACCAAAACCAAAACCAAACAAACAAAATAAACACATAGGTTCAAAATAAGGGGATAGAGGAAAATTTATCAAGCAAATGGAAGACAGTGGGGGGTCGTAACCCTAGTTTCTGACAAAACAGACTTTAAACCAACAAAGATCAAAAAAGACAAAGAGGGGTATTATATAACAGTAAAGGGTTCAATTCAATAAGAAGAACCAACTATCCAAAATATATACGCACCCAATCCAGGAGCACCCAGATTCATAAAGCAAGTTCCTAGAGACCTACAAAGAGACTTAGACTCCCACACAATAATAGTGGGAGACTTTAACACCCCACTGACAATATTAGATCACAGAGACACAAAATTAACAAAGATATTTGGGACCTGAACTCAGCTCTGGATCAAATGGACCTGAAAGATATCTACAGAACTGTCCACCCAAAACCAACAGAATATACATTTTACTCATTGCCACATGGTACTTACTCTAAAATTGAACACATAATTGGAAGTAAAACACTCCTCAGCAAATGCAAAAGAACTGGAATTATAACAAAGTCTCTCAGACCCCAGCACAATCAAATTAGAACTCAAGGTTAAGAAATTCCCATAAAACCACACAACAATATGGATAGTGAACAGCCTGCTCCTGAATGACTCCTGGGTCAGTAATGAAATTAAGGCAGAAATCAAGAAGTTCTTTGAAACTAATGAGAACAAAGATACAACATACTAGAATTTCCAGGATGCAGCTAAAGCAGTATAAGAGGGAAATTTATAGCACTAAAATGCCCACATCAAAACAATTAAAAAGATCTCAAGTTAATAGCCTAACATCACAACTAAAAGAACTGGAGAACCAAGAGCAAACAAACCCAAAAGCTAGCAGAAGACAAGAAATAACCAAGATCAGAGCTGAACTGAATGAGATAAGAGACATGAAAAACCCTTCAAAAAAAAAAAAATCAATGAATCCAGGAGCTGGTGTTTTGAAAAAATAGACTGCTGTTTAGATTAAGAAGAAGAAAAGAGAGAAAAATCAAATAAATACAATCAGAAATGATAAGGAGGATATTACCAATGACCCCACAGAAATACCAACAACCATCAGAGATTACTATAAACATTTCTATGCACATAAACTAGAAAATCCAGAAGAAACAGATACATTTCTGGATATATACACCTTCCCAAGACTGAACCAGGAAGAAACTGAATTCTTGAACAGACTAACAACAAGTTCTGAAATTGAGGCAGTAATAAATAGCCTACCAACCAAAAAAAGCCCAGGACCAGATAGATTCACAGTGAATTCTACCAGAGGTACAAAGAAGAGCTGCTACTATTTCTACTGAAATTATTCCCAAAAATTGAAAGGAGGGACTCCTCCCTAACTCATCAAATGAGGCCAGCATCATTCTGATACCAAAACCTGGCAGAGATACAACATAAAAAGAAAACTCCAAGCCAATATCCTTGATGAACATCAATGTAAAAATCCTGAAGAAAATACTGGCAAACCAAATCCAGCAGCACATGGAAAAGCTTATCCACTACGATCAAGTCAGCTTCATCCCTGGGATGCAAGGTTGGTTCAACACATGCAAATCAGTAAATGTGATTCATTACATAAACAGAACTAAACACAAAAATCACATTATCTCAATAGACGCAGAAAAGGCCTTCAATGAAATTCATCGCTTCATGTTAAAAACTCTCAATAAACTAGGTATTGAAGGAATGTATCTCAAAGTAATAAGAGCAATCTATGACAAACCCATGGTCAACATCATACTGAATGGGCAGAAGCTGGAAGCATTCCCCTTGAAAACTGCCATAAGACAGGAATGCCCTCTCTCACCACCCCTATTCCACACAATGTTGGAAGTTGTGGCCAGGGCAATCAGGCAAGAGAAAGAAATACGAACAGAGGAAGTCAAATTATCTTTGTTTGAAGATGACATGATTCTATATCTAGAAAACCCCATTGTCTCAGCCCAAAAGCTTCTTAAGCTGATAAGCAACATCAGCAGTCTCAGGATACAAAATTAATGTGCAAAAATCACTAGCATTCCTATACCCCACCAATAGGCAGGCAGAGAGCCAAAACACAAACTCCCATTCACAATTGCTATAAAAAGAATAAAATACCTAGAAATGCCACTGACAACGGAAGTGAAGGACCTCTTCAAGGAGAACTACAAACCACTGCTCAAAGAAATCAGAGAAGACACTAACGGAAAAACATTCCATGCTCACGGATAGGAAGAATCATTATCATGAAAATGGCCATACTGCCCAAAGTAATTTATAGATTCAATGCTATGCCCATTAAACTACCATTGATGGTCTTCAAAGAATTAGAAAAAAACTATTTTAAAATTCATATGGGACCAAGAAAGAGCCTGACTAGCCAAGACAATCCTAAGCAACAAGAGCAATGCTGAACCATCACCCTACCTAACTTCCAACTATACTACAAGGCTGCAGTAACCAAAACAGCATGGTACTGGTACTAGAACAGACACATAGACCAATAGAATAGAACAGAATAGAGAACTCAGAAATAAGACAGCACACCTATAAACATTTGATCTTCGACAAACCTGACAAAAACAAGCAATAGGGAAAGGATTCCCTATTCAATAAATGGTGCTGGGATAACTGGCTAGCCATATGTAAAAAATGGAAACTGGACCCCTTCCTTAAACCATATACAAAAATTAACTCATAATGGATTAAAGACTTAAATGTAAAGCCCAAAATTATAAAAATGCTAACAGAAAATCTGGGCAATATCATTTAGGACATAGGCACAGGCAAAGATTTCATGACAGAAACACCAAAAGCAATTGCAACAAAAGCAAAAATTATCAAATGGGATCTAATTAAACCAAAGAGCTTCTGCAGAGCAAAAGAAACTATCATTGGAGTAAACACACAACCTACAGAATGGGAGAAAATTTTTGCTGTCTAATCCTTCTAACAAAGATCTAATATCCACAGTCTACAAGGAACTTAAATTTACAAGAAAAAAACAACCCCATTAAAAAGTGGACAAAGGACATGAACAGCCACTTCGCAAAAGAAGACATACATGTGGCCAACAAATATATGAAAAAAAAGCTCAACATCACTGATCATTACATCACTGATCATTAAAGAAATGAAAATCCAAACCACAATGAGATACCATGTCATGCCAGTCAGAATGGCTATTATGAAAAAGTCAAAAAAACAACAGATGCTGGCAAGGTGGTGGAGAAAAAGGAAAGCATTTACACTGTTGGTGGGAATGTAAATAGTTCAACCACTGTGGAAGAGAGTGTGGCAATTCCTTAAAGACCTAGAGGCAGAAATACCATTTGACCCAGCAATCCCATTACTGGAAATATACCTAAAGGAATATAAATCATTCTATTATAAAGATTCATGCACGTGTATGTTCACTGAAACACTATTCACAATAGCAAATACATGAAATTAACCCTAAATGCCCATCAATAGCAGACTCAATAAAGAAACTGTGGTACATATACACCATGGAATACTATGCAGCAGTGAAAAGGAATAAGATCATGTCCTTTGCAGGGACATGGATGAAGTTGGAAGCCATTATCCTCAGCAAACTAACACAGAAACAGAAAACCAAACAGCATGTGTTCTCACTTATAAGTGGGAGCTGAATGATAAGAACACATACACATGAGTGGCAACAACACACACTGGAACCTGTAGGGGGCAGAGTGGGGGAAGAAAGAGCATCAGGAAGAATAGTTAATGGATGCTGGGCTTAATACCTAGGTGATGGGATGATCTGTGCAGCAAATCACCATGGCACATGTTTACCTATGTAACAAACCTGCACACACTGCACATGTACCCCTGAACTTAAAATAAGTTGGAGAAAAAACAACCTTCAAATAAACACTTGCTAAAATCCTCTATAGAACAACCTATCACAGTATGAAAAAATTTGCCAAAATATTCATCACTGATAGAAACTTTTTTAGCATGGCAAAGGATGTGGCCAGATAATGTCTCATCTGTAACAAAATTAATTTGGAAAAGTTATAAAGGTGGGTATGAAGTAGAACCATATCCTAGAAGACATTTTGAGTACATCCAAATGGATTTTATATAACTACTTCATTCTATGTGTGTTATATATAGTAATAATGGTATATTTATTTTCTGGATGAGTGGAAGCACTCCCTTGTCAAAAAGCTAGCACTTAAAATGGCTAAAAAAGGATTTGAGTTTGTGTTTCCCACCAAGGACATTACATCTATCTAATAATACAGGGACACATTAAGCTGGAATGGTTTTTCATGATTTGAATTATATAAGCTTTGCTTTTTAAATGAATCCTTGTTGCTCATATCACTTCAATCCTCTGGAAAAATAGAAAAGGTCTTAATAGAATCAGAAAGTTATACCCATTAGAGATCCCAAAGTTCTCTGAAGGGCTTTCAGAAGCGGATGATCTGCAGAAATTGACTGCTAACCCAAAAGTCTCAGAACAAGCAGATAACCACACAAAATAGGCGGCTTCTGCCTAAGACCATTTGAACAAGATTCTTCTGTCACATTCTCTTTAATATACCTTTGTCTGCTATTCTGTTGGTCATACTCCTCTCTTTACTAGTTTAAGCTTATACATAGTTGTGATTTAGCTATCATATACCTCTTATAACAAATACAAGCTTTGCTAGAAATGATCATCAATCTAACTATGTCTTTCTCCCAATCTAGTATAGCCAATCTAAAAAATAACATAAAGGTATGTTACCTTAACTTTATCAATAATGGCACCCTTTGAAGACAATACATAAGTGAAGAAAAATGTCCTTGTTTTGGAAAAGGAGGATATAAATATTCTTGGCATATAACTGTGACTGTCATGACAACATAAGTGGTAATACATTTACAATCCATTAAGGTTGATCATCTCCCTTGTCTAGTAACTGGGATCTTTTTCCTTTGTGGAATTCACTACCAAGGTTTTCAGTGCCAACCCTGGATCAAGGTTAATTATTCTGGGGGGCTCCTGGTTAGGCTGTTTTAAAGTTATAATTCCCCAATACCCTCAACTGACTATATATCTTAAAGAGTCCAAAGGGATAAATCCCTTTTTGGAGAGACTCCTGTATTAGTCCATTCCCACACTGCTATACAGACCTGAGACAGGGTAATTTATAATGAGGCTTAATTGACTCACAGTTCCACAGGATGTACAGTAGGCATGGCTGGGGAGGCCTCAGGCAACTTATAATCATGGTGGAAGGGCAAAGGGGAAGCAAGCACATCTTCACGTGGCAGCAGGAGAGAGCAAGTGAACAAAGAGGTAATACACACTTTTAAACAACCAGATCTTGTGAGAAGTCACTCACTATGACAAGAACAGCAAGGGGGAAAACTGCCCCCATAATCCAATCACCTTCCACCAGGCCCCTCCTCCTCCAACACTGGGAATTACAATTCAACATGAGATTTGGGTGGGGACACAGAGCCAAACCACATCAACTCCTATGGATAGTGACCTATCCCATAGGAGTTTGACAACTTGAGGAGACCACCAAAAATGTGTTCTCTCACTTTAGCTGACCCAGTAAATAACAAAGCCCAACCCTTGGAGACACAGCAAACAACTTAAATTTTTCACAACCAAGCGTCACCTTAGTCTGTTTCTGCTGCTATAACAAAACAGTTGAGACTGAGTAATTTATAAAGAACAGACATTTATTTCTTACAGTTTGGGAGGCTGGGAAGTCCAAGATCAAGGTGCTTACAGATTTGATGTCAAGTGAGGACCCCGTTCCCTGTTTCTAAGATGGCACCTTGGTGCTGTTTCCTCCAGAGGAGCTGAATGCTATGTCCTCACATGGTGGAAGGCAGAAAGGCAAAATGGCCCAAGTTAGTTCCCTCCAGCCCTTTAATGAGGCACTACTCCATTCATGAAGGCAGAGCCCCAAAGGCCCCCCACTTAATACCACTTCCCCAGAGGCCCTAAAGGCCCCCCATTTAATACCACCAGAGTAAGAATTAAGTTTCAACATGAATTTTGGAGGGGACACATTCAAACCATAGAACCAAAGTAGTTATAGGTAATAAAATAGCCATGAATTCTTTTCTTTTTCCAACCAGAGAGGTATATGTACCAGTGCTAACACTTCGTATTGTACCTGGGTTAACAAAATAGTTGTCTGATGTCTGTTGTTCAGTCTCAAATGCTTCTACAGAGCCACTGTCCTAACATATCATAGAGGACCAAAAGGGGGCACAAAGAATAAAATGTTTACATCCTCCCAAAAACAGATTAAGATTGATCGTTTGGAAGCCATGAGAACAAGCAGCTAGTTTTTAACTACCAGTTTTTACCAGTTTTTAACTTGTCCATTAGATCAATGACAACTTTTTTCCTTTCTTTTTTCTTTTTTCTTTTTTTTTTTTGAGACAGAGTTTCACTCTGTTGCCCAGGCTGGAGTACAGTGGCGTGATCTTGGCTCACTACGACCTCCGCCTCCTGGGTTCAAGCGATTCTTGTGCTTCAGCCATCCAAATAGCTGGGACTACAGGTTTGCACCACCACACCTGGCTAATTTTTGTATTTTTGATAGAGACAGGGTTTCACCATGTTGGCCAGGCTGGTCTCAAACTCCTGGCCTCAAGTGATCTGCCTGCCTTGGCCGCCCGAAGTGTTGGGATTACAGGCATGAGCCACTGGACCTGGCCAACTTGCCTTTTTGTACATGCTTTTACAAGCCTGAAAACCAGCAAGAGTCCTTTATTCCTTAAGTCAAACAAACAGAAATGGACCCACTCCAATTAACATGCTTCTGAATGTGAATCAATAAACAATAGTCTCACTTCAGTAACTACACTTCTACAGATGTCAATATGAATTCCATATTCCCAAAGAACCTACATGAGATTAACAGTCTGCTCTGCTCAAGGAGGACTATGCCTGAACAATTATCCCTTACTATATAGTAAGTGATAAATGTAGCTTTGTTTTTTTCTATCAGATATTGAGTAGTAGGCTCATCAACCTTTGACAGTCTTATATTTGATATTATTTTCAATTTCATGATTGCTTACTTGATTTAGGTCCTGATAATGTCAGCAGCAGCTATGATTACTTGAGTATTAATTAAGTCAGGTATTATGCCATCCATTTACATATGTTAAATCTGGATTACCTAATCCACCACTCAACATCTGAAATAAAAAGATGAAGATGAGCTTATTCCTTAACTATAGTAAGGATGAGCTATGTTGGTCAGGCATAGTCTCCCTGAGAAGAACAGACTGCTGCATTCTGTAACTTTTTTAATGACCAAGGAAGCTGTAAATGTAATATCTGAAATGCCTTATTTGAGAATAGAGATATTAGTCATTTAAAAGATATGCTGGTAATTACCCAACACAGAAGTGTGTCAGTCTGCAAGACAGTAGAGGAGTCTTTACCATTTTTCACACAATTCTATTTTCAGGGATTATCTACTGCATGTTAGAGGAGGATGTTTCACTGAAGCAAAATATCATATCGTTTAGTAGCAATATCATTTAGAACCTTGCTAAAAGCTTTTTCTTATACTTATTAGAAAAACAGACAAGAATCATGGAACAGCATCTCCTATCATAAAACAAATTAACATAAATTTATTGGGTGGAAAATGCAAAAAGGGACAAAAAAACGGGGTAGCTTTGTACTGATATAATAGTTCATAAAATGATAAACTCAGGTCCAAAATCTTCAGCCCACATCAAAGACTTCATGTTCTTATGACTCTAGAAACAGGCCAGCCCTGGCTGCTGGGCTCGTGGAATCATGGAGTGTAGCTACACATAAAGCAGCTCCCTTGTCAAGGACATCACTTCCTCTGTACCTCAGAATGATACTTCTTGGGCATAGGCCTAAGATTCTGTTTTTTCTCCCATCGATGCAGAACAGATTGGTTGGACATGACATCATGTTTTACATCTTGGTCCTGTTGGAAAGAAAACACACCTAACACTGACTGTTCAAAGCTAACTGCAGCAATCTGCGCCTGTTTTGCCTCTACACATGTCATGTATTCATGAAGACAGGTGATTCTAATTTAAAAAGTTTGTGACAGGTGGAACTTTGTAAGAAAAAGAAATTAACTGGTTTGCTAGCATTAGTGTAAAGAAACTAAAGATTAACCGAGACAGTATCAAGATGATGAGAGAACTTTAGTAATTAGAAATCTGAGAAGCAACAAGTAGAAAATTGCTTAAGACATCCATGTCTTAATCTTACCTTTTCCTGCCACCTGTCTTCCCCAGAAGGCCTCTGCAACCGGTTTTTTGTCAGCTCAAGTTGTAGACCATCAAACCTGTGTTTAAACCAGCGATGGGCTTCTTCCAGGTTAGCTGTTATCTGAACATATAAATATCACCATTAAAAGACACAAAGAAAGAGTTACAAGTTTTTTGTGTATTAGTTGCAGAGATTTTTTACTTAGAAATTAAAAGACCCAAATTCTGACTGCATGTTCTTTGCAACCTATTTGCACAATATACTTAACAACCTATATATGAGAGTAATTTCTGAGTGAGGGGTTAAACAATGCATGCAGCCTTGCTGCTTTCCATGCATTTGTTAATGTTTCCTGGATGTGAAGTAATGCAAGAGAGGACCCAGGAGAAAATTAAGAATGAAGGTACAAGATGGCTTTGAAAATGAAAAAATATATGAACTCTTAAGAATGTAGTAGTTCATGGGCCAGGTGTAGTGGTTCACATCTGGAATCACAGCACTTTGGGAGGCCAAGGCTGGTGGATCACCTGAGTGCAGGAGTTCAAGACCAGCCTGGCAACATAGTGGAACCTCATCTCCACCAAAAATTAGCTGTGCATGGTACACCACCATGCCCAGCTACTTGGCTACTTGGGAGGCTCAAGTGGGAGGATCATTTGAGCCTAGGAGGTGGAGGTTGCAGTGAGCCAAGCTTATGCCATATACTCCAGTCTGGTGACAGAGTGAGATCCTGTTTCAAAGAAAGAAAAAAAAGTATGATTTGAAATACCCCCCAAAAGGCTAATTTAAGTTTAGAATAGAAAAGGCAAATTCACAAATTAGTTAAATGGGGTCTTACTTTACTTTTTTAGTTATTGATTGATTGAACAAAGAGCATCCACTTTCAGTAGGGTCATGTCAAATAATAATGCACTAAAATCCACACATATGCTGGTTTTTCCTCATATTTAGTAGGGAGATTTGGACTTCAGTTTTAATATTTCAGCATCGCGTAATCTCTCATTTATCATCAGGACACAGACTCTTAATCTAAAAATCACTTCTTTACAATAGAGACTACACTTGGGAAGTTACTGGTTTTTCCCTGTTGCATTCCTGACAACTCTGTTAATGAAGGATTTCACATTGACTTGGGTTGCTTCAGGGTTGTTGTGTTGAAGGAAACGTCTAAGTCTTTATGTCCATGGGTCTGGCTCACCTGTTCTGACTCCACACTGGCTTCTTTCAGCTTATTCTCTGTTGCCTCTTTACATTTCTTCAGGTGTCTGATAGTTTCTTCCAATTCCTGAAAATGTGATACAGAGATTTTTATAAACTTCCAACATACCATAAGGAATCAAATGCTTCACTGTTATGATAAATGGGCAACCAAATATGAAAATAGGATGGAGTGCCTTCTAACTTCAGGTGCTACTGACATATGAGATAAAAACTGTTATTTTCAGTTTCACCTATAGTCTCCATATCTACATATGTGGATATGATTACACATTTTGATTTTTTATTTATGGATTCTGTTGAGGAAAGTGATTAATATCTCTTTTCAGAACTGGAGAGATACTTCTCATGACAAACCCTATTGAAAGACAAGAGCTCAGTGATCTCTTGAAGTCCCTTTTCAGTGATATGACGTTATGCTTTTTATTCATTTAGGAATACCTAAGAGTCCTGTAACAACAACAGGTGTATCTGTGCTAGGAGAAGAAATGAGGTGTATAAAGTTCCTGAAAGGCTATGGAATTCAGTTCAGAAGTCTTACTTAGTAACTGATACTTTGCATATGTAAGCCCTAGATGTTCTTCAAAATTTGACGTTACTTTTATTAAACTGAAAATTTGACGTTACTTTTATTATTTGCCGTATTCAAACTACAGTCTTCTTCCTAGATACTATTATTCTAAGGACTTAGCTAAGATAAACAATTTGTAAATATGTGTTGTCTTCTGTAGACTCTAGAAAGTCTAGGTGCAATACTGCTGGGCTTGGCACATGTCATTTGCTGACGATCTTTAAGATGAATCTTAGGAAACCTTTTACCTGGCACCGATTCTCTAGCTCCTGCCTTATTTTCCGCTCTGCTTCTAGGCACAGCTCTTGCTGTTTACTCCGCACGGAGGCATCATACTGGCTCTTGGCCAACATCTGCATCTCTTTCTGCAGGTTAGTCATTTCACACACAAACCTCTGGATACTCAAAGACTGGAAGGATACAAAGACGGAGACATTTGGTGAACCCCCTCCAAGTTTGAGATTTTGCATGAAAGGTAAACACAGAGGGTATGGAAATCATCTATCTACCTGTTCATAGTTTTTTCTCTGATATTGATCCTTAATTAGCTCCATTTGCTTCAATTCTTTTTCTATTTGCTAAAAGTAAATGGAAAATAACATAAAAAGATGATCAGTGGAAAAACTGGCTTGCTCTTTTTGCCTATAAGATGACAGAAAGATTCCAATATGAGACCCAAAGTTACCAGTTCCTGCTGAGCTTTCTTTCCCATCTGGCCCACTGATCCCGAAAGAGCAAAGTCCAGTACAATCAACATGGAAGGGACAGATGGGGAACCAGAATGTGACACTGGCAGCAAAGGAGAAATCAAACATTTACACAGCAGCGTCTCCACTGAAAAAGTCTCCCCAAAGGCAACTGGCTATAATTCCCAGAGAATACGTGGGGCTGGTAGGGTTCTAAAACCTGTCTTCCCCAGACACCACTGACTGCCTACATCCTCATAGGGTATCCAGGAAGTGAGAAGAGGTTTCTCATACAACCTTCATCCTTTCTATATTCTGAGCATTATTCGCCTTAGCTGACAAGTGGAGCTTAATTTGGGTCTTTTGATTCTTTATTTTCTCCTTGTTACTTTCTAGTATTTTTTCTAGCTCTGCAAGTTTCTGTCGCAGCTCTCGGTTGGTCCGGGACACTTCCACTGATCTGAAGTTAGCTTCATCAAGGGCTTTCTTCAGCTTAAAACACAAGGGAAAAAATTGAAACATTTTTACTTTCCATCAAGAGAAGCTTATGTAGTTTTGTCCTTATATTTTGTTATCTTTGGATTTTCTTTTAAAAAGGAGAGTTAGTGAGGCAATAATAATGTCTGATTAAGCAGATTTATGGAGCAACAGACCAAGTGGTTTTCATAATTTTTATCACTGAAGAACAAACTCTTTCTTGGAATAAAGAATGTAAATGTATATTCATCATTTGCATTTTAAGAGCATGGCTTTGGAGTCAGGTCTCTGTCCAAATATCACCTTCAGCACTTACTGGTTGAGTGATCTGGGGCAATTAACTACCTTAAGCCTCAGGTTCATCATGTGAACAGTGTGTGTATAGCCTACTTCATAGAATACAAATAACAAATTAAATTAAGATCATATAGAGAAAGAAGTAGAGTTTGGCACACACAATACTCTGTGATTATCATGCTATAAGCTCTTCTCTGTCACTTGCAACCTCATTTCTGAAGAAATGAAAATGAATTATATGGCAGTTTATATAAATATCTGTCAAGTCATTGACTGTCATGGCATATATTTTTATAATTTTGCTTTTTGTTCTCAAGGATTTTAATAAACTTATCTCGTGAAAAAAACTGCATAGTAGTTACTTAAATAATTTTACAGAGTTCCCGTCCTTCTAATATGCCCTTAAACCACTGCCACTCAAAAAGTTTAGGAAGAGGAGGCAGTTGAGAAGGGAGAAGACAGGAAGGTGGTACTCTCTATGTCTGCTAGCATTTAACACAGCAAAGAGTGAAGTCAAGGATATCTGTACCTTTTCTTTCTATACTAGTTCCTTCTTTTAGATCCTAACTTTACACTACAGTCTTTTATTACTGCCCAACTAACTTCCTGTTAGATATTTCAGTTACCTCAATCACAGCCTTTCTAAAACTGGATAAGCACTAACAACTATCATTTACTTTGTAGTGATTATTATGTTCAGGTACTGTAATAATTACTTTAAAAATGCTTTCCAATTTAATTCTCAAGATAAACTTGAAAAATAGTTGTGGTAGTTTCCATTTTATGACTGAGGAAACGGAAACTCAGAAATTAAGTCACTTACTTACACAGTAAATTAACACGTAGCTAATAAGAGGCAGAGCTGGGACTCAGGCAGTGCTCTGTGAGCCCATTGCTGCTGCCAACTCCTCACTGCTGTCACTCCCTCACTGTCACTGATCCTTCTTCAAAGGATTTCATTTTGTAAGTATTTTTTTTTTTTTTTGAGATGGAGTTGCGCTCTGTAGTCCAGGCTGGAGTGCAGTGGCACAATTATCAGCTCACTGCAAGCTCCGCCTCCCAGGTTCACGCCATTCTCCCGCCTCAGCCTCCCCAGTAGCTGGGACTACAGGCGCCACCACCACACCCAGCTAATTTTTTTGTATTTTTAGTAGAGACGGGGTTTCACTGTGTTAACCAGGATGGTCTCAATCTCCTGACCTCGTGATCCCCCCCACCTCGGCCTCCCAAAGTGCTGGGATTACAGGCGTGAGCCACTGAACCCGGCTGTAAGTATTCTTAACAATGATCTCTGACTAAAGGTACATTTCTACATTTAGCACACCTTTATGTTCCCTAATTCTTCTATAAAAAGAATTTGCTTTTTATAACATTTGTATTTATATAGTGCTTTGCAATTCACAAAATTGTTTTATATACCATTATTTGAGTTTGATTTTGTGAATCATCTGTCAATTGCAACTACTAAATGTAACAAATTTGGTGAAACACAGACCAGCCATGCCAGCCAAAGAATTATTTTAATCCCTCCTTCTCCAGGATACAACATTTAATGTCTGTTTGATAATTTCTTTTTTTTTTTTTTTTTTTTTTTTTGTTTTTTTGGAGACGGAGTCTCCATCTGTCACCCAGGCTGGAGTGCAGTGGCGCTATCTAGGCTCACTGTAACCTCTACCTCCCAGGTTCAAGCGATTTTTGTGCCTCAGCCTCCTGAATAGCTGGGATTACAGGCACCTGCCACCATGCCCAGCTAATTTTTATATTTTTAGTAGAGATGGAGTTTCACCATGTTAGCCAGGCTGGTCTCAAACTTCTGACCTCAGGTGATCCACCTGCCTCAGCCTCCCAAAGTGCTGGGATTACAGGCATGAGCCGTCTTGCCCGGACTGTTTGATGATTTTTCTATTAAAATGGGCTTTCTGACTTAATTGTTTTCTATTTTCAACTGAACTACTTTGCTTGGCCCTAATCATCTAATACTCAAATTAACGGTTACAGTTTTCTTGAGTCTCCATGCCTCCAGTTTCTCTTCATTATCCTCTACTGTCCTCTGTTGTTACATTAACCTTCCTAAACTTATGCTTCTATCATACCACCCCCTGCTCAGAAACCCATAGTGCTCCATTTCTACCTGAGTTCACATCCAACATTTCTATAACTAAGGCCATCCATCAGGTGGTCCCATTTAAGCTAACACTCTTTCTCTAACATTTCCCAAAGTCTCTGCTCTAATCAACAGAGGCTACTTTTCATCTGCTTGCATGTCCTGTTCATTTTTGTAAGTAAGCTTGGCCAGTTTTGTAAGGTGTCCAGTCCTGCCATCTCTGCTAGTCTCAATCCTGTACTCTCATTAAGCTTCCCTTCTTCTATCAACCAAATGGCCTAAAATAAACTTTCTCTTACTTCGAATTCCTTCAAAGTTGTACACAGCCTCTGCTACCCAAGAAAGTGCTCTGTTGTTTTCCCTATTTGTCTCATGTCCGGAGTGGAGATCCCAAACAAGGGTCATTTGGCACACACTAGGGCAGGACCATATCTTCTACTGTTTTCTCCGTGTCTCTCAGGACATGGTAGATGCAGAATAGATGCCAGTTAAGTGAACTGAGAAGACAGATGATTTCTCTTCTGTCTATCACATGGCAGTCTCCTTATTCCTCTATCCCTCTCGCTTATCACTCTCTGATGGAAAATCTCCCACCAAGGCACACCTTTGCTGGCCAGAGAATTATGTCAGAAACTTTTTTCTTGTGTGCTGCTTTACAGAGAGGTCTTAATTACATCTGGCCTGCTGATCAAAGGGGGACGAGAGGAGTCAAAGGCCAACTGCAGCCATTCTCTGAAATCCCAGAGCTGCTTTTCCTCCTAAGAGGCATTCACCAAGAGAGAAACTTTCCTCATGACTCTATACCTCAGCCACTTCCCGTTGTGCCACTTTCTTTGCAGTTTCTCTCTCAGTTTGAAACTGCTTTCTTAGGGCTTCTATGCGTTCAGCATGCAATTCTGCTTCCACTTTGGACTCTTCAGTCATCTGGTCTCTGTTTTGAAGAAGAGAGGTGATAAGTCACCTTTAGAAATCATTTTAGGAGGTAAGAAAGTTTTGGAGGGGAGTGTGCAACTCTCCAAAAGGTATGTGATTTATAAACAAGCAGCCTATCAGTAGCCTGGTGAACCTAATTTGGAGCTCATTAACAGAAGAAAAAAGAAGTGAACTTACCTGTAGCATGAAAAAACATTAATTCTACGTAAAAATCATCAAACAGGCCGGGCAAGGCGGCTCATGCCTGTAATCCCAGCACTTTGGGAGGATGAGGCAGGTGGATCACCTGAGGTCAGAAGTTTGAGACCAGCCTGGCCAACATGGTGAAACTCCACCTCTACTAAAAATACAAAAATTAGCTGGGCATGGTGGCGGGTGCCTGTTATCCCAGCTATTCAGGAGGCTGAGAAACAATTAACTCATTTTACCAACCAAATGAGTAAAAAACTCACATCAAAGAAAAATATTGGAGGAAGAAGAAATACTTTAAGAGATATTTGCTTTTGTCTTTTCTCTTGCCTTTGTCTTTTCAAACAAAACCATTATTTTAGCAAAGGGATTAAGACTATGGGTTTTGGAGTCGGCCTGCTACTGTCTGGATTGTAATCTCAGCTCTAGTAAGATGATGTCTTTTTGCTAGCAGCTATTTACTACTCAAGTTTTAACTTGTAATAATATTGTTTCCTTATCTTTAAACTGAGAGCCTTAAATTAGATCAGCATTCCTAACTTGAACTCCTTGGTCAAGACCCATGATTAATCTTCTGAGGATGCTGGAATTCCCGGAAATAATATGCAAAATGTGTGTGTGTGTGAGGGATTGTAGTTGAGTCCATAGCTTCTGATTTTTAAAAGGATAAGTGACTCCAAAAAGGACTAAATGAATTTAAGCAATTACTAGGCTTCTTCCAGCTTTAACATTCTCTGATCCAGCTGATAATGACTTACTATATGATTACTCTTGTGTTATTGGTTCTTCTCAAAGGATAGGAGCCTGCCCTGCCATGAAATCATCTTCATTTCCCCCCTCTCTCCTCCTGACCATCTCTTGCTCTTATTTGTATAATACATCCATGTTCTCCATGTGTCTCTAAAAGCACATCTACTAATGGATTCAGTTTCTCCACTTAGCAGCATTCAGTGACTTGGTCTCTACATGAGACTTGCAGGTGGTAACTTCAACTGTCCCTCCAGTACCCCAGGCAGGAATGTATCAATACACTTTGGTCATCACATCTAAAAATTTGCTGACACCTGTCCTCAAGGCACAGCATAAAAGGATGGAGATCCTGAAGTTACTGGATATAATTGTGGTTATTTCTTACATTCCCACACTCCTCCCCATACCCACCTCAATCTGAAAAATGAGCAAAAAATTCATGGAGATATAGAAAGGGAACAAAACCATCATTTTTACAGTGCTGTATTTTGATTTTCTTATAACTTTCTAAATTGCCTTTAAATTTACTGTGCTTATATCGAAATGATTAAGACTATAAGTTTTGGAGTCAGCCTGCTGCTGCCTGGATCCTAATCCCAGCTCTAGTAAGATGATGTCTGACCTTGAGTATGGTACACCACCTTCCCCTGCTTGTTTCCTTATCTTCAAAATGGGAATAATAACAGTAACCACCATCATAGGGTAATAGTTTGTACTAAAGGAAATAATGCATGTGAAGTCCTTAGCATATTACCCAACATATCATGAGCATGTAACAGATGTTAACTATTGTCATCATCTAGCTCTAAAAATTCAAATTCTAAATTTTAGTTTTAATTAAATTTTTTATTAACTTTAAATTTTAAAATTTCTCTCAAGTCTCTACCTCTGCCCTGAGCCCCCACATAGCACTTCAACTTCAACTCTTACTTTCTTCTTCTTTTTACTGTGGTAAGAACATTTAATATGAGGTCTACCCTCTTCACAAATTTTAAGCATACAATATAGTGTTGTTCATTATAGCCCTATGTTATACAGCAGATCTCTAGAATGTATTCATCTTGCTCTTTTTTTCCTAAGGAAAATCGCAGACCATCTACCAATCAGCCTCCTCAACAGTCTTCTGAAGACTCACCCAGCTTCTGCTTCCCTCTAGTCCCAAAGGAAGAAATATCCAACCTCATCTTTAAAGATAACCCTTCCGCTTCGACTCCCTCTTTCTCCAGTTCAATCGAGTTCTTTCCCATAATCTTTAATCATGGTCCAGTTCCTCCCATTCCAAAAACAGGACAGCAACAGAATGACTTTTCTTCATGTTATACTCTTGAGCTGCTATCTGACGTTCTTTATCTTCACCATTGTCCTCCTTGCCTGCCTTTCCTCATCAATCACTTACTCCTTGTGATCTTCTGTATCTACAGAAACTGGCCATCTGGAGGATGATTGGTAGATACCTGTTGCAAAACCCAGTGGCTTCCTCTCTGGTCTCTTTGACTGTGCAGCATCTGACTCACTTGTGTTTGACTTTGGTGATACTACATTCTACTGATTCTTTCCTTACCTCCACTAAATGCTCCTTCTCTGGATCCTTCTGTGGCCCCTGTTCGCCTTCTACCTGAAATGCAGCACATCTCCAAGTTCTGACCTTGGTTCTCTCTATATACTTTTCCCATGGCAGTCTAACCCACACCAAAGCTTTAGCATTTATCTTTTTATGTTTTTGAGATGGAGTCTCGCTCTGTCACCCAGGCTGGAGTGCAGTGGCATGATCTCGGCTCACTGCAACCTCTGCCTCCCAGGTTCAAGCGATTCTCCTGCCTTAGCCTCCCAAGTAGCTGGGAATACAGGCGCCTACCACCACACCCAGGTTTGTATTTTTAGTAGAGAGGGTATTTCACCATGTTGGCCAGGATGGTCTCGATCTCCTGACCTCGTGATCCACCCACCTCTGCCTCCCAAAGTACTGGGATTACAGGTGTGAGCCACCGCATCAGGCGTTTAGCTTTTATCTTTATGGAGATGAATTCCAAATAGTAGCCTCTTCTTAGAACTAAGCCTACAGTTCTAAGTCTAAATTAAATAACTGTACCTAAAACCCAACAAGTTCTCTAAAACCTGCTCTGTCTTCCTAACCCTGTGCACTGATAAATACAGTTCTGCATATGATTTCAGGAGGTTCAAAGATCTCAAGTAAAGAAGCACGATTCATCTTTGATGAAAATACAAACTATTATCATAAGCAGTGGCATAAAGGTAAATCCTGAAGCAAATGCTGCAAGGAGACCTCTAACTCTCACCTCATACTTTTCCTGTAAATGACCTAACCATATTTTTTTCTCCTTTTGTTTTGTTTGTTTGTTTGAAGCAGTAGTGGCAGGGACTACATTTTATAGTCACTAAATAATTTTCAGGCTTTGAAACAATTACTAGCCGTCTAAATCATAATTACCTAAACTGACATTGGAGAGTTTTAAATGCTGCTGCCAACAACTACATAAACACAATATGGAACAATCTTAAGGCAGTAACATTTCAGCTGAATGTAAAATTTGCAGAGATCATATATCTGGAAAATACCATCTCTGCTGTAGCTTATACCTCTTTCCTGTATCAACATGCTCACTAATTGAAAAGAACAAGTATCTAGGCTGAGAACAGTGGCTCATGCCTGTAATTCCAGCACTTTGGGAGGTTGAGGCAGGTGAACTGTTTGAGCCCAGGAGTTTGAGACCACCCTGGGCAACATGGAGAAACCCTATCTCTTAAAAAAAAAAAAAAAAAAATTAGCCAGGTATGGTGATACATGCCTGTAGTTCCAGCTACTCAGGAGGCTCAAGTAGGAGAACTGCATGAGCCCAGGAAGTAGAGGCTGCAGTGAGCCATGATCACACCACTGAACTCCAGCCTGGGCAACAGGGCAAGACTCAGTCTCAAATAAATAAATAAATAAATAAATAAATAAATAAATATTTATAAAGGAATAAAGATCTACGTGCACACTGCATTTCCTTTAAGTATAAATTTTCATGGGATGCTATTAATATCTAAATATTTACCTAGGTATAATTTAAGGCAAAACTTTAGTCATTTGACCTGAACTGGATAGGTCTGATCTAAGTAATCTCGGGTCAAAACTGAAAACATTTAATGGCTTAACATCTGTTTAGATGGAGTCATTCCACCCAGGCTGATGTTTTTTCTTGTCTAAATCATGTCTTTAAAGGACATATAAGCTATTAATAGGAAAGCCTTCATAGAAACATGCAAATGTCCCTTCTAATCAATATTCTTTAAGTTTTCATTTAACCTTTGAGTAAAGCAGCAGCTAGATAGTGGATGAAGGAAGAGCTGAGAAGGAGAGTCAAATGATCATGCTCTAGCCAGCTATTATCTGCTGGTGCTCAGCTATGCCTGGTTCTTAACATGGCTCTGCTGGAAGTACTAGGGCAAAGTACGAGAAAAGAGTTTAACTGATTTATGTGAATGAGCCATTTATGTGAATGTGACTTACTCCTCCAGAGGTGCTTCCCTAATTTTACTGTGACTACACTGCTCTTACTTGAAGGTTTCCAAATTCTGTCGCTCAAGTTCTTTGCTTTTCAGTTGCTCTTGAATGTGATCTAGCTTTGTTTGCAGATGATTATTTGTCTGGAGAGCTTGTTCCAGACTCACAGCAAGTTTCCTGTTGTCTTCTCTAGCTACATCTAGAGCTTTTTGTAGAGATTCAATCTGAAAGAGAGAAGCATGTTTTCAATTCCACTGTAACAGATGCAAGAAGTCCATAACACTGTGTCAACACTCCTCACGTTCTATCATCAAGTGCCACCGAAACAATAATTAGTTGGAACCAGAAGCAAAGATTCCAGGTGCCTGGAATATATATATATATATGTATATACATATATGAATGAGAACTTATTAGAGACACTGCTCAGGAAACACTTAGAAGGCAATGGGAAGGGCATGCTCCACTGGTCACCAGAGAGCTTTGGAAAACAGACTCAGCTTAATTTATCCTAATTTTTTAAATTTTAAACTAAATTCCCCTTCCTGGTCCTATGACCTTCTGGTCTCACTCCCTTGAAGACAAAACTTGTCCACCGTTCCTTATAGATTCTTACAGGAAAAAAAACCCTTATTTATGAACTATCCATGTGTATTTTACATATGTGCGTATAGATACGTATGCATGTATGTACATATACCTGTGAGCACATGTGTGTGTAGGTGACTCCTTATTAATAGTGGGATCACTCAAGCTGTTTCTGACAGACTATATTTTCTAAGCCCATTAACTTCTGAAATTTTTTGTGCATTAATAAATGAATAAAAATGTAGACCATATAAGACAAAGAGATTAGTCATTATTGTGGTACTGGTTTGCCAATAAGTGACTCATTGTAAGACAGGTCAATTCCCCATTTGTAGATATGTCACTGTGCAAAACTCAGACTTGATTGAAAAAAACATTTACCTGATTGTTTCACTTCATTTTCCCCAAAACAGTAATATCCCAGTAAAACTGAACATATCAATGTTATCATTTTTTAAAGCCTGGCCCCAACCTCACTGTTGTGCTGGTCCTCCATGACAAGCATCCTGGCCTGCCACTGGTCCACTTCAGCTTCTAGCTTCTGCACCCTCTGTTGATTGAGATCCCTAAAAATAAAAAGCACAAAAAGAGTGACTACAGAAAAGAATCATCTAGGAATGATATCATTTGGGAGTTACAGAACACTTTTCTTCTAAGAAGCTCAAATAGCATCATACATATATATCACTAGGAAATGTCACTAGTAAAAAATATATTGCCTTTACAAAGATTGGCTTGCTGTTGAGATTTTTGCATCTACATATTATAGCCACTTATAAAGTTATTGTGAATAGTATTTTTAATACCATTCCCTTGACTTTTTAAAAATGCAAAGGCAACTTTTAAAAGATAAACAACATGTAATGTAAAAAAAGAAAAAAGAAAACTCACTTGTTCTCTCATAACATAGAGGCAATATGCCCTATTAAACTCAGACCGTTTATTCTGAGGAATAAATTTTTATTAATAAAAGGAAATTTTATTTAATTTTTGAAACATTCTATGAAGGAATTTACTTATAAAACATGGCAAGAAGTGGTTCTCAGGATGATTTACCTACAATAATTATTAATCTTGAAACAGGATAGTAATAAATGGATAATTAATTCAAACTAAAGTATGTACTTAGTTTCCATTATCTTGACAATTACTATTGTGTAGAAGCAAGAACAGAATTAGGTTTACATGGTGCAAAAAGCAAGGGTAAAACAACAGTATAGCTAATGAATTTCTAGGATATATAGTCTAGAAATTCCTTCACATCACTACACAATAGGGGCATTTTGAATTTTTGGAAATAATATTTATTTCTAATTCTAAATTTTCTCTAACTTAGTAATTCTTTAAACGTATCATTTTACAATTTTTTTTTTTTTGTAAAGGAAGCTACGTAAAGTGACTTCATTTATTGACTTGACACTGCTCCTTAGTACAATGCAGCAATACCAATGACAGGAAAAAAACACAGGTACCTTTCTTTCTTGAGGCCTGCAATCTCTGAATCCCTCCGCCCAAGCTCTATTTGTACTTTCTCCAGAGCACCTTGCATTTTACTGTGAGAAGCCAGCACATTCTCCAACATGATTGTGACTTTGCAGTTGTCTTCTTTAGCTTCTGCCAGTTGTCGCTGAAAGTTTCCCACCTAACAGAAAATGAAACAACACAAAGACATTTGATCCTTTCTGGTTACTCTTCTGCTTGTGGATCTCATTACTCCCAGGAAAGAGTATGGAAAGCAGACAAGCAGACACAGTAGGATGCTAGGGGAAATAATTAAAGTATATTTTATTTTTAGGTGGTTTCTTAAGTTGTTGTTAAGAAAAAGAAAAGCTGACCCCCAGATCCTATGGTGAACTCTGCAGCTTCCCAACTATGGTCATTTTACAGCATACACATTAACCAGCACAGAGGTGGTGCCAGGCTGGCCTCTCAGCTGACTTCTGATGGGGTCAGGTGAGAATAATACATCTGAAATGCATTAGAATTATCTGAGAAAAAAAGACTGTAAGAAAAAGCGGAAGCTGCTGAAGAATGAGGTAACTCACAGCCCTCCTCAGAGAGACAAAACCTAGCACTTGCTGACAAAGAGAAGTTTGGGATGTGACCTCTATTCCCACTAAGCACACACACACTGTTAAGGAGAAAGCATCACAGAAATCTTATCTCACATTAATAAAACATAACTATAAAGGTTATTATTACCAAGATCAGATGTGTTTCAATAGAAAAAATTAGAACTTTCTCTTTTGAGTATTTAAGACAAAGTTAAAAAAAACATTGAAAGTTTTATATATATATAATGTATTTTTAAGGGAAAAAATTTAAACTATTCTAAAATTATCTTTTCTCTAAAAAAAGAAATCTTCCCCTGATCAATCCTTTTTCTTACTAATGGAAGCAAGAAAGCAAAACATATGGCTCATGAAAGATTTCGTAAGTGCTTCTTCTCAGTGACAGACGGTCAGAAGGGACTGATTCCTTGCCTTCTTGTTTTCCCTGTCCTCCACGGCCTCGAGGTCTTCTTTCAACTTCTGACTCTCTTTCAGGGCTGCATTACGACACTTCACTGTTCGGGACAGCTCCTCTTTACTTCTTTCAAGAATAGATTTCACCTAAGTAGGAAAAAAGAAACAATAAATAACATTACAAATCAGCGACTAGAATAAGACATAGAAATTTAGAAACAAAATTTTAAACATTTAAATATATTTATTCACTACTATAAATAAAACCCATCTTTATTAGCTGCTTATTTCTTTAAAGGAAACTACAATAAAAATATCTGCGTGAATAAACATAGACAAACCTAATATATTAATCTCCATGAAAACACAAGAATAGGGAGAATAAGACTATCTATGAAGCTGAGATGTAAAGTGGGAAAGAAATTATTATGAGACTAGCTTCCTTTTGAAAATATAAATGTACAAACATTATAAAAGCAAAGATGTATAAGTACTAAATATGGTCAAGAAAAGAGTGTTACAGCAGAATGAATCCTAATTAGAAGTAGTACAGTATTAGAACCTCCTTGAAACAGTTTTGGTAGTGCCACACCATCAGTTCAGATAATCATACTATTTTAAATATTACTCTTTTTAAACTTTTTATTTGATAATTTTAGGCTCACAGGGTGTTGCAAAAACAGTGCAGAGTCCAACATATACTTCATCCTTTTTTTTTTTGAGACTGAGTTTTGCTCTGTCACCCAGGCTGGAGTGCAATGGCATAATCTGGGCTCACTGCAACCTCCGCCTCCCGGGATCAAGCGATTCTCCTGCCTCAGCCTCCCAAGTAGCTGGGATTACAGGTGTGCAACATCACGCCAAGCTAATTTTTGTAGTTTTAGTAGAGAAGGGGTTTCACCATGTTTGTCAGGCTGGTCTCGAACTCCTAACCTCATGTGATCTGCCTGCCTCAGCCTCCCAAAGTGCTGGGATTACAGGCGTAAGCCACCAAGCCCGGCCTCTTCATCCTGCTTCTTTTGCTGACTTCTCATATTGCTGTAGTTCAACATCAAAACCGGGAAATTGACATGCATACACTATTGTTAACTTGACTAACTAGATTACCTATTTTTCCATTTTTGCCATTTTTTCAACCTTCATTCATCTATGTGTGTATGCATGTGCATGTGTATGCAGAGTTTCATGCAATTTGATCCTGTTTACATATTCACATGACTGCCACCCCCACAGTCAAGACACAGAACTGTTCCATTACCAGAGAAGAATTCCCTTGTGCTATCTCTGTATTCACGCTTCCCTCCAAAAACTCCAAAAACTCATCCTGTACTCTGGCAACCACTAATTTGTTTTCTTTTCTTTCCCACACTACACTGATGTACGGTAATTTGTTCTCTATTTCTACAGTTCTGTCCTTTCAAGAATGTTACTTTAGGCTAGGCATGGTGACTCACGCCTATAATCCCAGCACTTTGGGAGGCCGAGGTGGGCGGATCATGAGGTCAGGAGATGGAGACCATCCTGGCCAACATGGTGAAACCCCGTCTCTACTAAAAATACAAGTAAATAAATAAATAAATAAAAATAAAAATAAAAAATAAATTAGCCAGGCGTGGTGGCGGGAGCCTGTAATCCCAGTCACTTGGGAGGCTGAGGCACGAGAATTGCTTGAACCCAGGAGGCAGAGGTTGCAGTGAGCCGAGCTGAGATCACACCACTGTACTCCAGCCTGGCAACAGAGCAAGACTCTCTATCTCAAAAAAAAAAAAAAAAAGTTATTTTAAACATTTAATATATTTTTGAATAGGTAATACATGATTTTTCTTTTTTAACACCTTTTCTGAGGTATAATTGACATACAATAAGCTACATATACTTAAAGTGTGCATTTTGATAAGTTTTGACACATGCATAAGACTTTGAAACAATTAAGATACAAACATTTCCATCATCTCCAAAAGTTTCCTTGTGCTCCTTTGTAATCTCCCGGCTTCTGTCTCTCTCTATTCCCACACTCCTACTGATTCTCACAGGTAACCACTGATCTGTTTTCTGTCACAATAGATTAGTTTGTATTTTCTAGAATTTTATATGGAATTGTATTGTATGCACTCTTTTTGGAATAACTTAACTCAGTGTAATTATTTTGAGAGTCATTCAATCTGCTGCATGTATCAACAGTTTTTTCTGTTGCTTAGTATTCTATTGTAGCGGCATCACAACTTAGTTATCCATTCACCTGGTGGACACTTAAGTTGGTTCCGGTTTTAAGTTACTACAAATACAGCTCTTGTGAACACCTATGTACAAGTCTCTGTGAAGACATACTTTCATTTGTCTTTGATGAATACTTAGTAGTGCACTGACTGGGTCACATGGTGGTAGTATGTTTCACTTTTAAAGAAATTCCCAAACTATTTTCTAAAGTGGCTGTACTAATAATAGGTGTGTGGTAGTGTCTCACTGTGATTATATTTGCATTTCCCTAATGACTGATGCTTAACCTCTTTTCAAGCACTTACCAGCCACATAACTTTGCTGAAGAAATTATCTGTTCAAATTTTTGCCTATTCTTTTTCTTAGGTTTTCTTCTTAGTATTTAAATTTTAAAAATTATTTTTAATACCTTCTGGAAACAAGGCCTTAATCAGATATGTGATTTGCAAATAATTCTTCCTAGTCTGTAGCTTGTCTCCTCATTACCTTCATGTTTCTGAAGAGTATAAGTTGTCCATTTTGATAAACTCCAATTTATCGCTTTTGTCCCTTTACGGATCATGGTTTTGATATCAAATCTAAGAAATCTTTGTGTAATCCGAGATCACAAAGATTTCTTCCTACGTTTTCTTCTAAAAGTTTTACAGTTTCAGGGTTTACATTTAGATCTATGATCCATTTTAATTTTTATATATTTTGTGAGGTATGGAGCAAAGATATTTTGTTTTTGCATATAGATATCCAATTATCTCAGCACCATTTGTTGAAAAGACTATCTTTTCTCTGCTTTCAGTTTTGTGGAAAAGAAAACATTCATAAAACTATTTTGGATAGGTAGTACATCCACATTATTTTTAAAGTACGAAAAGATTAAGTGAAAAACATCCCAGCCACCCAGTTTCCTTCCTCAAAAATAATGTTGCCATTTTATTATGGGTCATTTTAGACAGTCTATGCTTATACAAGTGAATGCATATGTATATATTCTTTATCTCCCCACCTCTTCTACATCCAAATAGTAAAATACTACATATACTCTTCTGAACTTTTATTGTTTAAACCTAATTTTATATATGTATATATCTTGAAGCAGTATTGCAAAACTATGGATACGAACTATTATTTAGCCAGTCTCTTATTGATGAGATTTTGGTTGCTTCCTCTGTTGCTATTGGCCAACAATACTTCAGTAAGTGACCTTGTATTTATGTCATGTGTACAAGCCAGTATATTGGTAGGAAAAAGTCCTAGAAGGACAACTGTGGGGTCAAAGTTGTGATGAATATTGCTAAATTGCCCTCCATAGGAAGTTGTACTGTTTCATAATCCCAATAATAACAAAGGAGGATGTCTTTTCCCCACATCTACCTCAACATCATAAAACATCCTTAAACTTGAACCTGTAACATTTAAAATACTTAACTTTTTCTACAGAAAAGGATCCCAGAAAAGTGCAAAGGATGGCAACTTATAGGTCCTGATAATCTACTGAATTTTGTTCTAGAAAAGTATACAAGAATATCATTTTTAAAATTCTACCAGTTTTTTAAGTGTATATTTATCAGTATGTATATACACACACATACAAATGCAAAAGTGCCACTAGATGTTTACAGAGGACATCTAAATAGTAGTGAGGCAGGAGAGTAGGGTTTGGAGGCAGGGAACTTAAAGCCAATTCATGCTGATTTCCTAAAGCTGAATCAAGGAAAAACACCAAGGTCTGGGGACAGCGAAAGTGAGGCCAATTTTTGTTGACTTCCCAAAGCTGGATCAAAAGAAAACACCTGGGTCTGGGGACAGGGAACCTAAGTCCAATTAACACCAACTTCCAAAAGCTACACCAAAAGGAAAAACTCCATCTCCCCAGCAAGTAGCAAAGGATCAAAGGCTACTACTCTCCCTACACTCCTCCCGCTTCCACCATGTCTCAGATGGAAAGGCAGAGTGCCTTGGATTGGCCACAGGCCGAGCATGGGCCATCCCTTCATCAGCATAGGGCGTCGGTTCACCTCAGCCTTTAATTAGCCACAGGCCAAATCCATAGGGACCTCAAAAGGCGTACTTAAAACCCAGAAAACTTCGTAAACTTGAAACCCAGAAAACTCCACACCCTATGGAGTTTTCATCGCTTTAATCCCTGCTTTCACTGCTTCCTTCGTCACTTTGTGCGTTTTGTTCAATTCTTTGTTCAAAACGCCAAGGACCTGGACAACTCACACTCACAGCCCTCCTTCCGGTAATAGTGGCCCACTCTAGAAGATAAGCTACAGTATTTTCTATTTCTAAATATCAGATAAAGAAGAATGCTCTAATAAGTTTTCTCAAGAAAATATTTTCCAATGTTAAATTTCTTGGGGTTTCTTGAATTAATTTACTTCTATTTGAAAATGAGGCTTTATCCAAGCATTTTAGCTCAAATGTTAAGATTAGGTAGAAATTTTGACATTTTTAAAAAAATCAAAATTATATAAAAAACTCAGTAGTTACTGTTATGTCAAATTTTCTATGTCTAAAACTAATTATGTGATGGCTAGGATAATGGTTTCAATCTATATTAGTCTTTTTTCTGTTTGTGAAGAACCTTATTTCCTAGTTACTCATATCTTCAAGCATTATCTTTCTGGATTAATACTTCATTCTTGTATACATTTAAAATTTCCTGAAGATTTAATTTGTGGTCTTCACTTACCGAGTCCCGTTTAAGAAAATTTGGTGATTCATCATTTACTAAAGGTCTTGAGGCAAGAATCTCTATTTTGCCTTCCAGTCTTCCCTCCATGGTTTTAATAGCATTCAAAAGAGTCTTTAGAGAGATCCTAGAGTCTCCAATATCCTGAGATGTTTTCACAGAAGGTAGGTTAGGTGCAAAGCTCACACGGCGTGTAGAGTTTGGAATAACACTAGGCAACCCAACTGATGACGTTCTCTCCTTTATACTGTTTACATGGGACCTAGAGATTTCAGGGGATTTTGAAGATGCAGGCCTCTCTGGAGATTTTCTTTTTCTTAAAGGCATCATCAATTATTAATAAAAACAATAAAATCAGCTAAACCTATAGTTATTTTTCAAGGAATAGCCACTTTACTAGGAGAAACAACACAAACAGTGTTCTAGAAGGAGCCGTAATGGAAAATATATTTGAAAATGTGTTTCTCCGCTTTCAGAGTGAAAAGATCACACTGTAAAATATGACCCAGCAAAGAAACAGACCTTACACCAACTTCCCTGTCAGTGAGCCCCTGTTAGAGAGCGCATCTAATGAGGCCCTTTAACAACTCTGTGACCTCATCACTCATCAGCAGAGTCAAGTGGTTAGAACCCTATGAGTATTCCATTTGAAAACATATTTTAGTTCCTTGGTTACCAGGAGTATAGATACACAAACATCATAGACACAGAAGTTAATATGCTTTTATTAAGAGTTAACAATTTAAAAAATAACCTAATGATATGCATGCTAAATTTGTAAATAATTGAAATGAGTCACTTTCTTCTGGTAACACCTTCCTGAGGTATGTTCTTCACTAAATGTTTTTGTTATCTTGCTTAACTTTTTCTATTCATTTGTTAAAATATTATGTGACCTATGAAAGGCTTTTAGCCTCAAGAGCCACCATGCTGACAAGTAAGCACTTTCATTACCAATACCTCTCTCAGATGAGCATCTGCTTGTTGCAGGTGTACCCTCTTGGCACTGAGTTCTGAGTTTGCCTTTAATTCAAAAAAACAAGGATACTTGTTCCTCACAACTGCCAAAATTTGTAAGGCTCAAGTTCAAAAAGCACTGCCTTTATGAAAGCATTTCTCACTGCTTCTACTGATAATCATGCTCCCTATGAATGTTCAGTAATACAATCTATTTTTCTGAAAAGCATAACTTTCTATTCATAATAAAGTTTATGGAGTACATTTCCTAACTATAATAAGCAAGTTGAATATCTCAATCCTGCTTCAGGTATCTTTACAATTTCTGAGGCTTACCAGAACCTTGTATGTACTAGGTGCTTGAAAAAAAGTTTGTTAAATTGAGTCAAGTGACAGGATATTTATCTTTCTGGGATTCTATGGTAAAGTGGGGAAAAAGACATCAAACAATTTCTTAAAAATGAAATATAGCAGCAATCTGCTTTTGTAGAGATTAATCATACCTGAGCATATTTAGTCTGTAGAGACTTATTCATCTTGCGTAGATGATCATTCTGTAAGCTGGTGTCAGTAAAAGACTGTACTTGTTCTTCTAGCTGTTTAACTTTTATCTAGAGGAAAAGCAAAAATAAGAAAAAAATGAAAAAAAAAGATATTTAAACATATATATTTACACATATTTATATATTCCAGAAGGGGGAAAAGAGGTCAAGTTGTAAAAAAAAAAAAAAAAAAATTCCAGAGAATCCTTAAAACTTGCAAAAAGCAATCCCAAGTTTAATCATGCAAAAAATAATGCAGACTCTGTAACCATTTAAATGTGCTGAGATAACTCATTTGGTTTCTAGTGCTTATCGGCCTCCAAATGGACATGACTCATGAATTTTGTGGCTAATATAATTCAAAAATTTGTGACTAATATATTTGAATTGTGGTACCTGGCATTCAAAACCCTTCTGAATGTGTATAATTAGAACTGTCAATGTACAAGAAGCAGACATATCAGACCAGAAGAATGCAGGAGGGGGGAACAGGCATAGAGTCTTGTGTTTCACTGACACAAAATGACAAAAGTTGATGGAATTCTTACATGTTGAATTATATCTTAAAACTAATTCACAAAGACAATACTCACAAGTCTCTCTTTAAAGAAAATTACCATTTTAGAGGACAAAATCATTTAATATACACTCATAAATCTCCAAATTATGCATTTTTCCACATTTGCTTCCTCTTATCCCCGAACGCTTCACACACAACAATTAACGTTACTGAACCTACCCCTAAATAAGGAAAATTTTCATCCAAAATTTTATTTAAATCAACTGTTCCATCTCTCAATATCTTGTTTCCTATCTGTAGAGTGCAAACATCTATTTCACTGTAGCTACTGGACATTTTCAGCAACTGTTAAAATTTGAATGGGGTATTAGAAATCAGGATGGTTAATTGGCCTTGTGGGTGACAGTTACTGGAAGAGGGTACTGGGTGTTGGGGATGTTCTGTTTCTTGATCTGAGTGCTGATCACATTGCTATATTTACTTTATAAAAAATTCATCAGGCTGTGCCCTGTGTACTTTTCAGTATATATGCTATAGTTCAACAATAAATTAACTGTAAAAAAACAAAGTAAACCAAGCACTTACTTAACTTCTAAATTAAGGTCACAAATGCAGTTGCTTATAGGAGCCAGGCAGCTAACACAATGTTGAAATCCCAGTGGTTAAGTGGTGGGGCCAATGGTAAATTAGAGTGAAGCCAAAGAACTCAAACTGACAAATGTTTAAAAACAGTTTAAAAAGTGCTGGAAATCATTCAGACATATATGCCATCATCCCATCTATCCACCACTGAACTTAAAAAAAATATTACCATTAAAATTGAAAGCTTCTGTGTAGCCTATCCCAACCAAATCTCCTTCTATCCTACGGTTAACTATTTTGCTGAATGTATCATTCCTATTCTTTAAAAAATAAATTTATATGTATCCCTAAACAGTATATAGTATTGTTTTATGAGATTCATCCATGTTAACACATGTAACTCCAATGCACCTATTTAGCATGCCATCTTAAATATACTGATTTTAGGCTATTCTGTTGCAAGAGGGTCGAATAGGAACAGCTCCAGGCTGGAGCTCCCAGCGTGCCCGACACAGAAGACAGGTGATTTCTGCATTTCCCATTGAGATACCTGGTTCATCTCACTGGCACTGGTTGGACAGTGGGTGCAGCCCACGGAGGGTGAGCTGAAGCAGGGCAGGGCATCGCCTCACCTGGGAAGCACAGGGGTTGGGGAGATTTCCCTTTTCTATCCAAGGGAAGCCTTGACAGACGGTACCTGGAAAAACGGGACACTCCTGCCCAAATTCTGCGCTTTTCCAACAGTCTTAGCAAATGGCACACCAGGAGATTATGTCCTGCACCTGGCTCGGCGGGTCCCACGCCCACAGAGCCTTGCTCACTACTAGTGCGGAACTCTGAGAACGATCTGTGAGGCAGCAGCCTGGCAGCAGGAGGGGCGTCCGCCATTGCTGAGGCTTGAGTAGGTAAACAAAGCAGTCGGGGAAGCTCAAACTGGGTGGAGCCCACCACAGCTCAGCAAGATCTGCTGCCTTTGTAGACTGCACCTCTGGGGGCAGGGCATAGCTGAACAAAAGGCAGCAGAAACTTCTGTAGACTTGAACGTCCCTGTCTGACAGCTCTGAAGACAGCAGTGGTTCTCCATCCATGGTGTTTGAGCTCGGAGAACGGACAGACTGCCTCCTCAAGTGGGTCCCTGACCCCCATGTGGTCTAACTGGGAGACACCTCCCAGTAGCAACTAACTGACACCTCATACAGGCGGGTGTCCCTCTGAGATGAAACTTCCAGAGGAAGGATCAGGCAGCAATATTTTCTGTTCTGCAGCCTCCGCCGGTGATACCCAGGCAAACAGGGTCTGCAGTGGACCTCCAACAAACTCCAACAGACCTGCAGCTGAGGGACCTGACTGTTAGAAGGAAAACTAACAAACAGAAAGGAATAGAATCAACATCAACAAAAAGGCATCCACACGAAAACTCCATCTGTAGGTCATCAACATCAAAGACCAAAGGTAGATAAAACCACAAAGATGGGAAGAAACCAGAGCAGAAAAGCTGAAAATTCTAAAAACCAGAGTGCCTCTTCTACTCCAAAGGATCACAGCTCCTCACCAGCAATGGAATAAACCTGGACAGAGAATGACTTTGACGACCTGACAGAAGTAGGCTTCAGAAGGTCGGTAATAGCAAACTTCTCTGAGCTAAAGGAAGATGCTCGAACCCACCGCAAAGAAGCTAAAAACCTTGAAAAAAAATTAGACAAATGGCTAACTAGAAAAAAGTGTAGAGAAGACCAAATGACCTGATGGAGCTGAAAACCATGACATGAGAACTATGCGACACAGGCACAAGCTTCAATAGCCGATTCCATCAAGTGGAAGAAAGGGTATCAGTGATTGAAGAAAAATTAGTGAAATAAAGTGAGAAGAGAAGTTTAGAGAAAAAAGAGTAAAAAGAAATGAACAAAGCCTCCAAGAAATATGGGACTATGTAAAAGACCAAATCTACGTTTGATTGGTGTACCTGAAAGTGACAGGGAGAATGGAACCAAGATGGAAAACACTCTTCAGGATATTATCCAAGAGAACTTCCCCAACCTAGCAAGACAGGCCACCATTCAAATTCAGGATATACAGAGACCACCACAAAGATACTCCTCGAGAAGAGCAACCCCAAGATGCATAATTGTCAGATTCACCAAGTTTGAAATGAAGGAAAAAATGTTAAGGGCAGTCAGAGAGAAAGGTCGGGTTACCCACAAAGGAAAGCCCATCAGACTAACAGCAGATCTCTTGGAGAAACTCTACAAGCCAGAAGAGAGTGGAGGCCAATACTCAACATTCTTAAAGAAAAGAATTTTCAGTCCAGAATTTCATATCCAGCCAAACTAAGCTTCATAAGCGAAGGAGAAATAAAATCCTTTACAGACAAGCAAATGCTGAGAGATTTTGTCACCACCAGGCCTGCCCTACAAGAGCTCCTGAAGGAAGCACTAAACATGGAAAGGAACGACCAGTACCAGCCACTGGAAAAACATGCCAAATTGTAAAGA
>NW_012105720.1:1717044-1718459 GCF_000951045.1 Mandrillus leucophaeus | reverse complement strand
AATCAATGAATCCAGGAGCTGGTTTTTTGAAAAGATCAACAAAATTGATAGACCACTAGCAAGACTAATAAAGAAGAAAAGAGAGAAGAATCAAATAGACACAATAAAAAAATGATAAAGGGGATATCACCACCAATCCCACAGAAATACAAACTACCATCAGAGAATACTATAAACACCTCTACACAAATAAACCAGAAAATCTAGAAGAAATGGATAAATTCGTGGACACAAACACTCTCCCAAGACTAAACCAGGAAGAAGTTGAATATCCGAATAGACCAATAACAGGCTCTGAAATTGAGACAATCATTAATAGCTTCCCAACCAGAAAAAGTCCGGACCAGACGGATTCACAACCGAATTCTACCAGAGGTACAAAGAGGAGCTCATACCATTCCTTCTGAAACTATCGCAATCAACAGAAAAAGAGGGAATCCGACCTAACTCATTTTATACGGCCAGCATCATCCTGATACTAAAGCCTGTCAGAGACACAATAAAAAAAGAGAATTTTAGACCAATATCCCTGATGAACATTGATGTGAAAATCCTCAATAAAATACTGGCAAACAAAGACGAGCTGGTACCATTCCTTCTGAATCTAATCCAAAATATAGAAAAAGAAGGAATCCAGTATATTGCCAATAAAATACTGGCAAACTGAATCCAGCAGCACATCAAAAAGCTTATCCACCACAATCAAGTTGGCTTCATCCCTGGGATGCAAGGCTGGTTCAACATACACAAATCAATAAACTTAATCCATCACATAAACAGAACCAACAAAAAAATCACATGATTATCTCAATAGATGCAGACAAGGCTCTCATCAAAATTCAACAACCCTTCATGCTAAAAACTCTCAATAAGCTAGGTACTGATGGAACGTTATCTCAAAATAATAAGAGCTATTTATGAAAAACCCACAGCCAATATCATGCTGAATGGGCAAAAACTGGAAGCATTCCCTTTGAAATTGGCACAAGACAGGGACACCCTCTCTCACCACTCCTATTCAACATAGTAAGTTCAACTGTATTCAACTATAAGTTCTAGCCAGGGCAATCAGGCAAAAGAAAGAAATAAAGGCTATTCAATTAGGAAAAGAGGAGGTCAAATTGTCCCTGTTTGCCGATGACATGATTGTATATTTAGAAAACCCCATTGTGTCAGCCCAAAATCTCCTTAAGCTGATAAGCAACTTCAGTAAAGTCTCAGGATACAAAATCAAAGTGCAAAAATCACAAGCATTCCTATACACCAATAACAGACAAACAGCCAAATCATGAGTGAACTCCCATTCACAACTGCTACAAAGAGAATAAAATACCTAGGAATCCAACTTACAAGGGATGTGAAGGACCTCTTCAAGGAGAACTGCAAACCACTGCTCAATGCAATAAAAGAGGACA
>NW_012105720.1:1652765-1716069 GCF_000951045.1 Mandrillus leucophaeus | reverse complement strand
GTAAACCCGGGAGGCAGAGCTTGCAGTGAGCTGAGATCTGGCCACTGCACTCCAGCCTGGGTGACAGAGGGAGACTCCGTCTCAAAAAAAAAAAAAAAAAGTGGGAAAGGATATGAACAGACACTTCTCAAAATAAGACATTTATGCAGCCAACAGACACATGAAAAAATGTTCATCATCACTGATCAGAGAAATGCAAATCAAAACCACAATGACATACCATCTCACACCAGTTAAAATGGCCATCATTAAAAAGTCAGGAAACAGCAGATGCTGGAGAGGATGTGGAGGAACAGAAATGCTTTTACACTGTTGGTGGAAGTGTGAACTAGTTCAACCATTGTGGAAGACAATGTGGTGATTCCTCAAGGATCTAGAACTAAAAATACCATTTGCCCCAGCCATCCCATTACTGGGTATATACCCAAAAGATTATAAATTATGCTACTATAAAGACACATGCACACGTATGTTTATTGCAGCACTATTTACAATAGCAAAGACTTGGAACCAACCCAAATGTTCATAGATGATGGACTGGATTAAGAAAATGTGGCAGATATATGCCATGGAATACTATGCAGCCATAAAAAATGATGAGTTCATGTCCTTTGCAGGGACATGGACGCAACTGGAAACCATCATTCTGAGCAAACTATCGAGCAAACTTTGGACAGAAAACCAAACACCCCATGTTCTCACTCATAGGTGGGAACTGAACAATGTGAACACTTGGACACAGGGGCAGGGAACATGGCACCCCAGGGCCTGTCGTGGGGTGGGGTGCAGGGGGAGGGATGGAATTAGGAGAAATACCTAATGTAAATGACGAGTTAATGGGTGCAGCAAACCAACATGGCACATGTATACCTATGTTACAAACCTGCAGGTTGTGCACATGTACCCTAGAACTTCAAGTATAATAAAAAAATACTGATTTTTAAAACTGGCTTAACTACTTTTAGTAAGGGGAAATATGACAAAATCTAGTAAAATTCAGGATATGCACATCCTAAAACCCAGGAATTCTACTCCTAAGAATTATATTTAGCTGAGAGAATCTTCTGTATATAAGGAGACTGGTACAAAAATTCATCATATCATCATTGTTACTGTTTGCAAGCAATTAGAAACTAGCTGATTATCCATCAACAGAAGAATAAATACATTGTGGCATATTTACATAATAGAATACTGTACAGCACTGAAAAGGAAGTTCAAACCATGTTTGAACATGAGGCAGCAGTTTCCAATACAGTCTAAATTAACACACAAAATCCAGTATTTATATCATTCATTAACAAGCTGATTCTGAAAATGTAATCTTTTACCAAATACAATTCCTATGTATATTTTCAATCCATTCTAATCCAGTTGAGCGAGAACACACAGAAGACTACTGTTTTGACTAAGTTTAGTATACAGCTCTTCCTTTAAATTGTCTTGTAAGAGTTATGTGCTCCAAGAGCACTTTCCCTAGAGCTGATGAAGTCAGTGCTTTTGGAATGCAGCAGTCCAAGACCTGACATAAAAATACCAATGAATCAATAGTTCACAATATCTTCAAAAAGTGTTTCTTCAAAGACTATCAAAAATCTTAAACTCTTATTATAGGAATATGAACACCAAAAGGCACGTTATTTCCCTTATGATTACACAGAATCTGGATAATTTCTAAAATTGCATGGTTGAGGTTTAAAAGGTCAGATAGATAATATTAGACCCATTCATAAATTATAAAATATATTTCATTCCCAGTCAACATTTGGCTTTAAGTCTGTCATGAGGGCCTGGGATTTGTCTTATATATTTAATAATGTATTTCATTTTTCTTGGAAAAGCTAAAAGAAGGTTAAAGTCATGGGTCATAGCCTCTAATGAGATCATTCATTTCACAAAGGGGAAAGTTATTTTATGCCTGTAAAGATGTATACACCCTGCCTGTAATGCAGCCTATTTTTCCCAATGAGAAGTAGATAAGAGAGGTGTACTTCTCCTCCTCCTTTTATAGATGATTAAGATGAAACTCAAGAAAAGTAAGACCTTTCCACAGTCACACAAATGTAGATAATATTTAAATGCATCGTGACCTCTGGAAAATATAAATATTAATAGGTGTTCTAGTAATTCTTTTTATTGCAGTTCTTTTTATTGTTCTAGTAATATATCGTTCCACAAGCATGGCTTATCAACTACCTTTTGGCCTGCTATTTCTGGGCCCCATCCTGTCTGCTAACCCTATGGTAAACCCTTTGAGTAGATGAGGATGAGGTTAATGCTGATGTGTTTGGCAAACCTCTAGTGAGATTACTTATCAAATAAGCTCCATAGTTGCTGCTATGATCTGGATGTGGTTTGACCCTGCCAAAACTCATGCTGCAATTTAACTGCTGATATAATTAAATGTTGAGAGGTAGTGGGATCTCTAAGAGGTATTTGGGTAATGAGGGATCTGCTCTCATGAAGGGTTAATGCAGTTTCACAGGGGTGAGTAAGTTCTTGCTCTCGGGTTGTTATAAAGTGAGGCTGCCTCTTGTGTTTGGTCTCTTTGCAAACACCCACTCTCCTGTCTGCTTTCTGCCATGACATGAGGCAGCATGAGGTGTTCACAGATAGGCTGTATGATCCTGGACTTCCCAGCCTCCAGAATCATGAGCCAAATAAACTTCTTTAATTTACAAATTACCCAATCTCAGATATTGTTATAGCAACAGAAAACAGACTAAGACAGTTGCCAAGCCTAACTGGGCTTCACTTCATACTATTTAGGCCAGCGGGCCTCAACTATGGTTGCAACATTGGAATCATCTGAGGAGCTTTAAAAAGTACTGAAGTCACTTGTAATTACACCACTTTTGGTGGCCAAAGCAGGCAGATTGCTTGAGCTCAGGAGTTCGAGACCAGCCTGGGCTACATGGAGAAACCCTATCTCCATGGACAAACCAAAAATACGAAAAAACTTAGCTGGGTATGGTGCTGCACACCTGAATCCCAGCTCCTTGGGTGACTGAGGTAGGAGGAACATTCGAGCCCAGAAGGCAGAGGCTGCAGCAAGCCCAGATATTGCACCATTGCGCTCCAGCCTGGATCACAGAGCGAGACCTCATCACACAAACACACACACACACACACACACACACACACACACACACACAACACTTTAGTCGAGGAACTATCCCCTGAGATTTTGATTTAATTGCTCTGGGGTGCAATTCTAGTCATGGGAATTTCCCCCCTACTTTTTTTCTAGAGACAGGGTCTCACTTTATTACCTAGGCAGGAGTGCAACGGCATGATCATAACTCACCATAGCCTCCAAATCCTGGGCTCAAGTGATCCTCCCACTTGGGGCTTCCACCCGAGCCTCCCAAGTAGCTGGGATTACAGGCACTTGCCATCATGCTTGCCTAATTTTTATTTATTTTTTTGTAGAGATAGGGTCTTGCTATATTGCCCAGGCTGGTCTCAAACTCCTGGCCTCGAGCCATTCTCCTGCCTCAGCCTCCCAAAGTGTTGGAAACAGGCATGAACCACGATGCACAGCCTCCCTCAACATTTTATAAAATGTTTTAAACGTATAGAAAAATGGAAAGAATTTTACTGTGAACATGCATACACCAACCATCCCATCCAAATTCTACCATTAATATTCTTTTATTTGCTTATCACATATCTATCCATTTATCATTTCCTCTCTCCATCCATCAACCTATTTTTTCTATGCTGCATTTCAAAGTAAGTGGCAGATATTATACACTTCCCAGCATGAGGAATTTTAAAAACTGCCTAGTGATTCTAATGTATAGCTAAGACTTAGCACCACTGATTTGGATTTCAGTGTTTCCACTGGAGTTAGTTTAAGTCAAAGCTTACCTGTATCAGTTTCAGGCTTCCTGCTCTGGGGTACCATAGGGACAAAACCCGCAGGCAGCAAAAGAACAGTATCATCACATTCACTCAATTGCCTCTGAGTCTGTTTCCAGGTTTTTTTCTTTTTAGAAATGTGTTTTAAAAATTCAGCAAAAAGAGGTATAGGCTTTCTACATTCTCAGGGAATGACCACACATAAAATGATTACAATAAAGCTTCAAGTAGTCACAGAATGGGTTTTGGCTTCACAATTTTAGGTTTCAGCAACTATGGAATGTAAACAGAAGTCACCTGGCTATCGATGAGGCCACAAACTTAGGGATGTCCAGAGACTACAGACTTAGTAAATGACAGAGCTAGGTATTCTCAAAATTTAGCATATGTAATTTGATAATTGGTATTTTTAAAATTCAGACAAGAAAAATCAGAAAATAAATCTCATACCTGGAGTTTTCCCTTTTCATAGGCCAGTTTATTTTTACTTTCAGTAATTTTTCCCAAGATTTTTTCCACCTTCTGTTGGGCAAGCTGATAAGGCAAACACAGACATCAGAATCTCTAGGCATAGAAAAGAATAACCATTTTCATTTTTAAACACGTATTTACATCCTTACCATTTCTATCATCATAAGATCAAGATTCCTATCTATTTGCTACTGCTGCTTTTAGTCTTTCCCTACATAGTTGATCACAGGGCTAATATGCAACACGTACAGAAGACTGCTAATAAAAGCATGAAGCCTTAAGAGTACCAGAGTTGGTTGGTTTTGTATATTAACTCTTTTTTTGTTATGTCAGTTACTCCTTTGTAGTTGTGACCCAACACGGATGTGGTGTGGTTGTATCAGTGACTGCAGGTAGTCTGTGGAGCATTACACAGTTCTTTACAGAAACAGCAGCTGCAAGTGACCAGGACCACTGACAGCAGAAGGCACCTCACTTACTATGGTAAAAAGCAGTTTAGAAAAATCTCAGAAACAAAATAAATGTTTACTGGAGACTCAAACTCATTGTTTGATCAAATACTCAACACAGTATTATCTGGGGCAAACATTATCAAAGGTTCCATATTTCACGAAATTGCATATTTTCATTATTCAGACAGCCTTTAATAATGACAGTTATTTTTTCATATCCTGTTGTTCTCAGACTATATCAGAAAAAATAAGTACAAAATTTAAATTTGGGGCCATATTGGTACTTTCTTTATATAAGGGGCACCATTAAGTGATTGAACATGGAAATTTTCACTCTTCACAATCAATGCCAGTGCTATATCTTAATAACAGGAAATATTGCCATATGTCAAAATCACCTTCATAAACCAAATGTGGAGATAATGCACACAAAGCAAATGTGACTGAAGACACAAACTCTTAATCACTCATAAGCTAACTAGCTGCACTATGGATCATTTGCAGTAAATCTTAAGTTCAAAGTCTTATTAATGTTGGTAAGTATCTTATATTGACATCATTCACTATTTCTGGTTTATATTTGCTTATTTTGTGAATAACAGAGTGCCTTTTAGGCATTTTAAGACAAAGAATTTTAGACTTTTGTTTTATGTTCAATTTTAGGTAAGCTGATAAAGATAAAACCCATGTATTAATTTACATAAGAGTATTCCTCACTACCTCCAACATGATTACAGCTATTCTTTAGTCACCACTTTGTAATATCCTTTAAGTGTGTGAACCTACCACACATGCTTCTAAATAAAAGCAAAAACACATTCCAAACTAGATTACTATAATCTGTAACTCATATTTTCCTCTGTTCAAAATATTTTCTATGAGAAGGCACACTAAGCTGGGCACAGTGGCTCACACCTGTAATCCCAGCACTTTAGGTAGCTGAGGTGGGAGCATCACTTGAGGCCAGGAATTCAAGACCAGTCTAGTCAACATAGTAAGACCCTGTCTCTACAAAACATTAAAAAATTAGCTGGGCACAGTGGTGCATGCCTTTAGTCCTAGTTACTTGAGAGTTTGAGGAGGCAGAATTGCTTGAACCCAGCTGGTGGAGGCTACAGTGAGCCATGATGGTGCTATTGCACTCCAGCCTGGAAGACACAGCAAGACCCCCATCTCCTTTAAAAAAAAAAAAAAAAAAAAAAAAGTTATAGTAGTCTGGAGCATTGTTTTCTCCTTAGTAGTTGCCTTGGCTAGAAGAATTTTCATTTTTGACATTCAACACTTGATAAACATCAATGGAAAAACCATAAAGAATTAGCCCTTGTATACCATCTACCCTAAAATCATACACCTTTAACATAAAAACTTATACCCAATATTAGGCTTTGGTGGATTATTAACTATTAGACCAAGTATTTGTCCTGTCAGAATATTTATTTCATACATTATTATACATATTCATAATTCAGTTTTTAAAAGTTTTAAAAATTACTGTGTTGCTCCCAGTAAGGCAAAGGAAAATATGTTTTAAAAAGCATTTAGACCAGTAGAGTATTGGTTTCAAAATAACCTGAGGAAAATGTAGACTGCTATCAATAAACAGGAAACTGGTGACCATAAATATATTATCACAAAATCAGCTCATCATCAATTAATTTTCTATCTGTGGAAAACACAGTCCTCTTTGCCAAAATATTATCTATTTTGGGAACTATGATGCAAAATCATTCCATGAATGTAACATTACAATTTAGGATTATGTTGACCAAGTTTTCAGCAGCAAATAAACTGTAAGGATGATCAATAATACCACAAAAGCAAAGCTACAATAACAATAAAAGCTTAATTATTTAAAATTCGATTCAAACTTCTACAAATTAAGATGTCTCAGTGTGCTGTAAAGCATAGGTAAGAACATATAAAAAAACAAGAACTAGAGTTAACCTAAAATATGCTAGCTCTAACAAATACTAAACACTCAAAAATAACTATCTTCTTGAAATGGAGAAAGGTTTTTTTTTTTTTTAAGAATAACTTAAATTATCTGGGTCTTCTATAAAAGGTGACCAGAAATTTAAAAAATAATGGCGCTTTTTCCCCATCAATACAATTCCCTCTTTCAGGCAAAGGCATGAAGAACTTCCATTAATCTTTTAAATATACTTTTAAAATAATAATTTTCCCATTATGCCACCAAAGAGAGTGCTAATGTACTAAATGAAAATTGAGCAAAATCAAAATGTGGTATTATTTGACAAAGGTTCACTTATTTAAATATTATGACACACACAGAAAAATTGTTCCAAGTTGCTAAGGGAAAGTGGATGTTAAGGCAGTTACTTAAATTACTGTTTACAGATTAAATAGACCCTGTACCTGTACAGGAGACCGGAAATTAGAAACCACTTAAATAAGTGAGTATCTCAGGTTCTGAGTTGTAGAAGACTGAACTGAAATTAACTTTTGCTTAAATACTCTTGGTAATATACTATAAACATGATTAGCATATAGACCAAAACAGAAACTGGGGAATCATTTGAGAAACATCATACAGAGAAAAATACCAAGCATTAGAATATGAATTCTAACTCAGAAACACAAAGCACTCTTTGGAAAAGCAGAAAGTAAAAATAGGAAGAATTACCTTAAGATGAAAGATAGGTTGCCAAAGATCAACAGTAAGCCACCAAATTATTTCTAAAATCATTTTTAAATCCACGTGAGCTGTACAAGTTAGCAGAAGCTGTTAGAAGAATACACAAAACCAGTAGGATACTGGCATCTTGGTAAAGCTATTTTATAAGTAGATTGTAAGCATTTTTTAAAGTTTTTGATTATTTTGAATTTTTTATTCAAAATATTTAACAACAGTATGACATGAGCCCCAGAAAATCAAACCAACTTTGACATCTGCATGAGTGTACACTGACAATGTCATCCTGGTTTTAAGAAATAATATATTTTAGTTCATTTTCTAATTTCAAGTCTTTAAAGTCCCAGTTGTATAGGCAATTATGTTTCTGTCTGGTGCTACAATTTTAAAATATATGTTTAAACCCCAAAAGAGAAGTGGGGAGGAAAATCATTCAAACTGAACTCAGGCATAGTAACCTTCCTACATTTCGGTCTTTTCTTACTGTGGGTCCCTGCGTGACTGCCAGTGGTAATGGAATTAAATTGCACTATCACTACAGGCTAAAATGGCAAAAAAAACAAAAAACAAAAAAAAAACCCTGAAATTACAAAATATGAAAGAAAAAGCAGAGAGAATAATATTATTGCAATATGACATTAATCCTTACTGCCTGGCAAAACAGACATGACCTTCTTTGTATTCCAGTCAATCAATGTTTTTAAAGCACCTATTATGTATTAGGCATTATGCTAGGCAAGAGAATATAAAGATGAATACTGTTCTTGCATTAGAAGAGAATGAGGGCAGATGCATAAACAGGTCAATTTCTAATCAATGTAGTAATTATTCTGATATGTGTGTGCAGAGTGTACTGTGGGATACCTACACTAGGAAAGATCCTCTTGGCATTGCAGGCCATGAGAGGTTAAGAACCTGCCCAGGTCACACAGTAAATGGAGGTTGAAACCAGATCTATCTGAATTCAAGTTTGTGATGTTACACACACAACACACAGTCTTATGTGTATCTCCAAAAATCGATGAGGGGTTAGACCAGAAGGCACCTTTTATAAAGAATTTCAAGTTTTAACTCTCAAAGAACAAAAATACACTGCCAGCATTGAATGACAATAGATTTAATGATACTGCTAAGATTCAAAAACAAATCCTGAAATCCCTAGCTCATTCCTCAAACTCATATAGCCAACTGAAGCATTTCCCGGCAGGCATGGTCAGAGACACTTCTGGGTGGAGACAGAACTGCAAGCTAGAACTGCGTTATCTATGAGTCATCACTGGGAAACTGTAATCAAGGCGTGGTAGACAGGCAAAAATCAACACTGACCAAATCACTGGCAAGATCTGTCAAAGTCATTAATAGGGTAAGGCTAGGCCTGTTCACTGGCAATGGATTCAGGAAAGAATCAGTCAGATTGAGAATGTGGTCTTCCAAAGGAACCCAGCTGAGTCTTGCCAACCAGCAATGGACATGGCTGAATCTTTAATTCTGTGGAGAGAGGGGGTTGGTCTGAAATAGTATCAGGGATTACAGCTAACGGATCTTGTCATTCCAATAGGCACTTATATGTAATTTTTTTTTTCTCTGAGACAGTTCAGATACTAAGAATTCAATAAATGTTAGCTATCTGCCACATGTTCTGTATTAATTTACTTAACCTCAAACATCCACACAGTTATAGCATTATTATCCTCATTTTGATAGATTAAGAAACTGAGGCTCAGTGAGGTTAAGGATCATACCTGAGGTCACAGCCAAAACTGAAAAGCAGGAAATGTGGCTTGAAAACCATGACCATATAAGAAGATTTAGACTTAGTCTGTATAATTTTTCATAGTTGAAGTAATGAGCAGCTTATAACAGTTTGAAAGACTTTAGCTCAGATTAAAACAGACTCACAATGAGGTCTTCCAGGAATTCTCAAAGATTATTTGCATGCTTAAAAGCAGTAAGTAATACTTTTTCATGTATTTGAAAGCACACAGGAAAATTATTAGCTACTTAATGGAATGACCTTATTTTTAAATCCCCTTTACTTGGAGAAGATTTTTTTTTTTTTTGAGACGGAGTCTCGCTCTGTCGCCCAGGCTGGAGTGCAGTGGTGTGATCTCGGCTCACTGCAAGCTCCGCCTCCCAAGTAGCTGGGACTACAGGCGCCCGCCACCACGCCCGGCTAATTTTTTGTACTTTTAGTAGAGACAGGGTTTCACTGTGTTAGCTTAGCCAGGATGGTCTCGATCTCCTTTCCTCGTGATCCGCCTGCCTTGGCCTCCCAAAGTGCTGGGATTACAGATGTGAGCCACCATGCCCAGCCTGGAGAAGATGTTTTAAGAACTGTACTATTTATTTGTAATGCACTGACCTTGTCCAACAGCCTTCAGAAATCAGACTTATTACTGGTTGCCTAATGGAGGAAACTGATGAGAAAAAAATACGAGTTTCTTCCTCATAATTTATGGAAGTGGAACTATTTTAAAACATTAGATATATTTGTACTTTTCAGTAACACAGATTGTTTGTGAAGGCAAATGTTTAACAAATCCCTTAAACTCTTGGTTTCTCAAATTTGCTATTGTTTGAATACTGTAAGAATCTCTGCTTTATTTATTCTGAATTATTCAAGATTTATAATAATTATGAAAACACAAAGAAAATCCATCTCCTGACCTCTGGTTGTTGTTATTTCTGAACTCATTAGTCATTAATTGCTATTTAGACTGACCTTTTTATACCCACCCCATGGTAATCAGAAGTGACTTGCTGAAGTTCTAGGGAAGCCATTTGATCTGCCAGGTGCTTATTCTCTTCTTCAAGAGTCTGCAGGTTATGAGTTAATGTATTTATGTCTACCTTTAAAGAAACAAAAGTAAAAAAGAAACTATTTATGCCAGATCCAAAAAGTATTATCTTATTTTTAAAATGACAATTATAACTGTAAAATGGACAATATGTTCCATATGTTTCCTTGCCTCTAAATGTGGAGATATGACCAATCTGATAGTTCTATGGTTTTTAAATTTTTTTTTAGACGGAGTCTTGCTCTGTCACCCAGGCTGGAGTGCAGTGTTGTGATCTCAGCTCACTGCAACCTCTGCCTCTCGGGTTCAAGTGATTCTCCTGCCTCAGCCTCCTTGAGAAGTGACAACATGCTAGCAGCCCTCACTTGCTCTCGGGCGCCTCCTCAGCCTCAGCATCCACTCTGGCCCCACTTGAGGAGCCCTTCAACCTGCGGCTGCACTGTGGGAGCCCCTCTCTGGGCTTGCGAGGCAGAGTCTGCTTGTGGGGAGGTGTGGAAGGAGTGGCGTGGGCAGGAACTGGGGCTGCCCATGGCCCTTGCGGGCCAGCAGAGTTCCGGGTGGGCGGGGGCTCAGCAGGACCCACACTTGGAGCAGCCAGCTGGCGCTGCCAGCCCTGGGCAGTGAGGGGCTTAGCACCCCAGTCAGCAGCTGCGAGGGGGTGCGCCAGGTCCCCCAGCACTGCTGGCCCCCCTGTGCCACACTGGAATTCTTGCTGGGTCTCAGCTGCTGCCTCCCCACGAGGCAGGACTCGGGACCTACAGCCCGCCATACCCATGCCCAAGCCCCAACCCCTGCTTGGCCCCAGCCTCCCCAACGCTCCCTGCTCTGCAGCACCCAGTCCCATCGACCACCCAAGGGTGGAGGGGTGCAGGCACGCGGCATGGGACTGGTGGGCAGCTCTGCCCACGGCCCTGGCGCAGGAACCACTAGGCAAAGCCAGCTGGGCTCCTGAGTCAGGTAGGTAGTTGGAGAACTTTTATGTCTAGCTGGAGGATTGTATATGCACCAATCAGCACTCTGTATCTAGCTAATCTGGTGGGGACTTGGAGAACTTTTATATCTAGCTGGAGGATTGTAAATGCACCAATCAGCACTTTGTGCCCAGCTCAAGGATTGTAAATGCAGCAATCAGTACTCTGTGTCTAGCTCAAAGTTTGTAAACACACCAATCAGTGCTCTGTGTCCAGCTAATCTAGTGGGGACTTGGAGAACTTTTGTGTCTAGCTAAAGGATTGTAAATGCACCAATCAGCACTCTTCGTCTAGCTAAAGGTTTGTAAATGCACCAATCAGCACTCTGTGTTTAGCTAATCTAGAGGGGACTTGGAGAACTTTTGTGTTCAGCTAAAGGATTGCAAATGCACCAATCAGCACTCTGTGTCTAGCTCAAGGTTTGTAAACGCACCAATCAGCACCCTGTCAAAATGGGCCAATCAGCTCTCCGTAAAATGGGCCAATCAGCAGGATGTGGGTGGGGTCAGATAAGGGAATAAAAGCAGGCTGCCCGAGGCAGCAGTGGCAACCCACTTGAGTCCCTTTCCATGGTGTGGAAGCTTTGTTCTTGCACCGTTGGCAATAAATCTTGCTGCTGCTCACTCTTTGGGTCTGCACTGCCTTTATGAGCTGTAATGCTCACTGCGAAAGTCTGCAGTTTCACTCCTGAAGCCAGTGAGACCATGAACCCACCAGGAGGAACGAACAACTCCAGACGTGCCACCTTTAAGAGCTGTAACACTGTGAAGGTCTGCAGCTTCACTCCTGAAGCCAGCGAGACCATGAACCCACCAGAAGGAAGAAACTCAGGACACATCTGGACATCTGAAGGAACAAACTCCGGACATACCATCTTTAAGAACTGTAACACTGCAAGGGTCTATGGCTTCATTCTTGAAGTTAGCGAGACCAAGAACCCACCAATTCCGGACACACCCTGAGTAGCTAGGATTACAGGCACGCACAACCATGCCTGGAAAATTTTTGTATTTTTAGTCGAAACGGGATTTCGTCATGTTGGTCAGGCTGGTCTCGAACTCCTGACCTTGTGATGCGCCCGCCTCAGCCCCACAAAGTGCTGGGATTACAGATGTGAGCCACAGCGTCCAGCCACTCTATGATGTTTTTAAGAACCCTTTTCTCTGTGTGGTTTGTGGGTCTAATAATTTTTTTAAGAAGAACCCTTTTTCTCTCTCGTCCATTTTTTGAGTTTTTCTAGTTGCCCTCAGTAAAAGGGTTATTGTAAATTATATAGTTCCCCTTTACTCTAAGTTAAAGTCCTTCTGGTATTTACTTAAAGTCAATTCAAGTTTATGAATATAGATGCAAAAATCTTCCAGCCAGGAGCAGTGGCTCACGCCTGTAATCCCAGCACTTTGGGAGGCCGAAGTGGGCGGATCACCTGAGGTTGAGAGTTCAAGACCAGCCTGACCAACACGGAGAAACCTCATCGCTACTAAAAATACAAAATTAGCCGGGCGTGGTGGCACATGCCTGTAATCCCAGCTACTTGGGAGGCTGAGGCAGGAGAATCACTTGAACTCGGGAGGCAGAGGTTGCAGTGAGCCGAGATCACGCCATTGCACTCCAGCCTGGGTAACAAGAGTGAAACTTCATCTCAAAAAAAAAAAAAAAACTTCCACAAAATATTAGCAAAATGAACCCAGCAACACATAAAAAGATAACAAATTAGGACTAAGTGAAGCTTATCTCGGTAATGCAAAGCTTGTTGAACATTCAAAATCGATCAGTATAATATGCCGTTTCAATAGACTATAGAAGAAAACCCACATACCCATCTTAATGCAGTAAAAGAATTTCATAAAATTCAACATCAATTCATTATAAAAACTCAGCAAACTATTAATGAAAGGGAACCTCTAGTTGATTTTAAAAAAAGTATCTATAAGAATCCTACAGCTAATATCAATATTAATAGTGAAAAACTTTCCCCCTAAAACTGGGAAAAGGCAAAGGTATCCACTTTCACCACTCCTATTCCACATCATTCAGGAGGCCATAGCTGGTGCAGTAAGGCAAGATGTTACAATAAGTGACGGGCAAATCTATCGTATTTCTACATATTAACAATGCACAATTGGAAATTCACATTTCATTAAAATGCCATTTAAAACAGTACTAATGCTGTGAAATTCTTTAAGTGCAAATCTAGCAAAATATGTCTAAGATATGATGTGCTGAAAATTACAAAATACTGAGAGAAATAAAAAACCAAAATAAAACAGAGAGATATATAATGTTCATGTACCGACATGTGTTCCATAACAATGTTTCAATCAACGATGGACCACATATACAACAATGGTTGGAGCAACAAGCTACACCATATAACCTAGGCATATCACAGGCTCAAAATAAAGGGATGGAGGAGAATCTACCAAGCAAATGGAAAACAGAAAAAAGCAGGGGTTGCAATCCTAGTTTCTGAAAAAACAGACTTTAAACCAATAAAGACAAAAAAGAAGACAAAAAAGGGCATTACATAATGGTGGAGAGTTCAACAAGAAGAACTATCTTAAATATATATGCACCCAACACAGGAGCACCCAGATTCACAAAGCAAGTTCTTAAAGACCTTCAAAGAGACTTAGACTCCCATACAACAATAGTGGGAGATTTTAGCATTGCACTGACAATATTAGGTCATAGGGACACAAAATTAACAAAGATATTCAGGATCTGAACTGAGCACTAGATCAAATGGAACTGACAGATATTTACAGATCTCCCCACCCCAAAACAACAAACATACATTCTTCTCATTGCCACATGGCACTTACTCTAAAATTGATCATGTTATTGGAAGCAAAACACTCCTCAGCAAATGTAAAAGAACTGAAATTATAACAGTCTCTCAGACCACAACATAATCAAATTAGAATTCAAGACTAAGAAATTCATTCAAAACCACACAACTACATGGTAATTGAACAACCTGCTCCTGAATGACTCCCAGGTAAATAATGAAATTAAGGCAAAATTCAGTAAGTTATTTGAAACTAATGAGAAAAAAAGAGATAACATACCTGAATCTCTGGGACACAGCTAAGGCACTGTGAAGAGGAAAATGTATAGCACTAAATGCCCACATCAAAAAATTAGATCTCAAGTTAACAACCTAACTTCACAACTAAAGGAACTAGAGAACAAAGAGCAAACAAATCTCAAAGCTGGCAGAAGACAAGAAATAATCAAAATCAGAGGTGAACTGAAGGACATAGAGACACAAAAACCATTCAAGAGATCAACAAATCCAGGAGCTGTTTTTGTTTTGTTTTGTTTTGTTTTTGAGATGGAATCTTGCTCTGTCGCCCAGGCTGGAGTGCAGTGGCACGATCTCAGCTCACTGCAACCTCCGCCTCCCAGATCCAAGTGATTCTTCTGCCTCAGCCTCCCAAGAAGCTGGGACGACAGGCCTGTGCCACCACGCCTGGCTAATTTTTATATTTTTAGTAGAGATGAGATTTCACCATATTGGCCAGGCTGGTCTCGAACTCCTGACCTCATGATTCGCCCGCCTTGGCCTCCCAAAGTGCTGGGATTACAGGCATGAGCCACTGTGCCCAGCCCAGGAGCTGTTTTTTCAAGAAAATAAAATAGATAGACTTCTAGCTAGACTAATAAGAAAAGAGAGAAGTTTCAAATAAACACAATCAGAAATGATAAGGGAGATATTACCACTGACCCCACAGAAATACAGACAACCATCAGAGAATCTTAAAAATACCTCTATGTACATAAACTAGAAAATACAGAGGAAAAAGATAAATTTCTAGATATATACACCCTCCCAAGACTTAACCAGGAAGAATACATTGAATCCCTCAACAGACTAATAACGAGTTCGGAAATTGAGGCAGTAATAAATAGCCTACCAACCAAAAAAAGCCCAGGATCAGACAGATTCACAGCTGAATTCTATCACAGGTACAAAGAAGAGTTGGTATCATTTCTACTGAAACGATTCCGAAAAAACTGAAAAGGAGGGACTACTCTCTAACTTATTCTATGAGGCCAGCAGCATCCTGATACCAAAACCTGGCAGAGATACAACAAAAAAAGAAAACTTCAGGCCAATATCCTTGATGAACATTGATGCAAAAATCCTCAATGAAATACTGGCAAACTGAATCCAGCAGCATATCAAAAAGCTTATCTGCCATGATCAAGTAGGCTACATCCCTGGGATGCAAGGTTAGTTCAACATATGCAATTCAATAAATGTGATTAATCACATAAACAGAACTAAAGAGAAAAACCACATGATAATCTCAATAGATGCAGAAAAGGCCTTCGATAAAATTCAACATCCCTGCATGTTAAAAACTCTCAATAAACTAGGTACTGAAGGAACATACCACAAAATAATAAGAGCCATCTATGACAAACCCACTGCCAACATCATATTGAATTGGCAAAAAGTGGAACCATTTCCCTTGAAAACCGGCACAAGACAAGCATGCCCTCTCTCACCACTCCTATTCAACACAGAACTTGGAAGTTCTAGCCAAGGCAATCAGGAAACAGAAAGAAATAAAGGGCATTCAAAAAGAAAAAGAGGAAGTCAAACTATCCCTGTTTGCAGATGACATGATCCCATATCTCAAAAACCCTACCGCCTCAGCCCCAAAGCTTCTTAAGCTGATAAGCAACTTCAGCACTCTCAGGATACAAAATCAATGTGCAAAAATCATTAGCATTCCTATACACCAACAACAGTAAAGCTGAGAGCCAAATCATGAATAAACTCCCATTCACAGTTGCCACAAAAAGAATAAAATACCTAGGAATACAGCTAACTAGGTAGGTGAAAGGTCTCTACAAGAAGAACTACAAAACACTGCTCAAAGAAATGAGAGATGACACTAACAAACGGAAAACCATTCCATGCTCATGGATAGGAAGAATCATGGCCATACTGCCCAAAGCAATTTACAGATTCAATGCTATTCCCATTAAACTACCATTGACATTCTTCACAGAACCAGAAAAAACTACTTTAAAATTTATATGGAACCAAAAAAGAGCCTGAATAGCTAAGAAAATCCTAAGCAAAAAGAACAAAGCTGGAGGTACCATGCTACTCAACTTCAAATTATACTACAGGGCTACAGTAACCAAAACAGCATGGTATTGGTACAAGAACAGACACAGACCAATGGAACAGAATAGAGAACCCAGAAATAAGACCACACACCTTCAGCTATCTGACCTTTGAGAAACCTGACAAAAACAAGCAATGGAGAAAGGATTCCCTGTTCAATAAATGGGACTGGGAATAACTGGCTAGCTATATGCAGAAGATGGAAACTGGACCCCTTCCCTATACCATATACAAAAATTAACTCAAAATAGATTGATGACTTAAATATAAAACCCAAAACTATAAAAACCCTGGAAGACAACCGAGGTAATACTATTCAGAACAAAGCACGAGCAAAGATTTCATGACAAAGACATCAAAAGCAACGCAACAAAAGCAAAAATTGACAAATGGGATCTAAGTAAACCAAAGAGCTTCTGCATAGCAAAAGAAACTATCAACAGAGTAAACACAGTCTACAGAATGGAAGACTATTCATCTGACAAAAGTCTAATATCCAGCATCTATAAGGAACTTAAATTTACAAGAAAAAGACAAACAACCTCATTAAACAGTGGGCAAAAGGCATAAACAGACACTTCTTAAAAGAAGACATAAATGTGGCCAACAATCATATGAAGAAAGCTCAACATCACTGAACATTAGAGAAATGTAAATCAAAACCACAATGAGATACCATCTCACACCAGTCTGAATGATTAAGAAGTCAAAAAATCAAAAAATAACAGATGCTGGTGACATTGTGGAGAAAAAGGAACACTTGCACACTGTTGGTGTGAGTGTAAATTAGTTCAACCATTGTGGAAAACAGTGTGGCGATTCCTCAAAGTCCTAAAGACAGAAATACCATTTGACCCAGCAATCCTGTTACTGGGTATATACCCAAAGGAATATAAATCATTCTGTTATAAAGATACATGCACATGTGTATGTTCACTGCAGCACTATTCACAATAGCAAATACATGGAATCAACCTAAATGCTCATCAATGATAGACCAGATAAAGCAAATGTGGTACATATACACCATGGAATACTATGCAGCCACAAAAAAGAATGAGATTATGTCCTCGTGATCATGGATAGAGCTGGAGGCCATTATCCTTAGCAAATTAACTCTGGAACAGAAAACCAAATGTTGCGTGTTCTCTTATAAGTGGGAGCTAAATGATGAGAATATACGGACACACAGAGGAGAACACCACACACTGGAGTGTGTCAGAGGGTGGAGGGTGGGTGGAAGGAGAGGATCAGGAAAAATAATAATACCTGGGTGATGAAATAATCTGCACAACAAACCCCCATAACACACATTTACCTATATAACAAACCTGCACATGTACACTGAACTTAAAAATTAAAGAAAAACCCTAGGTGTGCAGTAGGCAATACCATCGAGGTTTGTGTAAGTACTCTCTATTGCACAACAACAAAACTGCCCAGAGATGCATTTCTGAGAATGTATCTCCATCATTAAGTGACAACCTAAGTGTACTAGAAGATTCAATATTGCTGAGATGTTAACTCTAATTTCAGTTGAAATCCCCAGAGAACATTTTTGTAGAAATCATTAAGGTCATTCTACAACACACATGAAAAAGCAAACAAACTAAAATAGCTAAAACACTTTTGGAAAACAACACTGTTGGAGGACTCTACCTAATTTCACGATTTATTATAAAGCTACAATAATCATGGTCTGTGGAAAGGCTCCTGTGTTGTTGAACTTGCCCAGTTGTGGGTGCAGCTATGTACCAGGCAGCCCAAGACCGACATAAAGTAAATTCCCAGAAGTCTTCCCTAGGTTTTGAATTTGCAGTAACAGGTGTGAGCATTCCAGCAGCAGTTTGGTGATCAGAAATGAAAGCTAAAGGAGAGTTGCCAACTGTGGGAATGAGTGTAAAAGACATGCCCCAAAACATACACAAGTAAACTGTCGAAAGCAAGAGACACAAAATCTTGAAAGTACCAAGAGAGGAGTGGCTCCTGATGTACAAGATAATCTTAACAAGATTAACAGCTGATTTCTCATCAGAAAGTTGAGGCCAGAAGGCAACGGGATGACATACTCAAAACGCTGAAAGAAAAACACTCAACCATGAATTCTAAATTCAGCAAATCTATCCTTCAAAAACAGCAAAGAAATTAAGATATTCCCAGATAAATAAAAATTGAAATAATTCATAGAAGAGTTTTTCTTCTGGTTTAGATACACTCTTGAGAATGTGGTTCTTCAGACTTCACCTAAAATGTAGAGTAATTTCTCCAGGTCCCCATTTTTGGTGGGGTTTGGATTGTGAAGCTAGAAAGCATATGCTGTAAGAAATACTAAAGGAAGTTTTTTAGGCTAAAATAAAAGGGTAGTAGACAATATCTGGAATCCATATAAGAAATAAAAGGTAACAGTAAAGGTAGCAACATAGGTATATATAAAAGGTACTATATATTTTTGTTTGTAATTCTTTCTGTTACCTATAAACTAAAATATAGAATAAAAGAAATGATAAGGGAGTTAAAATGGTGAACTAGAAATATATATTTAACATAAAAGATGGCACTAATTGAGAAATAGAGGAGCAAAAAGCAAAAAACAAAAAATGCAAAATGGCGGATATAAATCCTACCTTAACAGTAATTATATTAAATATAAATGGATCAAACCACTCCATTTATATGGATAGGCAAAATGAGTTTTTAAAAAACCAACTATATGCTCTTTATAAAATATACACTTTAGATCCAAAGTTACAAATGGGGTTGAAAACAAAAGCGTGGAAAACATATACCATATAAATTAAACAGTAATCTAAAAAGAGTTAAATGACTGTCCTAATATTAAACAAAATAGACATTAAGAAAAAACTGGTGAGATAAAGGACATTGAAAAAGTGTTTACCTGTCAAGAAGATGTATCATTTATAAATATATATGCACCTAACAGAGGCCACAAATATATGAAGCAAAAAATGACAGTATTGAAGGAACAAATAAATAATTTAACAGTAATAGTTGGAGACTTCAATATCCCATTTTCATTAATCAACAGAACAACTAGACAAATTAAGGAGGAAAGAGAAGACAAGAACAACACTATAAACCAAGTAAGCTAACAGACATCTATAGAACAATCCTCCCAATAACAGCAAAATACACATTTTTCTCAAGTGCACATGGAACATTCTTCAGGGTATATCCCTGTTACACCATAAAACAACTCTCAATAAATCTGAAAGGATTGATACCATGCAAAGTATGTTTTCCAACCACAATGGAATAAAATTAGAAATCAATAAAAGAATATTTGGGGAATTCACATATGTGAATAAACTAAACATATCACTTCTAAACAACCAATGGGTCAAAAAAGAAATCTCAAGGGAAATTAAATAACAGTTTGAGATAAACAAAAATGAAAACACAAAATAACAAAACATCTCATATGCAGCTAAAGCAGTGCAGAGAGGGAAATTTGTAGCTGCAGGCACTTATTTTTTATTTTTTTAGGGGCACTCCCCTGAACGAGAATAGGTTCAGAGTGACTCCTACAGGCACTTACATTTTAACAATGAAATATTTATCAAATCAATAACCTAAGCTTATCTTTAGAAACTAGACAAAGAAAATCAAATTAAACCCAAAGCAAATCTAAAGAAGAACAGTAAGGATTAACGCAAAAATAAGATAGAGAAAAATAATAGAGAAAAATCTCTAAAAACTTCCACAAGTTGGTTCTCTAGAAAGATCAACAAATTTGACAAACCTTTAGCTGAACTAAACAAGAACAAAATACAGGTGACACAAATTAGTAAAATTAGGAATCAAAGAGAGGACTCTGCTACTGACCTTACAGAAAGAAAGACAAGGGGCTACTCTGAAAACTGTATGCTAACAAATTAGATAGCCTAGATGAAATGGATAAATTCCTAGAAAGAACCAAACTACTGAAACTGACTCAAATAAAGGTAGAAAATCTGCATAGACCTATAGAATAAAAAGAATAAACCAAACAAAGAAACAAAACCTTTTACATACAAGAAAGCCCAGAACCAGATGGCATCACTGGTAAATGCTACAAAATATTTAAAGAAGAATTAACCCCAATCCCTCACAAACTCTTCCCAACAATAGAAATGAAGGGAATACTTACCAAATCATTTTAAGAGATCAACAGCATCTTGATACCAAAACCAAAAACATTACAAGAAAATAAAACTACAGAACAGTACCCCTTATGAATACAGATGCAAAAATCTTAACAAAATACTAGCAAGCCTAATGCAACAACATATAAAAAGGACAACATGATCAAGTAAAATTTATCCAAGGAATGCAAGCTTAGTTTTGCATTTGAAGTCAACCACTGTAATACACCATAGTAATAGAACAAAGAACAAAACCCACAAGATCATCTCAATAGACATAGCAAAAGCATTTGACAAAATTCAACATATTTTCATGACAAAAATTCCCAACAAACTGGGAATATAAGGGAATTTTCTAATCCTGATGAAGAGCATTGAAAATCCCCCACAGTTGACATCATACTTAATGGTGACAAACTAAAAGCTTTCCCTCTAAGATCAGAAACAAGACAGAGATATCTGCTCTCACGAATTCTATTCAATATTGCACTGGAGATTCTAACAGGCAGTTATATATGAAAACGAAATAAAAGGCAGCCAAATTGGAAAGGAAGAAGTGAGACTATCTCTATTACAAATAGACATAGCAAATAGAGAGCCCAGGAGTTCGAGACCAGCCAGCAACATAACAAAACTCCGCCTCTACAAAAAATAACTATCTCTATTACAAATAGAGATAATTTATATAGTTTGTAGAGACAGTTATAGAGATCACACTATCTTATACAGTAGTCCTCACTGTCATTGATAGGTTCTTGGAGACTGCAACTTTAAGTGAAATGATAATGTATAACAAAATCAATGTTTTTTCTTATCAACATCATAACACAACATTGAATGAAATGATGTTATTCAAGGACCTGCTGTATATCGTTTCACTTGAAGTTGAAACCTAAGAACCTACTGATGACATTAAGTGAGGACATACTTTATACAGAAACAAATTGTATTATTGAGCTTGTAATACACTTCAAATTGATCTACAGATTCAATATAAACCTTACCAAAATTCCAGCTGTTCTTTTTTACAGAAATGGTGAGTGTGGTTCTAAAATTCATACAGAAATGCAATGACCCAGAATGGCTAAAACAATCTTTAAAACAACAGCAGCAGCAACAAAGTTGGAAGATTCACATTTAGACGTCAAAACTTCCTGCAAAACAATAGTAATCAAGACTGTGTGGTACTGGCATAACGATAGACATGAAGATCAATGCAAGAGAATTAAGAGTCTAGAAATAAACCTACATATCTATGATTAACTGATTTTTGACAGGGGAGTGAAAACTATTCAATAGAAAGAATGAATGATCTTTTCAACGAACAGTGCTGGGACAATTGTGTATCGATAGCCAAAATAATGAAGTCAAACCCTTACCTCATAGCACATATAAAATTAACTCAGTGGATCAAACACCTAAATTAATACGTAAAACTATAAAAAATTTTATAATATAAAATAGGGATAAATCTATATGACCTTCAGTTAGGCAAGAGTTTCTCAAATATAATACCCAAACACAAACAATCCAAGGAAATACAGATAAACCAAACTTAAAATTTTTTAAAACCTTTATGCATCAAAGGACATTACCAATATAAAAATACAACCCACAGAATGGGAGAAAATACCTGCAAATCACATATCTGATAAGGGTGTAGTATCTAGAATATGTAAAGAACTCGTACAAGTTGATAATTAAAAGATAATCCCTTTTAAAAATAGGCAAAGGATCTAAACAGACATTTCTCCAAAGAAGATATAAAATGACCAGTAAGCACACAAGAAGATACTTAACATCATTAGTTATTATGGAAATGCAAATCAAAACCACAGTGAGGTACCACTTCACACCCATTAGGGTGGCTATAATAAAACACAAAATAGGTGTTTGTGAGGATGTGAGAAACTGGAACTTTTGTACATCACTGGTGAGAATGTAAAATGGTTTAGTGCTGTGGAAAACTGGTGATTCCTCAGAGAGTTAAATATAAAATTACCATGTGATCCAGAAATACCACTGTTAGATACATATATCACAAAGAATTGAAAAGAGGTACTGAAACATATGTATATACAGGTTCATAGCAGTACTAGTCACAATAGCCAAAGGTAAAAGCAGTGCAAATGTTCTTTAACAGATGAACAAACAAATTTGGTGTGTGTGTGTGCATGCACATACATACATACAATCACCATTACTCATCCATAAAATGAAGTACTGATTCATACTACAATGTTGAAGAACCCCAAAAGCATCAGGCTAAGTAAAAGAAGCCACACACAAAAGATCACATATTATATGATTATATTTACATAAAATATCCAGCATAGGTAAATCCATAGAGAGAGAATGCTGACTAGTGGTTGTCAGGGGCTGGGAGAAGGAGGGAATGGGGAGTGACTGCTTAACTAGTACAGGGTTTCCTTTTGGGGTGATGAAAATATTTTGAATCTAGACAGAGGCAGTGGTGGCACCACACTACAAATGTACTGAATACCACTGAATTATTCACTTTAAAATGGTTAATTTTACATTATGTGAATTTCACCTCAATTTAAAAACCACAGTGAAATATTTCACACCCACTAGGATAGGTATTTTAAAAATGTGAACAATAACAAGTGTTAGTAAGGATGTGGAGACACTGGAACTCTCAAACATTGCTGGTGGGATTGTAAAACGGTGTAGCCACTTTGAAAAAGAGTTTGGCAGTTTCTCAAAATGATAAACATGGAGTAATCACATGACCCAGTAGTTCCACTCCTAGGTTATACCTAGGACAATTGAAAACATATGTTTACACACAAAAATTGTATACAAATGCTCACAGAATCATTAATACCCAAAAAGTTGAAACAACCCAAAAGCCCATCAATGGAGCAATTTAAAAAAGGTCCCAGGCTGGGCATAGTGGCTCACATCTGTAATCCCAGCACTTTGGGAGGTTAAGATATCTGGGCAGATTGCTTGAGCCCAGAAGTTCGAGACCAGCCAGACAACATGACATAACTCCATCTCTGCAAAAAATAAAAAAATTAGCTGGGTGTGGTGGCATGCGTCTGTAGTCCCAGCTACTCGGGAGGCTGAGGTGGGTGGGAGGATCACCTGAGCCCAGGGAGGTCGAGGCTGCAGTGAGCTGTGATTGTGTCACCGCCCTCCAGCCTGGGCGACAGAGTGAGACCCTGAAAAAAAAAAAAAGTGAAACGAATCCTGAACAATACCTTGCATGATATATAAAAATTCACTTGAAATGTACCATAGACTTAGTATAAAACCTAAAACTATGAGACATCTAGAGGACAACAAAAAAAAAAATTTTGGTGAGCCTAGGTTAGGCAAAAATTCAAAAAGTATGATCCACAAAATTTTTAAAATTGATTAGACTTCATTTAAATTTAAAACTTCTGCTCTTTGAAAGAAAATGAAAAGAAAAGTCATGAAATGGAAGAAGATATTTGTAAAACACATATCTGGCAAAAGACTTGTGTATATACAAACAGTAAAAATATTTTTAAGATTTAAGAATATGTTTTAAAACCTCTGAAAATTCAAGAAAAAAACTGAATTTTAAATGGTTAAAAGATTTGATGAGATAGGTCAATTTGTAATGGCAAATAAGCACATGAAAAGAAGCTCAATATTATTAGTCATTGGAGAAATACAAATTACAAGCACAGTGATACGCTGATACACACAAATTTTAATAGATAAAACTAAAAAACCGAACCAAGTACTGGTGAGAATGTAGAGAAACTGGAACTCATGAATTACTGATGGAAATGTAAGATGGTACAGATTGTTTGAAAAACACTTGAGCAGTTTTTTATTATGTTAAGCATATATTTATCATAGGAACCAGAAATCCAACTCTTGAAATTTACTCAACAGAAATACATATCTGCATATGTGAATATTTACAGAGGCTTTATTAATTGCCAAAAATCTGGAAACAACCCAAATGTCCTTCAGTTGGTGAATGGATAAAGGAAGTGATACATCCAGGCAATGGAGCACAGGTTACTGACACACAACACGGATGAATCTCAAATGTCTGATGCTAAATGAAAGAAATTACATTTAAAATGCTATATACTATATGATTCTATTTATATGACACTCTGGATAATTTATAACTATAGGGACAAAAAACAGATCTATGGTTGCCAGGGGAAGGAGGTGGAAGAAGGCATTGATTACAAAAGGGCACAAGGGAACTTTCTTAGGGTGACAAAAATGTTCTATATTTTGATTGTGGTGGTGGTTACAAGATTGTATGTGTCAAAATTCATAGAACTATACACTAAAAAAGGGTGAATTTCACTGTATGTAAATTATAATAAACCTGACTTTTTAAAAAAGCATAGCGTTAAAAGAACACATATTGTAAAAATCAATTTATACCACAAAATGAGATTCTCTATAAGCATTATCATTTGGCTTCACAGAATGTCTCTAATGAGCAAGTATCTTTCAGCATCGTGAACTTATACTTAGCTACATTAAGACGAATGAAATCAGACAAGCAAAATAATAATGCTATGTTTCTATCCCAAACATATTCACAGCATTTGCCTTGGCCATGTAACATTCACTAACTTTTTTATGAGACAGAGTCTCACTCTGTCACCCAGGCTGAAGTGCGTGGTGCAATCTTGGCTCACTGCAACCTCCACCTACAACGTTCAAGCAATTCTCATGCCTCAGTCACCCGAGTAGCTGGGATTACAGGTGTGTGCCACCGTGCCTAGTTAATTTTTTTGTATTTTTAGTAGAGACAGGGTTTTGCCTTGTTGGCCAGGCTGGTCTCAAACTCCTGGCCTCAAGTGATCTGTCCGCCTCGGCCTCCCAAAGTGCTGGGATTACAGGTGTGAGCCATCATGCCCGCCCTCATTCACTAATATTTTTAAGCAAAAAGCATTAATGAATTTAATGGTAGTCACCAATTTTCCCAATTTTTTTTTTTTTTTTTTTTTTTTTGAGACGGAGTCTCGCTGTGTCGCCCAGGCTGGAGTGCAGTGGCGCGATCTCGGCTCACTGCAAGCTCCGCCTCCCAGGTTCACGCCATTCTCCCGCCTCAGCCTCCGAGTAGCTGGGACTACAGGCGCCCGCCACCACGCCCGGCTAGTTTTTTTTTTGTATTTTTAGTAGAGACGGGGTTTCACCATGTTAGCCAGGATGGTCTCGATCTCCTGACCTCGTGATCCACCCGCCTCGGCCTCCCAAAGTGCTGGGATTACAGGCTTGAGCCACCGCGCCCGGCCTCAATTTTCCCAATTTTAGAAAGCATGGTTGAGGCTAAATTGATACCACCAAAGTCCTTGCCACAGGAAGTCAGCCTCATTTGAGGATTCTTAGGGTGGACTATTTTCATATCACTAGAACCAGAGAAGGCACCTGCTAGCTTGGTGGTAAATGCGTTTGAGTTCAGGCTCAAACTCTAGCATTTCTCCTCTCTCCAATCCTTAAATTAAAAGTTTACATGTATATATAGTAATACAAATGCTATTTGGGCAAACCAGAAGCAAAGAAACAGTCAAGGCTTGATGACTATACCCAATACCTATTGCTGGATTTCTTGCCTAAGTAAGCTAATACTCCTTGCTGCTCCAGATATATTCTCTAGATGACAGTGATACATAATCTTTACTCTCTTCAAAATTTGAAACACAAACAGCAATGTTTTAAAGATTGGTTCTTGTTTAATAAGGATTTCATTTGTTTCCCTGAACATTCTATTTTAGAACAGAAAATGGTATCTCAAAGATAAAGTGGCAGGTGCTGATAGGTACTCAGGCAACCTGAGTTAGTTTTTGCTTTTTTTTTTTTTTGAGAGGGAGTCTTGCTCTGTCGCCCAGGATGGAGTGCAGTGGAACGATCTCGGCTCACTGCAACCTCTGCATCCTGGGTTCAGGAGATTCTCCTGCTTCAGCCTCCCGAGTAGCTGGGATTACAGGCACCCACCAACATGCCTGGCTAATTTTTGTATTTTAGTAGAGATGGGGTTTCACTATGTAGGTCAAGCTAGTCTTGAACTCCTGACCTCAAATGATCCGCCCGCATTGGCCTCCCAAAGAGCTGGGATTACAGGCATGAGCCACCTCACCTAGCCTTTAGTTTTTTATTTAAAAACAGCCTAGTCAGCAATCATCTCTTTGCCTCTCACAGGCCCATTAGCTAACTCTCAGGTGACTTCTTGGCTAGAATCCTCAGTTAACACTAGGGCCAGAGGCAGTGATGACTCACTGGCAAACATCAGATGCTCAACAAGAAAATGTTCCCCAGAGACAACCGTCTGCTGCAGTGACTGGTGTGCTCTGAGTGGCATCCAGCTTCATAGCTTTCCTTTCCCCCGCAGCTTGGTATTCATCACCCATCTCCTCATTAAGATAAGCTGATACAGTAGGCAGCAATATAGAAGGAAATATAGTGAAATATCAATAAGTAAAATGTAGAATACCTTGTTTTTAGCTAATTCCTTTTCCAAATTGCATCTTTCTTGTGCTATTTCTTTTTCTGTTTTATTAACCTGCCCAAGGGGGATGGGAAAAAAAGAAATAGGTCAATTTTATAGTAGCTGACAGGCTCCACTATAGCAGACATATCCTGCATGTCAATTAATACCTACACTGCAGAGATAGCACATCCTCTCAGAAAAGGGGCCAATCAGGGAGTCTCTGAGGCAGAGCAGACTTCACAAATAGCCCTGAAATTAGAAAGACACGTCTGCATGTCAGACTCTGCTGGTTCCTTCCTAAGTAGGGAGACAGGGCTGTTCCCCTTTAACCTTCACTATCCCACTCCTTCAGGGGAAATCAATTTTTAAAATCTGACTCCTTAACTAACATGAGGATGTGTGAGTTACTAATTAACATTCACTAATGCTGGATAAGAATATACTGTTCTATTTGGCACAGACTACTTCACAGGCTAAAAGGCATAGGTTAGCCACCTAAAGATTCTTCATTGGGCAACTCAGACAAACTGCATCTGGGTTTTATTTCTTTTCTTGTCTTTTGCATTTAGAATACAATTTTAAAACATCATCACACCACAATGAGAAGATAATGTAAATTTGGTTCTACCTACCTCCCTCTGAAATCTTTCTTTCTCCTCTAGCAGAGACTTCTTCTCTTGCACTGATGCTTCCAATTCACCTCGCAATCTTGCAATAGTTGATTCTAGCAACTCTTTTTGCACAGCTGTTCTCTTTTCAGCATCCTGTGCTTTCTGGATACACTGGTTATGCTCAAGGATTAAATGATCCCTGCAGGAAGAGAACAAGAACATATGAAAGCTAAATGAGAGTTGTAATTTAACAGAAAGAGCAATTACATGTTCTTATAGAACATGTTTCCTGACTGAAAGTAGTTACTAAAATGTTCCAACAAAACTAGTTTCTTAAGGGCAGAGTCTTTGTTTTATCTCTGTGGCTGGTCCAAAAAATGCACAATCAAATGTTTTCATTGAAGATAAGACTGAGACAGACAGACACATGATAAGAAACACAAATGGAAGAACAAAAGATGTATAAGAAGTTGCCCGTAATTTACTTACAGATGTGCTTGGAGTTGGGTTTTCTCATTCTGAACAGTCTGTAGTTCATTTGTGATACTGGCATGGGCTGCATCCAGCAATAAGTTTTGCTCTTGAAATGTCTGCGTCATCATTTTCTGCTCTACCTGAGTGTTAAGAGCAATAGTAGAAGTTGAAACTCCAGAAAGTCTTTTGATAGGGTGTCATTTGGAGTAACTGATCAAAAACACTGAACTAACTTAAAAAAACAAGTTATATTTACATAAATAAAACCTCTTTTTAAAATAATTTATTTTAACGCCCAGTTTCTCTTTGTCCTCCTCTGAGTTGACTACAGTTCTACCATTTTATAGCTCTACTAGCCAACAGTCAAGATGCATTATTTACCCAGCCTGCTGAAAAATTATAAAACTCCTAATACCAACATATTTTTAAAGATAGAAAATTATATTACGAGTATTTTTGGTATTTTAAAATTTCAATATGGTACTTCATTTTTAAAAGTAAAACAATATAAATGCATATAAAATGAAAAGATCCCTTCCTCTCTATCTACACTTTCCCTCCAAATAATCCCACATTCTAAGGATTACCATGTTTAACAGTTTGCTGTGAATTCTTTTGAGACTATCTTAAATTGCACTCAGATAATGTTACAGCAGAAGCACTATAACTGTTTTACATAATTTATTTTCTTTGGCTCACCATTTTGGGATTATCAAAACATGACATTTTTATGTACCATATACCCCTACACATAATCCATAAAGTTTTTGCAAATACAATATATATTAATAATTAGTTTTACAAATTCTTTTTAAAAGACTTCTATTTTAACATTTGATTGCAAAGCAAGTCTTCACACTGGTAAAATGGGATCCCAATTGTGTTATATTCCAAAATTTTGAAATATTTGTAATAAGTATTTCATTATATATTCAGTCCACTGAATTATAAGTCCATGAAAGTAGGAATTTTGTCTTGTTCACCACTATAATCCTATCTAGATATAGCATTATACTTGCACAGAGTTAAAAACTAAATATTTATTGAGTATATGTTACATGCAAAGCAGGCTTAGCACTGTGAGAAATAAAGATATATAAGGCAATGTTCTTGCCTCTAGGGAGCTCACAGTGTAATCCAGGAAATGAACCAGCACATAAATTACTACTAGAGAATGCAGAATGCGGATGCAGCATAACATAATGATTACATACATTGACTCTGGAGTCACCTGAGGTTAAAAGGCAACTCTACTTCTTGCTAGTTAGGTGAATTTGGGCAAGTGAACTTCTCTAACCCTCATTTTCTTATCTGTAAAATAAGGATAATAAATACCCTTTTACATAATGGCTGCTACAATTAAAGGAGGTAATATGTGTAAAATCCTTAGCACAATGCTTAGTATATATAGTAAGTATGCTTACAAAAAGAGAAAGTGATCTATTTCTATGGTAGTCTGTTAATTTTCCAGGAATAGAAGTTGAAAGGGAAAACTTATCCCTTCTTATTGGGATGATCAAGCTCCCTGAAGAAAGTGACTCAAATAATAAAGAGAATTTCAAATATTGAAGATGAAGTAAAAAGCATTCTCAGCAGAGAAAATGGCATAAGCAAAATGAGAAACTGTAAGGTGTTTGAGGAAAAGGTTAAGTACTTTAGGGTTAGTTATACATGTTCTCCATGATTCTATAAATAATGGGACAAATAATTATTTTTCCTCAAGCGATGATATTTGATTAGAAATCATGAAAAGCCCTGAGTGTAAGGCCAAATCACCCCTCTGATGAAAATTGAAAAGCACTAATAGAAATAAGATAATTCAGTTGATTTTTTAAATTTATTGTTAAAATATTTTATTTCTCCAGTTGCCCATAAACATTTCCTGATCTATCAACCAGGCTGGCTTTCTGCCACCTGGTGAACTCTATTAAATTTAACACATTCACTAGCGTTAAATGAATACCTGCAGAATGGCCTGATGGTCAGCAATGATTCTGGCTTTTTCCATAGTAACAGTCTGAAGCATGCAGCTCAGCTCTGAACACTTTTTAGTCAATTGGTCATTCAAAACCTAAGAAAACACACACAGCAAGTCATTGGTCTCTCCAATAAAGAATTATTTTTACTTAAGCATTATTTTTAATGATTACAAAGTATCTCACTGTATATGTGAACCTAATCTATTTAACCTATCCTCAATTCACATGTCATTAGTTTAAAAAATACTTTCAAATATTAAAAGTCTATACCCTAAATAATTCTAAATTAAGAGATTTGTTGATTTGATAGAGCAACTGAAGCATATGGCATTTTACTGATCTACTCTTCACAATTTTGAACACTGGTTCATTAGAGCCAGACATCTGCAAAATGGAATTTACAATGTCAATACCTAGCCAATATTATAGAAATCCATGAGCATTCAGAATTATTTAGCTAGTAACACAAAATACCTAAGCTCCTTCGCCATTAGCTGACAATATTCATAAAAGCAAAATATAGATGATTTTACCATCATGAGATTAATGTTTCAAAATAAAATAAAAATCTTTTGAGCTACACAGATCTATCATATATGCAGGTAGTTAATACTTCTCTTTTCATAATTTGAAATTTGTATTATTGAGAAAAACAGTTATATCAAATATCAGTTCTTTTTGCAAGGTAGATTTGGCAAAAATCTTATGTTTTAAACAAGTTCTTCAAGAACAAGCAACTTTGAAGGAGCACTAGGAAAAAAACACAAGAAATAAAATGGAGTAAAAGATAAATAAAAGATTATCTGACAAACATCACAAGTGGTATGGACAGTACGGTAGTTAGAAACACATTCAGAGGCACAAAGTCACACCAGATGCAGATGTACAAACTATTCATCAAGGAATACCTGGGGATGAAACAGAGAACCCTTGCTCTTTGAAAAAAAATAGCTAATTTTCTTTGGAGCCAGGTTACCTGAATTCAAATTCCAACTCTGCCACCTATTATCTATGTTCCTGAACTTCTCTGTACATCAGCTTCCTTATCTTTAAAATGTGAATAATAGTTTTCATTTCATGGGGCTATTGTGAGGATTACTATTTGTTACTAATATAAGGTGTCTGGAATTGTGCCTGGAATGTGGAATGGGCTCAGTAAAAATGTTAACTACTATTAGTATATGAAGAATAATAGTAGTTGATGTTATTATATTAAAAACACAGTCACTTTGTATTTTATTATTTTTATTATACAGAGAGCCCAGCAACACTATGATCCTAATATTGAGACAATCAAATTGTACCAAGAGAAAAGGTATTTTAAACGATAAACAACTCTTTAGGCTCTGTGGTAAGTAACTCCAATTTGCCTGCATATCTGGTGACTCTTCTTGTTGCAGATGCACATATATATAAAACATCACATACATTTGGGAATCACTATCCCAAAAATGATTACCTCTAACTTCAAAATCCAGCAAGCATTTGTTAGGTTCCTACTGTATAATTATTTACTATAGAAGATACAAAGAAAGCATAAGATATAGCCCTTGCCATGTAACTATTCAGAAGTTCACTTTGGAGGGGGAAATACATATATTTAATAATCAAATTAGCAAGCAAGCAAAGGCAAAGTGTAAACTAGTATATAATTTTAGCGGTCCATCTTGTATACTTATATATCATAGGAATTTGGAGAGTGAAATGAGAAATGTATTTAATTTGATAATGTTTCAAAGATGAAATAAATCTTATGGAAATGAAAAGTTGAGCGATGGAGATGGTATGAATTTATATAATCAAGACTAATTTTGTTTCTTGGTTAACTGAACAAAATTAAATAACATCTAAAAATTAGCAAAATCATGTGCATTTACTTGTGCTTTTTCTGATGCTTCATGAAGAGATGTTATTTTGGACCTCAAATATGCATTTTCTTCGTGCTCCTTGTTGAAAGATATCTGCAGGTTCTATAAGAAAAAAATTACTCTCTTTTTCACATATAAGAGATATTGTGTGCACCCCTATAAAAATAACTGTTTTGTATTTCAGCCAGTACCAGTTCAAGTTCCAATGACATACACTGGAACTTTATAAATGTCTTATAAAGAATGTATAAAAATCTTGGTATCTTCAACTCCTAAACTTCTCTTTATTTCAGAACTATTTATCAAAACTGTTTATTTAAAACAATAATGAGATACCACTACACACCTAATACAATGGCCAAAATCTAGAACACTGACAACACCAACTGTTGTCAAGGATGTGGAGCAACAGGGACCCTCATTCATTGCTGGTGGGAATGTAAAATGGTACAACCACTTTGAAAGACAGTTTGGTGATTTCTTACAAAACTACATGAATTCTTACCATATGATCCAGTAATCATGCTCCTTGAGATTTATCCATTTGGAGCTGAATACCTATGCCCACACAAAAACTCGCACACAGATACTTATAGCAGCTTTAATCATAATTGCCAAAGCTTGGAGCAATCAAGATGTCCATGAGTAAGTCAATGGATTACTTGTGGTATATCCAGACAAAGGAATATTATTCAGCACTAAAAATAAATGAGCTTTTAGCCAGGCACAATGGCTCATCCCTGTAATCCCAGCACTTTGGGATGCTGAGGCAGGCAGATCACCTGAGGTCAGGAGTTTGAGACCAGCTGGCTAACATGATGAAACCCTATCTCTACTAAAAAATACAAAAATTAGCCAGGCGTGGTAGAGGGCACTTGTAATCCCAACTACTCGGGAGACTGAGACAGGAGAATCACTTGAACCCAGGAGGCAGAGGTTGCAGTGATCTGATAACGCCAATGCACTCCAGCTCGGGTGAGTGAGACTCCGTCTCAAAAAAAAAAAAAAAAAAAAAGAAAAATGTGCTATCAAGCCATGAAAAGACATGGAGGAAACATAAATACTTATTACTAAGTGAAAGAAACCAGTCTGAAAGTCTATAGACGGTATGATTCCAACTATATGATATTCTGGAAAAGGCAAATCTATGGAGACGGTAAAAAGACCAATGGTTGCCAGGGATTAGAAGGGGAGGGAGGGATGAATAAGCCAAGTACAGAAGATTTTTAGAGCAATGAAACTACTCTGTATGATACTATAATATAATATATCTACTATAATGGTAGATATATGTCATTATATATTTGTTTAAATCCATAGAATGCACAACACCAAGAGTGAACCCTAATGTAAACTATGGACTCTGGGTGACAATGTGTCAATATAGGTTCATCAACTGTAATAATGTACCACTCTGGTGGGGGATGTAAAACGGTACATCAATTTTTTAAATGGATATCCATCAAATGGCTAATGAGGAAGCCTATGCATGAATAGGGGTACAGAGTACATGGGGAAATCTCTTTACCTTCTGTTCAATTTTGTTGTGAACTTAAAGCTGCTCTTAAAAATAAAGCCTATTTTTTTAAAACTGTTTATTAAATCTATTCTTATATTGAGATTCCAGTTAGAAAGAATTTGCCTAAAACCATAACCTAAATATACCTAGTATCTTTACATCAAAGTTCTGCTCCCTAAGATTAAATATTTGTTATATTATTATACATACACATTTTTTTCCTATTAGCAGTAAGATCTTATGACTTCAAAGGAAGACATTCAAGGATCTTTTAAAGTTATAAGTGAACATATTTTCAAAAATGAGGACCCGAGGGTGGAGCAGAAGAAAACACCTTTGTTCTGTGGTTATAGAAAAAAAAAAAAAAAGCTAGTTTTCTTTGAGATGAGAGAAGTGATAACAGACGTGCATTGTAGGTGGGACTTTCCCTAAAACGTACTTAGTAGAATGGGGAAAGACAAAATATAAATCTTCTTCCTACAGAGGAAGAACCACCCTTCTATTTTCCCAGGAGAAGCATCTCAAGAAAAATAAACATCATATAACACAGGATGAGACAGCATCCAAAAGAAATAGAATCGACACATCAAGAGACTTAGAAATGTAGTAAGATATAAAGTCATTATGTTTTTAATTTTAAAAATTATGGCAAAATATACATTAGACAAAATTTATCCTTTGAACCACTGTTAAGTGTATAGTGTCATTAAACACATCCACACTGTTGTGCAACCACCAACATCAAAAAGTAGTTATATTTCTTACATTAAGTTTATTTTAAACAATTAGTTTGCAATAGGCAAAAAGCACAAATAAGTCTTATTATTTTTGCCAACTGACATTTTTCAAACTCTAATAACCTTCATGAAATGATTTCTTAGTTCCTAACACTATTATCCTAAATATACTACTCATTGACATGAAACTTTTTTTTTTTATAAAACTTTTATGAGAATAAGAAGCACTGTAAGCCAACATGGAAGAAGAAACAGGACTTAGCGAAGAGAGGAAAGACCACCTCTGTACTCCACAACTTCACAACTCACCTTATTTTCTTCAACCAACTTGGAAATGAGGTCATCTCTAGAAGCTAAAAACAAAAATTACACACAATTATGATAATAGTAACTTGTTACATTGAAATCACATAATGAGAAGCTTTAAATATTTTATGTCTATTTTTTGTAGAGATAAGGAGAACCCAACTATTTCTATCATATTTTTATAGACTAGAAACTGTTATGGAATTATCAAGAAACTAGTCCACAGTCATTTGCAATGGTAAATGAGGTATCTGAAGGATTTTAAGCTGAGGAGGGGCATGATCAAAAGATTCTGTTAGAGAGATTACTTTAACAAAGGTACAATAAAGGCAAGGAGATGAATTTAGTAGCTGTTAAAGTAACTGACACATGAGTAAATGACAATTCAATAAAGTAATGATAATGAGGACTGACTCTCACTGGTCATGACAACAGAGACACAGAGGAAAAACAGATGTGTGAAACAGTAAACAGAGAGCACTTTTGGACTTGGTGGCTTACTAGTGGGGTAAAATCAACAGATGAGACAAGGAGAACATCTTGGGCAGCAGGATGAACAGTGGACTCTTCAGCTAAATAGGGAATACAGACCACGGAGCAGGTTTTGGGGACAGAATGAGTGAAACACTTAAGTTTTCTATGTGTTTTGACATATCTGCAAGGCATCCAAATGTAGATATTTAGTTGTCAGTAAGATACTGGTATTCAGGAGGATGATTTTGTATGGAAAAAAAGATCTGAAACCACTCAGAGCATGCACAAATGAAAAGAAAACCAAAGACCAAAAATTGTGGAACAGTTTGGCATCATATACTAGTAGCCAAAAAGTGTAAACTTATCTGAGAGTAATGTTTTGCCTTCACAGAAAAATTCATAGCGATCTATCAGTCTTGTTTCACTTAAATATTCTAAAGCCAGAAATTATAAAACATATGAAAACTGATATTTTATATAGGATATACCTTAGAAAAACTATACTTTTTGAACATATGAATCCACAATTCAACAGAATAAATTCTAATTTAAAATACATGAAGGAGAAAAAAGATGAACTATATGACCTTGGGAAAATTCTACTAATCAAAGTAAGAATGAAAGGGGAGTGTTTATCTTACTTTGAAGAACAATTTATTCATCGTAAGTACTATAAATCTGTATATAATATGCTTATTGTTAATAAACTTAATTACATGTTTAAATTCATTGAAGCAAATATTTAAAGGCATTCCTTTTATTAATGTAGCTTGAATAACTACTTGTACCTTAAAGTAATAAAACTGCATATATGTCAAGTCTATAATTCAGTATTATGCACCTAGTTGGCATTCAGAAGGGCTTCCTTTTCATGTCAGTTTGAATTATTGTTGTTTTAATCTTAGTTTTTTAATGGTGTTGCACAAATTCTTTATAAAATTCAAAAATAAAGCATTAATCCAACAAGAAAGTAACATAAAAATTCAGAGGGCCAACTAATAGATACCTGTTTTAGGCCCAGCTATTCTAATTCTACTTGCTGTGGGTCTTTGGGTACGGTCAGTGTGGATCCTTTTATATTTTCTTTCTTTTTTTTTTTTGTTTTTTAAATGGAGTCTTGCTCTGTCGCCCAGGCTGGAGTGCAATGGCACGATCTCGGCTCACTGCAACCTCGGCCTCCCGCGTAGCGGGCAGCCTCCTGAATAGCTGGGACTACGGGCGTGTGCCACCACACTTGGCTATTTTTTTGTATTTTTAGTAGAGATGGGGTTTCACCGTGTTAGCCAGGATGCTCTCAATCTCCTGACCTCATGATCCACCTGCCTTGGCCTCCCCAAGTGCTGGGATTACAGGCGTGAGCCACCACGTCCAGCCCCTTTTATATCTTCTATAGAATGTGAGTATTTTCTTATCTTTCTGACAGGTTGTTGCAGTACTCAAATGAGATAATGTGGCAGCACCATAAAACGTACATATATTTTTGTAGGCACACAATTACAGGAAGACAGAAAATTATCCAAGGGCATTGTCGGTGAGAACTTCACACAGTAATTCACTACTATAAGAAAAGGGAATATTTTCTGCTAAAAGCAGTAAGTCAAAACATTGAATAGATTACTCTTGCTCTATATGTTTTATAATTTCCATTTCCTTTTTGGTATTCTCTGCCCCCATTACAGCCACAGAGCACAGAAGGTGAACTGGAGAGTACACTAGCTTGGAGTTAGAAGATCCAGTTCTAGGTCTTACTTTGCCATTTTTTCCTTTTATAAGTCTGGAAGGATAGCTTTGAGTATTGAATGAAATAATTTATGTGAAAGTTTGGTGTAAACCATGATGTATTAATCACATGAAGCACTGCCCTTATAACTCCATGACCTTTGTCATTGAGACTATCTGGAAACTGCTTTATAATGAAGTACTAGCAACAGTAGTATGATAAAAGGCTGATGGGTTAGAAGAAACATGACCAAACACCTTGGGATCAAGTCTAGGTGCTTTCATTTCCCAGCTCTGTCATCTTTGAGGACTCATCTATAAAAAGAGATTAATCTAAGCTCTCTTTAAGGTACCTTACAACTATCCATCTCTAAAAATATAAGTTAATCAAAATAGATTGATAACATGAAGAATGGAGAATCTGACATGATGAACTGACAGAATCCATAAGTTATCAAGGATTCAGGGCCTTACTTCCTTATTAACATTTTATTACCCAATATTCAATCTATTGTTTTACTTTTTTGCCCAATATTCAAGCCAGATGTCTAGAAACCAAATATTTCCAGGTCCACAAACAAGCTGGAAAAAAATAAGGAATAGTTTACAATTAAGAGGGTCAAATATACTATTAACAACATTCCTTCTCTGTCTCAGTACTACAGGTAGAAGGGAAATCCGCAGTGTTTTACATACAGCACTGTGGGAAATATCAATAACATGGGCCACTTCAAGAATTTGGGATCTTAAGAGTTTTTCCATGAAATCTCAAAAAACTAACAAGAGGGTGACTTCTGGCATCTATTTTCATACTTAGATCAGATTTGAGCTGTGAAGTAGCAGTCTCCAACTCTTCTTTTTTTTGTTGTTCCTGGGCCAGTAGTTCTTGAGTGCTCTGTATAGAATCATGCAGAGCAATGCAGTTTTGCTGCAAAATGTGCACCTGAAATTGTATAAGAAAAACTCCTTTTCTATAAGATGAAGATTTCTAATAAGCTGCCTTATAGCACATGTATAAGGCAACATTCCAATCTTAATGTCACTGAGAAGCAACGAGAAGTTAGTCTATGTTACAGTTAAAATCTCAACAGAATGTGGTCTTGGAGCAGTGCCATCCAATATAACCTTCTGTGCACTTTCCAGTGCAACAATCCACTAGCCACAAGTGGCTACGGAGCACCTGAATGTGGCTAGTGTGTGAAGAAATAAATCTTTTATTTAACTAATTTAAATAGCCATATGTGGCTAATGGCTACCATACTGGCATTGCAAGTTATGGCAACAAAGGATCATTTGCAAATTCCTAAAGTAGAATCCTTGTTATAATTCAGTTATGAAGGGAAACTTTTTCCATTCGTTAAAATAATAAAGATTATGTCATCCAATTATATTAAAAATGAAAATATGAATTGACTCAGTTAAAGTATTCTAAATTATTTGTAGGTACTTCAAATAAATATGAAGGCCAAAATATGTTAAAATAATGATAATTGAAAACAGCAGTGTAAATACAGTCCAAATTGTTTTACTTATTGATATTCTTTGCTTCCAGTGTTAGATCGCATTAGTCTTTATTTTCTATCCATGGCAGACATATACAGCATGAGACCAGGGCAATGCCTTCCAAAACCAATGTCTATAACAGAGATTGTATGGTATAATGGAAAAATACTTTATCTTTCTCTTAGGAGCTAAGAGTTCACCTCTATAAAGCCTGAGGTAAATTAACCTCCCCGGTCCTTAGCTCTCTGATTCATAAATTAAGAGTGTTGAATAGTGAAATTAGGGTCTTTCTTAGTTTGTGCTAACTTAAAAAAAAAAAAAAACTGTAGTAAGATTGTTAACATATTGCTAACAAAAAGTAAATATTTCAACGAATCTAGAGGAAATTAGTAAAATTTTAAGTGTATAGGTAAAGTATCAGTTTTTGTTTGGTTTCACTTCCCAAACATACATAAGGAGAAGAAATCTTTCTACCTGTTTTCGTTCTACCTCCACTGCTGATCCCATTTCTTGTATTTTGAGGAGCATGGCTGATGCTGACTTCTCTAAAGATTCCCTAAGGTACTTCTCCTGAGCCAGTTGTCTCCTTAGCTACAAAGCAACATTACAGTTAGGCAAGACCAACTGAACATCATACTAGTTTAACAAAGATCAAAGTTACCTGAGAAGTTTATCAGACATGCCATCTCACCCCCAAACAGTCTTAATTCATTTATGACTACTCAGAAACATGCTTTTGTTTCTCCCTAGAAGGCCTAGGATTACCTCCTAAGGAATGTAGATCAAACATATTGCACTCATCCTCCTATAATTTAGGTCTGTTTTCTAAAATGGAGGTCAAAATCCATTAGCAAATTGAAAGCAGCACTCAGAAAAAGGAAAAAATAAGAGTAGAAAGAAAATATGAGAGTGCATAGCAAGTAGTAAGAGTAAGTGCTGCTTTGTGAAATGTTTGTGTATATGTATGTGTGTTGCAGTGTAAAATATATGTTCAACAATGGATTGTCAAAAAAAATTTGGAAAAACACTAGTATCTTACCTTACTGTGTATTTTTTGTATTCCCATATTTTCTGACTTTATTTTTCAACTCTTATTTTCCCGTATTTTGATTTATCTATATATTTTTTATCTTGCAGTATTATAAACATCACTCTGAAAACTGTTTTCATTCAATTTTGGAATTTAGAGGACTAAACAAATAATGAAGTAACCATTAGGTAGCAGACCAAACCGACACTCCAAGAATTTGGGTACTGTGATATTGTGATATAATAAGAAATATATTATTTCATCTCTGACCCTGGTTCCTGGCACATAGCTCATAAAAAACTTGGAATCACCTCAGAAGAGTGTCTTTTGTGTGCTAACGACGGACTGGCTGGGGATGGGGGAAGACAGGTAGCTGTGGATGGGGGCTGGTCCCCAGAAAGATCAAAGCATGATTAAAGGACTGGGACTTCTAGCCCCTCCTCTCAACTCTAATGAGGGGAGAAGGGCTGGAAGGTAAGTTGATCATCAATGGCCAGTGATTTAATCAATCATGCCTATGTAATGAGGCGTCCATAAAAATTCAAAAGAACTGGGTTCAGAGTGCTTCTGGACAGCTAAACACATGGAGGTGCCTGGAAGGTGGTGAGCCCCAGAAAGGGCCTGTGCCCCTTCCCACATGCCTTGCCCTATGCATCTCTTCCATCTGTCTGCTCAGCTGTATCCTTTGTAATGTCCTCTATAACAAATGGGCAAATGTAAGTGAAGTGTTTGAATTCTCTGAGCTGTTCTAGCAAATTATTTAAACTTGTGGAGGGGCATCATGGGAACACCGATTTTTTGCAAGTCAGTCAGAAGGACAACTTGGGGCTTGCAACTGGCGTCTAAAGTGGGGGGCAATCTTGTGAGACTGAGTCCTCACCTGTCTTCAGGTAGATAATGTAAGGACTGAACTGAATTACAGGACACTCAACTGGTGTCCACTGAAGAACAGAATTTCTTGGTGTGTCGTCGGGTGTCGGAAGTGTTCTGCTGTGAGTTATGTGAGAGTAGAAAAACACACTTTTTTTTTTCTTCCCTATTTTGGAGGCACACTGACCTTATTTTTGTCAATAAATGACTATAAAAAGAATCACATAAAACATAAAGAAGGTTAAGAGTCTCTTTTATTATTAGGGAAAGAGATCCTTTCCAATTGAAATGGGAATTGCAGAGAATGCTATTCCTTTTAAGAAGTGATGTGAAACTGAAAGAAATTCTATTTTAAAACTCCAGTGTAGATGACATTAAGAATACACTATACCTGTTTTCTAAATTGTACACTTTTTTTTCTCTATGGAGAATATATTTTATAATTTTTAAAATGTTTTTTAAAAGTTAAAAGGTAAAAAATGTCTTGGGATAAAACTGTTACAAGATTGCTCATTTTGGAAATGCTCTATAATGTTTTTAATCATACCCTTGATATTTGACATGTAGCTTTTTCCAATTTTTCACTATTGCAAATGCTGCTCTCCTGAACATACTTGTGAGCAGGTCTTTCCTTACATTTCTGATTATTTCCTAAGGATAAATTCCTATAAGAATCATTTTTTCCAATTATTACCTTCATAATTTTCCAATTATTACCTTATCAATAGTATATATATTAAAATTTTCTTAAATCTCTTCTGATCTAATAAATGAAAACTAACATCTTAATAATTTTGGATTTCTTTGGTTATTGTGAGATTAAATATCTTCTAATATAGTTATCAGCTCTTCATATATTTATGTAATAAACTGTCATACTTATCCTTTGTCCATTGTTTTTTGGGCATTTTAAGACAATTTTACGTGTTTTTGTTTTTGTTTTTGAGATTGGGTCTCACTGTGTCAGCCAGGATGAGTGCAATGGTGCAACCATGGCTCACTGCAGTCTTGACCTCCCCAGGCTCAAGTGAACCTCCCACCTCAGCCTCCTGAATACCTGGTACTAAAGGAGTGTGCCACCATGCCCAGCTAATTCAAAAAATTTGTTGTTGAGCCAGGGTCTCACTTTGTTACCAAGGCTGGTCTCACTCCTGGGCTCAAGCAATCCTCCTGCCTCAGTCTCCTAAAGTGCTGAGCTTACAGGTATGAGTCACTGTGCCTGGCAGTTTTAAGTTTTGGGGTGGTGGGTTTTGGAGATGGGATCTCACTCTGTGGCCCAGGCTGCAGTGGCATGATCACTGCAGCCTCGACCTCCCAGGCTCAAGTGATCCTCCCATCTCAGCCTCTTAAGTATCTAGGACCACAGGTGTATACCATTGTGCTGTTTTGTTTTTTTTTATTTGTAGAAATGGGGTTTTGCCACGTTGCCCAGGCTGTTAAACTCTTTAAAAGGGAAAACTATTAACACGTTGCCTATTTGTGTTATAATACCTTATTACAAGGGTCCCCAACCCCCAGGGACACAGACTGGTACTGCTCCATGGCTTGCTAGGAACCAGGCCATACAGCAGGAGGTGGGCAGTGGGTGAACCAGCCCTACTGCCTGGGCTCCACCTCCAGTCAGATCAGTGGCAGCATTAGATTCTCATAGGACCGTGAACCTTATTGTGAATGGGGCATGCAAGGGATCTAGGTTGCGCGCTTCTTATGAGAATCTAACTAATGCCTGATGATTTGAGGTGGAACGGTTTCATCCCAAAACCATTCCCCTAAACTCCCCCAACCCCATGGAAAAACTGTCTTCCAAGAAACTGGTCCCTAGCGCCAAAAAGGTTAGGGACTACTGCTTTATTAGTTTTGCTTTTTATATGTAGAAGTATTCTTATGTGGTCAAATCTATTGACCTTTTTATAATTTCGTTCTTTTTAAGCTTAGAAATTGCTTACTTATCCAATGATAAGTTAAATATTACAATCTTATGTAAGAATGAGCCATTTTATTTGTGGTTATATTTTTTCAGATTTTAGTATCAGATTATAATTACTTTCTCAAATGTAGTAGCTTAATATACTTTTCTAAACTTGTATCAAATTATGTACTACAATTTGTTCAAGATATAATTTATTCCTTGAAAGTTTCAAAATTCTTACCCAGGAAATCATCTTGTTTAAATTTTAGTTGCATCACTGTCAAATGTGATTCAACCTCTAGTTCATTCAGAATTAAATACTTTACTCTTTTAAATTCTGTTTTAATGACCCCCATTATGTAGGCTTGAAAGCATTCAGCTAGCCACTTTTTAAAGAACGGCCACTTTTAAAAAGAGATATTTTCCTCTTTTATACATGATATACCTATAATGTGCCGTACAAAAGCACATTACAAAGAGAATCCTTTACTAATGAAGTATTTGTTTCTGAAGTAGTATTAAGGGCAATCAGTTAATCCATTTAATGTTTATAACATCCAGATTTTGTATCTATTTTATATATATTTCATATGTCTTAGGAAGATAAATACCACACTTCTATCTGTATATAACCCTCTGTCATAGGCTAAATTGTGTCCTCCAAAATTCCTATGTTGAAGTCGAACATCTGCTACCTCACAATGAGACTCTTTTTGGAGACAGGGCCTTTCAACAGGTGATTAAATTAAAATGAAGCCATTGGTGTGTACCCTAATGCAATCTGACTATATCCTGATTAGAAGAGATTTGGGCACACAGAGACACCAGGGATGGCTACACACAAATAGAAAAGCATGTGAGGACCCAGTTAGAAGGCGGACACCTGCAAGCCAAGGAGAAAGGCCAGGGGAAACCAAATCTGCTAACAACTCGATCTTGGACTTCAAGCCTCCAGAACTTCAACAAATAAATTTCTGTTTATACTACCAAGTCTTTAGGACTCTGTTATGGCAGCCCAGCAAACTAATACACCCTTTCTTTTTCACATACCCTCAGAATGCCCATGTTTGACTATTATAGCACTTTTGCAAGTCTTTGACAGAGCTTAATCAAAATTCAAGACTTTACCATAGAACCAAAAATTAAGAATAAGATTTTCCCAGTAAAAAATAATGTTAAATGGCAATCCAAAGGAGAAAGGATTGTCTTTTCAACAAATGGTGCTGGAAACACTGGACATCCACATGCCAAGAAGAAATTCATCTAGATACAGATCTCATACCTTTCATAAAAATTAGCTCAAAATAGATTAAAGACCTAAATGTAAAATGAAAACCTATAAAATCTCTTAGAAGATGACACAAGAGAAAACCTTAGAGACTTGGGTTTGTAGACTTTTTAGATACAATTCTAAAATTACGATCCATGAAAGAAAAAAATTGATATACTGGACTTCGTTAAAATTAAAAGTTCCTGCTCTGTGAAAGACAGCTAAGAGCATAAAAAGATAAGCTACAGAGTAGGGGAAAATAACTGCATAACACAACTTTGATAAAGGACTGGTATACAAAATATACAAAGAACTCTTAAAACACAACAATAAGAAATAACCCAGTTACAAAATGGGGTAGGAGTCTAACAGATAACTCACCAAAGGAGATATACAGATGGCAAATAAGCACATGAGATGATTCTCAATGTCATTTCATCATTAGGGATTGAAAATCAAAACAAGATACCACTACACACCCACTGGAATGGCAAAAATTCAAAACACTGACAAGACCAAATTCTGGTGAGGATGTGCAGCAACCATAACCCTTATTCCTTGCTGATGGGCATGCAAACGATACAGTCATTTTGTAAGACAGGTTAACAGCTTCATACAAAGCTAAACGTAGGCTTACCAGATGATCCAGCAATTGCATTCCTAGGTATTATATTTGCCCAAATGAGTGGGGAACTTATGTCTATGTAAGAACCTGCACACAATGTTTATAGCAGCTTTATTCATAATTGCCAAAAACTGGAAGCAACCAATATGTCCTTCAATAGGTGAATGGATAAACAAATTGCGGTACATACAATAGAATATTGTTCAGCTATATAAAGAAATGAGTTACTGAATCATGAAAAAACATGAAGGAACTTTAAGCCCATATGCTATAAAAGAAGCCAGTACAAAAAGACTACATACATACTGTATGATTCCAACAATAACAGAACTAGAGAGACAATAAAAAGATCAGTGGTTGTCAGGGGCTCAGGAGAAGACATGAGGAGGGAGGGGTAGGTGAAGCACAGGACATTTTTAGGGCAGTGCAACTATTCTGTGTGATCCTGTAATGATAAATATATGGTGTTATGCATTTGTCAAACCCATACAACTTTACAACATGATGAATAGTGAATCTTAACATATTTCACTAAATGATGGCTCAATATTGGCTCATCAAATGTTACAAAAGTACCATACTAAATCAAGATGTTAATAATAGCGAAACTGCGGGAGTGTAGAGAGGGGTATACAGGACTCTGTGTTTTCTGCATAATTTTTCTGTGAACCTAAAACTGCCCTAAAAATGGTCTATTAAAATACCTTAAAAATAAACTTAATACATTCTATGAACAATCAAGCTTTTATCAGTAATTACTGGCAAATAAAGTACTTAATATAATACAATTTTCCAAATACCTATGCTTACCACCTAAGTACTAAAATGTATAATCGTAAAAATAATTTTGCATAAGAATTTTTCTAAAAAGTATGTCTACTTCTCTATTTTGTATTAACAGAATCTTTTAAATATAATTTGACCCATTTGATTTGAACATCAATTATTAATACTATTATGTCAGGGAATATTGAGGTTTCAGGCCACTGCCAGAGTATATTGAGTTAGTAATTCTACTGATTCTTCCACTGTTTTCAGCTGCAAATTTTTAGTCCAACAGCTTTTAGCAGCCACCTACTTCATATTTCCCAATCTGCTATCTACTAAAAACAAGCTGAAATGAAAGTTTAAGGTAAAATTAGATGAACAGACTTATTAATAGTTTTTTATTTTAAATACAACTTTAAAAGGCCTTTGCATGAAAGTGTCCACTTAACTATAGTATATGGGCAGCCACAAGTGGTAACTATTCCTTTCTGGCTCACAAAGCATTTATTTTTTATTTCTAGTTTCATGCCAGTATTGAGGTAAAAGGAAGTCTTAATGTCATGTAAGGGCAGGCACTTTCACTTGAATTCAATGTGGCATATTTTTAAAGTCTTCCTACTACATAGTCACATATTTTCTTCTTCAAAGGTTTCTTTTCATTCTCTCTTTCTGCTGTCTTGATTTCCCCCTGCAATTCCAACACCTCCTCCACCCTCCATCTTTTTGTCTTACCTCTTGAATTTTAAGGTTCATTTTACGTTTTGTGGTCTTCAGTTCCTCTTCAACAATGGCTGCATTCTTCTAAAAGTAGAAGGAGAAAAGATTCTAAATAATCTGAAATGACAGGAAGAAATTGTCTATCGGTATATCAGATCAAATCAGGTTTTTTTCTGGCAACCTATAAATGCTATTTTTAATATGGTTATAAATACTCTTTGTTATAAGTCTGAAGTAATTATTACCATGAGTTATTTAACAGGAAAGCTATTACTCTGATACATGATTTCTATAATTTCCTCTTTTATATCATAAACAGTGATTAATTGCACCCACCTCCTATATAAAATTCAATAATTAGAGGTCAATCTGGTAACTGACAGACATTTTACTTACAGGATATATTCTTAATTTTTTAAAGAATTCTATTTTTTCCAGCTTCAAATATTATTCGTGCTTACAAGCAGAGGATGAAAAACACAGCTTTCCCTACTTATTCTCTTTTTTATTAAGATAAATGGCACCACAATCTCAGATGTAAAACCTCAGAACCATCTTTGCCTTCTTTACTGCCTTCAGTCCTTCCCAGCACCATATTCTAGCATATCTTTTTTTTTTACAGAACATTCCTCTTTCCTTTCAAAATGCCACAACCCTAGATCAGACCTAATTTGGCTCGCGCCTCAAATAATGCTATGGATTCCTAATTGGTTTCCCTGCCTCCAATTTCTCTCCCTATATATTGCTAAATTTGTTTTCCTGTTTTCATTATGTCACTTGCATATCAAAAATCTTAATCACTCCCCATAGGATCAACCCCAGCTACTAATTATTCCTGATTTTCAGATGCTCTATAATGTCATTGCTAGCTAATATCCAACTTATTTCCCACAAACAAATCCTCACTCTTGTAAGGCTAGTTTATATATTTCTCCTAGCTGTACCCAGTAGAAAGACCCAGGTTCAAACCTGGGTAACAAGAAGACAACAGGTATGTGTGATCTTGGACAAGTGACTTAGCCCAGGGACCCAGTACTATCATTGCTAAAAAACGGGGACAATAATATCCTATTCACCCAAGATTTTGCCAAGATTAAATAAAATAACACATTGAACATCTATTACATTGCCTAGCCCATGAAGGGAGAACAACACTGTTAGTTTCTTTTCCAAGTAGCCCTTATTCTTTGCTGCCTCTGCGTGTGCTCCTTGAAATGTCCTCACCCCTACATTTTGCTTCTAAAGGTCCTATCCCTTCCCTGAAGCCTGCCTAATCTATTCCAGATAGGGCATCCTCACCCTCTCAAACATGGCTGAACACAAAGCCCTTACTCGGCAATATTCACTTTTTGTCCTATACTATACTGTTCTGTAACACTTTCTATACTTATTTTTTCCTTTTTTAATTTTTCATGCTGTGGCTTGTTCTCCCAACTAGCATATGAGTTCCTGAAGAGCACAGGCTCCATCTCATACCTCTAGACCCACACAATCACTTGTATGGGGTAAGGGTTGTACAGTGCAAATCTAATAGGCCAAGAATCCTTAAATCAACATGCCAAATGTCAAATGCCAAGAATCCTCATATCGACATCACCTATTTTTAAAAGTCAGTGTCATAGGTCTGCTGCCTCCTCCAGCTAACACCTAACAGTGTGTTTACACTTCAGAACTCTTAGACTCAAACCTTTGTTTGCGAGGCAATCTCCAGAGTGGCAGTCAACCTTTGCACCTCATCTTGTGCCTTGTCTTCTTCCTCTTTTACAGCTCTCAGTTGCTGGCGCAAATTCATAACTTCAAGATGCAACAACTTCAGGTCCTTAGAATGCTCTTCCTGTACTGTATTCAGTCGATCTTTCAGAAAAGCTACCAGAGAGCACAAGAGGGGCATCAAGCAGCAGAAAGAAGGTCAGTAAAGAAAATCAAGCACCTACACAGGACATTTCTGATGATTCTTATCTCTATACCTGTTTTCTGAGGATTCAAATCCTTTTCAGTTTGCAGCCGGAAGATGTTCATCTTCAAGGACTGAATGAGGCTTTCAAGACGACACATTCGATTTACCAGAAACTCACAGTTCTTCCATAAAATATCTGTTTTTCCTCCACAAATTGCTTCATTTTGGATAGGACTAATGACTTTCTGGCTGTCCAGGTCTTCTAAACAGTTTGGAGCCTCCAAATAGCCTCTGGGACAAAGATCCCAAAATAACAATATTATGCAATGCAATTTCTACTACAGTAATGCCCAAAACTGAGTCAATGTAACATTTCCAATAAGAATAATAATTGGAGCCCACCAACATGGTGGGCTTCTGACTCTCCCTCCACGTAGGGACATGCTAATCAATTCCCTCCGAGAATTGATTAATTGACACAGATCAATTCCCTCTGAGGGAAAGTCAGAAACAAGTTGAGAGACTCTTCTGTATCTGGTAACTGAGAAAATATCCACATTGACTAGGTAGGAAAAGCTGAGGCAGACTCAGGTCCAAACCTCACCCCAGGCACTGTGCCATCCAATTAAGAAGGTATCCCCAACACGTATTCTCTCCCTGAGGAGAGAAGGGTTTGGACCTCATATTTAGCACCCTAACTCTAAGATTCCCCACAGTATGGCTCTTAATTCACCTGCCTCTATGAGCAGAAGTGGTTAGGCATACCCGAGTCTCCCTAGACCACAGAACAAAGAGGTGATTATACATGGATGTGTAGGCACTTACAGAGGGTTCATCCCCAAGGATCAGGATAGAGAAGGGCCTGCAACTCAAAGCTCCCAGTTTCTGCCTGGAAGGAGTTTGCCAATGTACTCTGTCAACTGCTGCTGTTACCAGTTGAGTTTCACACAAGCCTGCATCAGGGAATTAACTGGGCTGACAAACATAACCTGTGGCAGCCTAAACAGGAGTTTGGCAGCCCCCAAGCCTATTCCCCTGGCTCACTCAGTCAATAACTACAGTCTACCAATTCCTCCTGGAAAAACTTTTTCCATGCATCAAGCGCCCCAACTTTTATGACTTCTACTTGAGGGACTGCATTTTAAACCTTGTAGCTCTAGGGACAGAAAGGATTAGGAATACAGGAGTCTCATATGAGAATCTTCCCAAATCACAATACTAAGAGGTGGTTTTAAACAGGAGTGCAAGCAGTTCCAGGGACTACACCTCTTGGAAGCAGTGCGGAGAAACTGCTGAAACACACAGTTCTGTTTTTCACTAAAAAGGATTTCTCTGTACATTCTCCCAGTGAATACTTGATGGTCTGGCTTCTAACTAACTTGCATCAGGGAATTAACGGGGCAGGCAAACAATACACCTCTGGCAGCCTAAATGAGAGCTTGGTACTTGCCAAGACTTCTCCCCTAGCTTGCCCTAGCAATAACTCCAAGTCTATAGAGGCTTCCTAAAAGTAGTTTGTCCACTCATCAAGTGACATAACTTCTACAGTTCTCATACAAGGACTACCCCCTTAGCCACCCAGCTCTGGAAGCTGATTTGGCTGTGTGTTTCCAAGTCTCTCTAGACCACAGAAAACAAAAAGGTAGACATACAACGGGCCCACTCCCAGTGCCCATACCCTCAGAGGATGTAGTCTGAATGACAGTAGTACAGGTATTTGCCACAGAGCTTCTCCCTGGCTTACAGCAGAGAGAGATAAATGCCTGCCTTAGTGCAGATAGATAATGCCTGCTTTAGTGCAGTAAGGGATAAATACCTGCTCTCAGCTTCACCCTGAGGATAGAAGGAACTGGAACATGCATCTAACACTCTAACATTTTCAGCTGCATCTAGAGAGCGTGGCTTCTGTCTTACCGCTCTCATGGTACTAACAAGACTCGGCATATCTTAATCTTCTGGGGCCACCAAAAACAGAGATATCAGGTTGTACAAACACAGAGATTTGAGAGACACATTATAATTTCTGGCTGTACGAATTGGTAAGATCTCCTACATTAGGGCCAGTTTGACAAGACTGGGAGAGGTTACTGTCTTACTTAATGTACAGAAACCAACACAGAAAGTTTTTTTAAAAAATGAAGAAATAGGAAAATATGTTCCAAATAAAAGAATAAGACAAATCTCCAGAAACCAATCCTACTGAAATGGAGATATGTGGTTTTTCCAAGAGGCAATTCAAAATAATGGTCATAAAGATGCTCGCCAAGGTCAGGAGAATAATGCAAGAACAAACAGAATTTCAAAAGACAGTAAGAAAGTATAAAAAAATACCCAACAAATCATATAGCTGAAGAATACAGTAAGAGAACTGAAAAAATTCAATAGAGGGGTTCAATGGCAGACTATATCAAGTGGAAGTGAATAAGTAAACCTGATGACAGGTCACTGATAATCATCCAATGTGAGGAGCAGAAAGAAAAAAAAATGAAAAGGAGTGAAGATAGCTTATGGAATTTATGAGATACCATCAACAGAACAATATGCCCATTATCAAAATTGCAGAAGGAAAAGTGAAAGGAATAGAAAACATATTCGAAGAAATAATAACAAAAAACTTACCGAGCCTGGGGAAGGACATAGAAATCCAGATCCAAGAAACCCAAAGGACAACAAATAAGATAAATTCAGAGTTCCACAGTCCCATACTCAGACACTTATATAGTTTGGATGTTTGTTCCCTCCGAATCTCATGTTGAAATGTGATCCCCATTGCTGGAGGTAGGGCCTAGTGGGAGCTATCTGCATCATGGGGCAGCTCACTCATGAATGGCTTGGCAGTGAGTGAGTTCTCACTTTTTGTTCACAGAAGAGCTGGCTATCTAAAGGAGCCTGGCATCTCATCCTCTTTTTCTCACTTCCTCTCTCACCATGTGACTCGCCTGCTCCCCTCTGGCCTTCCACCATGATTATAAGCTTCCTGAGGCCCTCATCAGAAGGTAAACAGATGCTGGTGCCATGCTTTTTAGCCTGCAGAACTATAAGCCAAATATATGTCTTTTCTTTATAAATTACCCAGCCTTAAGTATTCCTTTATAAGCAACACAAAATAGATTAACACAGAAAGTTGGAAACAAATAGTGAGGCATTGCTATAAAGGTACTTGAAAATGTAAAAGCAGCTTTGGAACCGGGTAATGGGCAGATTTGAAGAGTTTGGAGGGCTCAGAAGAAAACAGGAAAACGAGGGAAAGCAGAACTTCTCAGAGACTTAAGTGGTTGTGATGAAAATGCCAACAGAAATATAGACAGAGGACACGCTGCTGAGGTCTCAGATGATAGAAATATAGACAGAGGACAGGCTGATGAGGTCTCAGATGAAAATGAGGAAGTTACTGGAAAATAGAGTAAAGGTGACCCATGTGACACCCTAGCAAAGAACTTGGCTGCAGTGTGTCCATGCCCTTAGGGATCTGTGGAAGTCTGAATTTAAGAGTGATGTCCTAGCGTATCAAGCAGAAGAAATTTGTAAGCAGTAAAACGCTCCAGAAGTGACGTGGCTGCTTTTAACAGTCTACAATTAGATACAGGAGCAAAGAAATGACTTAAGGTTGAAACTTATACTGAAAATTGAAGCACAATATAAAAATTTGGAAAATTTACAGCCTAGCCATGTGGTGGAGAACAAAAGAACATTTTCAGGAAAGGAATTCAAGTGGCCTATGGAGCAACCATTTGCTAGAGAGATTAGGATGACTAAAAGGAAGCCAGATGCTATTAGCCAACGCAATGGGAAAAAGGCTCTGAAAGCATTTCAGAAATCTTTGAAGCAGCCCCTCTCATCACAGGCCCAGAGGCCTAGGATGAAAGAATGGTTTTGGGGACTGGGTGTCACTGCCCTGTACCACCTCAGGAGTGCTCCCCACATCCTAGCTGTTCCAGCTCTCACCAGGGCTTAAAGGGCCCCAAATACAGCTCAGGCCACTGCTTCAGAGGACATAGGCCATAAGCCTTTGTAGTTTCCATGTGGTGCTAAGCTTGCAGGCATGCGGAATGCAAGAATGAAGGAGGTCTGGCAGCTTCCACCTGGATTTCAGAGGATGTATGAGAAAGTGTGGGTGCCCATGCAGAAGCTCCCTGCAAAGGCTCTGCTCCTGCAACAGGCTTCTATTAGGGCAGCACTGAAGGGAAATATGGGACTGGAGTCCCCACAAATGGCCCACCTGAGGGCACTGCTCAGGGGAGCTGTGGGAATGAACCCACCCTCCAGACCCTAGAAGGGCAGAGCCACTGGCAGCTTTCACCCTGAGCCTGTAAAAGCCACAGGTACTCAACTTCAACCCTTGAGAGCAGCCACGGGGGCTGCAACCTGCAAAGCCAGAGGGGCAGAGCTGCTCAAGGCTTTGCTAGCCCATCTGGCATACCAGTATGCCCAGGATATGGGACACAGTCAAAGATTGTTTTGGAGCTTTAAACTGTGGGACCCACTGTTCCTTTCTTTTAGCCAATTTCTTCCTTTCGGAATGGGAACGTTTACCCCATGTTTGTACCACATTATATCTTGGAAGTAAATAACTTTCATTTTGTCTTACAGGTTCATAGGTGGAAAGAACTTGCCTTGAGTCTCAGATGAGACTTTGGAATTTAGATTTGGAACTTTTGAATTAATGCTGGAATAAGTTAAGCCTTTAGGGTACTATTGAGAAGGGATGATTATATTTTGCAGTGTGAGAAGAACATGAGATTTGGGGGCCAAGGGTGGAATGACATAGTTTGGATGTCTGTCCCCTCCAAATCTCATGTTGAAATGTGATCTCCATTGTTGAAGGTAGGGCCTGGTGGGAGCTGTTAGGTCATGGGGGCAGATCCCTCATGAATGGCTTGGTGCCCTTCCCATGGTAATGAGTGACTTCTCACTCTGTTAGTTCACACTGGTTGTTTAAAGGGGCCTGGCACCTCCTCCTCTCTCTCCCTCCCTCTCTCACCATGTGACTCACCTACTCCGCCTTTGCCTTCCACCATGATTGTAAGCTTCCTGAGGCCTCAACAGAAGTTGAGTAGTCGCTGGCACTATGTTTTTACAGCCTGCAGAACTATGAACCAAATACATCTCTTTTCTTTATAAATTACCCAGTCTCAAGTATTCCTTTATAGCAATGCAGAATGGACCAACGCAGACACATTATCATCAGACTGTCAAAAGTTAAAGACAAAGATTTTTAAAAGCATCAAGGGAAAAGTAGCTTGTTACATACAAGAGAACCCATATTAGACTATCAATGAAGTTTTCAACAGAAACCTAGTAGGCAAGAAGAAAGTGGAATATATAGTCAAAATCCCGATAGAAAAATAAAACTGTCAGCCAATAATACTATACTCAGCAATGCTATCTTTCAAAAACAAAGGAGCAATAAAGACTTTCTCAGACAAACAAAAGGTGAAGGAGTTTATTGCCACTACCTTACAAGAAAAGCTAAAGAAAGTTCTTCAAGCTGAAGGAAAAACAAAGCATAAAAACCACTAGTAAAGACCTGTCAAATTCAAATCACTCTAATGCTGTAATAGCAGGTTATTGATCAATTATATCTCTCGTATACAGGTTAAAAGACAAAACTAATAAAAACAACTATAGCTACAATAATTTGCTAAGAGATACGCATTATAAACACATGTAATTTGTGACATTAAGAACATAAATAGTGGGAGCAGGGAGAGTGAAAGTGTGGAGTTCGGGCATGCAGTAAAAATTAAATTGTTATCACTTTAAAATAGCCTATTGTGTTTTTTTGCAATCCTCAGAATAACCACACAGCAAAACAAGAACACACTGGAAAACCTAGAAGAAATGGATAAATTCCTAGAAACATGTAACTTACCAAGACTGAATAATGAAGAAACTGAAAATCTGAACAGGCCAATAAAGAGTAAGAAGATTGAATCAGTAATAAAAAGTTTCCTCCTATCAAATAAAAACCCAGTACCAGACGGCATCACTATGAATTTCTACCAAACATTTAATGCAGAATACCAATTCTTTTCAAGCTGTCAAAAAATTGAAGAGGAGGGAATACATCAAATTCATTTTACAAGGTCAGCATTACCCTGAAATTAAAGGCAGACAAAGACACTAAAAGAAAAGAAAATTACAGGTAAATATTCCTGAACACAGATGCAAAAATTATCAATAAAAACATCAGTGGCTGGTACAGTGGTTCACGCCTGTAATCCCAGCACTGTGGGAGGCCGAGGTGGGCAGATCACGAGACCAGGAGTTTGAGACAAGCCTAACCAACATGGGGAAACCCCGTATTTATTGAAAATACAAAAATTAGCCAGGCGTGGTGGCACGTGCCTGTAATCCCAGATCCTCAGGAGGCTGAGGCAGGAGAATTGCTTGAACCTGGGAGGCAGAGGTTGCAGTGAGCCAAGACTGCACCACTGCACTCCAACCTGGGGGACACAGCAAGACTTAGTCTCAAAAACAAACAAAACAAAAAACAAACAAAAAAAAACACTACCAAACCATATTCCACAGTACAGTAAAAGGATCATTCACCACGATGAAGTGAGATTCATCCCTGAGATGCTACAACAGTTCAACATGTGCAAATCAATAAATGTGATCTGCTGTATTAATAGAATGAAGGATAAAAATTATATAATCATCTCAATAGATGCAGAGAAAGCATTTAACAAAATTCAATAGTTTCATAATAAAAACTCTCAACATCAAAGGTATAGAAGGAATGTACCTCAACATAATAAAGGCCATATATGATAAGCCTACAGCTAACATCATGCTCAATGGTGAGAAGTTGAAAGCTTCTGATCAGGACTGAGATAAGGATGACCATTCTTACCACTTCTATTCAAGGTACTGTTTTAAGTCCTAGCCAAAGCAATTAGAAAAGAAAAAGAAATAAAAGAAATCCAAACAGGAAAGGAAGAAGTGAAATTGTCTCTTTTTGTTGAAGACATACAAAATCTTATGTACAGAAAACCCTATAGACTCTACCAAAAAACAATTACAATAAATGAATTCAGTAAAGTTGCAGGATACAAAATCAACATACAAAAAATCAGTAGCATTTCTATCCACTAACAATGAAATCTGAAAAAGAAATTAAGAAAATAATCCCATTTACAAGAGCATCAAAAAAAAAATACTGAGGAATAAGTTTAACAAAGGAGGTGAAAGATCTGTACAATGAAAACTCTAAAAGGCTGATGAAAGAAATTGAGGATGACACAAATACAGTAATGAGTTATGTAATGACAAGGATACATTCTGAGATATGTGATGTTAGGTGATTTTGTCATTGTACAAACATCATAGAGTATATTTACACAAACATAGATGCTATAGCCCACTCCATACCTAGGCTATATCTTCTGGGCAATAAACCAGTATAGCATGTTACTGTACTGAATACTGTAGGCAAATGTAAAACAATGGTAAGTATTTGTATATCTAAACATTTCTACATAACAACACATATCTCAACGAAATATGATAGGCAGCCCAGAAATAAACCTATGCATTTATGGTCAATTGATTTTCAACAGAGGTGCCAAGAATACACAATGGGGAAAGGACAGTCTCTTCAATCAAGTACTAGGAAAACTGGCTATCCATATATAGAAGAATGAAATTGGGCCCTTATTTCACCCCATATACTAGAATCAACTTAGAATGGATTAAAGACAAATGTAAAACGTAAGACCTGAAACTAAAACTACTAGAAGAAAACATAAGGGAAAACCTCTTTGACATTGTTCTCAGCAATGATTTCTTGGATATGACTCCCAAAGCACAGGCAACAAAAGCAAAAATAGACAAATAGGAATGCATCAAACTAAAAGGCTTCTGCGCAGCAATGGAAACAATCAACAGAATGAAGAGACAACTCACAGATTGGGAGAAGATATTTGCAAATCATACATCTGATAAACGACTAATATTCAAAATATACAAGAAACTCAAACTACTCAATAATAAGAAAACAACCTTATTTTTTAAACATGGGCAAAAATCCAAAATAGACATTCCTCAAATGAAGACATACAAATGGCCAACAGATACATTAAAAAAAATACTCAGCATCACAAATCATCAGGGAAATACAAATTAAAACCACGACGAGAAAACCTCACACCTGTTAGAATGGCTATTATAAAAAAGATGAACGCTAACAAGTTGGCAAGGGTACTGAGAAAAGGGAATCCCCTGTACGCAGTTGATGGGAATGTAAATTAGTATAGCCATTTTGGAGAAGAGTATGGAGGCTCCCCAAAACACTAAAAACAGAACTGCCATAGGATCCAGCAATCCCACTTCTGGGTACACATCCTAAGGAATTGAAATCAGTATGTTAAAGGGATATATGCACTCCTGTGTTCACTGTAGCACTATTCACAATAGCCAAGATATAGAAACAACCTAAATGCCCATCAATTGGGAAATAAGCCAGGCATGGAAAAACAAATATGCATGATTTGACTTATATGTAAATCTTAAAAAGTCAAACTCACAGAAGTAGAATGTACAATAGTAGTTAACAAAGGCTGGGTAAAGGTGAGGAGGTAGACAGGGAAAGAAGAGATTGTTCATCAGAGTACAAAGCTCCAGTTTAAGAGGAGGTATAAGTTCTAGCGACCCACTGCAAAGTACATTGACTATAATTAATAATAATGTATTGCATATTTCAAAATTCTTAAAAGAGTAATTTTAAATCTTTTTGCCACAAGGAAATAAGTACGTGAGGTGATGGATATGTTAATTAGCCTGATTCAATAATTCTACAATGTATGCATGCATCATAGCATTACATTTTACCCCATAAATATATACAATTATTTGTCAATTAAAAATAAAATATAAAAAAAGAAAAAAGAATAGACTCTTTAGTTAACAAGCATTTATTAACCATTCCAATTTTAAATATATTCTTGTTATTAGGTAAAGATGAGGCGAATGTGGGATAAATGAGGACCACTGACTTTTTAATTGTTGTTTATTTTAATATGGATTTTTCATAAACCTTTTCTTGTTATGTAGAAACAAGTGATACATAAAACATGGTAAATATTTAAGGTGTGATAATTAGGTACATAATTAAGTATGTCAAATTGTCCCTGTTTGCAGATGACATGACTGTATATTTAGAAAACACCATCGTCTCAGTCCAAAATCTCCTTAAGCTGATAAGCAACTTCAGCAAAGACTCAAGATACAAAATCAATGTGCAAACATCACAAGCATTCTTATATACCAATAGCAGACAAACAGAGAGCCAAAGCATTAATGAACTCCCATTCACAAGAGCTTCAAAGAGAATAAAATACCTAGGAATCAAACTTACAAGGGAGGTGAAGAACCTCTTCAAGGAGAACTACAAACCACTGTTCAGTGAAATAAAAGAGGACACAAACAAATGGAAGAACATACCATCTGTCTCTTATACACATCTAGATGTGTATAAGAGACAGGAGATATACCTAATGTAAATGACGAGTTAATGGGTGCAGCACACCAACATGGCACATGTACACATATGTAACAAACCTGCATGTTGTGCACATGTACCCTAGAACTTAAAGTATAATAAAAAATAAATAAAAATATGTTAAATATTTAAGGTGTGATAATTAGATACATAATACATGCATATAAAATATGTATGCATATATGTATATTTTATATGCATAAAAATGTTAAATGTTAATTCTATTACAGTGAACTAATTATTAAAGTCTGCATGGAGGCAATATATTCATGTCTTTAGAAAATTTTTAAATTCATAATAAATATTCCTATTGTGTTACCAACACACTCAACATTTGAACCAAATTTAATCTTTAACTGCTAAAGGGTTATTTATTCCATGGGTTCTATACCTACTATATTGTGAATAAAGGGTTATTTATTCCATGGGTGCAATACCCACTATACTAATTTGATACCTTTCATGAGAGACACTCAGGAAATATATATGTAATTTTTAAAAAATCACACCAGTAAATTCTAAATTGGCTGCTTAAGCCCACAGATTCTGCAGGCCATTGATAATCCAACTTTTAATTACTTCTTTAGAGGCACTAGGGGAAAAAACAATTTTTTTGAGTATCTCATTCTAAATCATAAAATTTTTAAAGACTTCAAAAACCTCTTTTAATTTACGATAAATATGGGAGAAGAAAATGACCAAATTAATGGCATGAAGCAACATTCTAGCTTTTAAACTTAATATGTCTCTTTTTATTTTAAAATAACCAATCTTTTTTTATTACATGAAAAATTACATTTGTTTTTAATCAAGCGAACAGAATACCGAAGTTTGTATACCTAATTAACACATTTTAAGTATCTGTTTAGGAAAGAAGTGATAGTAGCTCTAGCTCTACCACAGAATGACAACTCTTCATTTTGTAAATGTTTTCTAAGTAATGCTCAAATGAAAATTATTTCTCAGTTCTTTTGCAAGTATCCATCTCATCTGCCAAACTACTGTGACTTAATAAGCAGTGAAGCAAAATTCTTTAACCTACAGAGATCTAGTTCATTTTTGTTACCTTTTTTCAGCAAAATCCAACATTATTAGGTCATCCCTCAGTGAACTGGTCTGTTCCTCAACTATTCTCATCCTTTGCTGAAGTACTGTGAATGTTTCAGAAGCTGTAGCGTTGATGTGGGTTGGAGAAAGGACCGGTCTGGACACTGTAGTTTCCATATGTACCTAAGAATACAGTCACAATCTTAGCATGGTATTGTTCAAAAATAGTTTGAACATTAATAATATTATTGTTAATATTATTGTTCAAAAATAGTCACTGCCATTCCTGTGCCAGGATTAGGCATCACTGTCCTGTTGAACTCAGGAATGGTCATGTGTTCCGCTTTGGTCAATTAAATGTAGGTGGAAGTTATGAGCCAGCTTGTTCTTCACCATCTCTCTCTTTTCCCTCCCCCATGAGATGAGTAACATCCCAGGCAGGACTTTCTCCATGCACTAGGGTCCCAAGGTTACGATGACATCAAACAGACCCACAACCCATTCATGATATACAGTGTGCATGTCATGATATACAATAAATCTATGTTGTTGCAAGCCATTAAGATTGTTGAGTAGTTTATTTCATCATAATTTAGTCTATTCTATTTGCCACTATTAGTCACACACGAGGACCTATGACTTGCTGAGGGAATGGCTTTTATTATTAGCCATTTTCATCGTAACATTATTACCATTCAACCTTCTTGAAAAACATTCTATACTTGAACCTCTGTACAGTTGTCATAAAATAAATGATTTACCAACTATGTATCCTACATTGAAGCAACATTTTAAAAAATAACATGCAACCTTAACTTCAAGCAAAAGCAAAGACCTTTCTACAGCTATTGACATCAAATTTCCACAGGCTCCTTCCCCAAAACCCAATGAAAATAATAGTGAGAATACTCTTTCAAGATATTAGTGACAGAAGCAGAATTAGCTTATATGTGGTCCCAACGTGTAAATGAATCGTGTTCAATGACAAAGTAATTGATGAAAACTTTAAAAACATTTTCCTGACACTCCATCCTGTACAGACATTTCTCTACTAATCATGTTGTAAACCTCAGCCATTTCTAGTGATTGTGTTCGTATGGGAATGTGTTCACAAGGGTCCAACTTGGAATATCAGGAATACACCTTGTTGCCACTTCCTATGTAATCAGGTATCTCCCTGACCCTCACCTTCCTGGAAGTGAAAGGGGGGTCCACCTCATGTTCAAGTTGCTGAAGGTGGTCCCAGGACCCACGGCAAGAACTCATGAAGTGGGAGGACTGGTGGGAGCAAGAATCATGGTGGGGCTGAGCTTGCTATACCTGCTGAGGATGTTTCTTCATCCTGAAATAGCTCTCCAATTCACTTTCTATCTTCTTCCCACAGGTCCCAGAAAATAGCCTTTCTATTTTTTTCTTTTTTGAGGCGGAGTCTTGCTCTGTCACCTAAGCTGGACTGAAATGGAGCAATCTCGGCTCACTGCAACCTCCACCTCCTGAGTTCAAGCAATCCTCCTACCTCCGCCTCCCGGGTAGCTGAGACTACAGGTGTGTGCCACCAGGCCCAGCTAATTTTTTTTTTTTTTTTTTTTTTCTTAGTAGAGATGGGGTTTCACCATGTTGGCCAGGCTGGTCTCAAACTCCTGACCTCAAGTAATCCGCCAGCCTCAGTCTCCCAAAGTGCTGGCATTACAGGCATGAGCCATCACACCCAGCCTGTTTTTCTTTTTACTCTTATTATGGTGTTTCTGACCAGAATTTTTCTTTCATGCCCTACTGTGAAACAACCCATTTTTTGACACAAGCTTTTTGCATTCTTTAGATCTGCTGTTAAGTCAGCTTAACGACATGGGGTGAAAGAAGCTCCCTTCTATTAACTAACTTTCTTTTTTTTTCAGTTCATTCCTGAAGGAAAGACAAAGACATGCAGATATTGATGCAGTCTCTGGACATACAAAGATTCAAAGTAGGGTTCATCTACATTTCTGGGGAAAAAAAAACAGATGTGGAGACTCCTGGTAATGTTACCACATGAGCCAGTATAGTATTCCTCAAGTAGTAAAAGGAAGAGCCTCTGAGTAAGCCCATAGGGCTGAATCAGCTGCCATAAACCAGGGCTGGAATTGGGGGACCCACCAACAGCACTGGATGGGGAAAAAATGGAGGGGTAACAATGGAGAAACACCTCCATTCTATTTTCTGTCACCTGCTGTCCAGCTACTGACCTAGAGATAAATCAGGCCAAAGGTGGGGAGAAAAAGTAGGGAAAGGTTGGCTAATGGGGTGTGTGCAGACACAGCTCCTTTGTCCTCTCTCCAAAAGAAGCAGAAAAGCTCATGACCCCAGCCTTGCCTCAGCGGGCACACTCATGTGAATATTCTGGCCAAAGAGACTTTGGGCAGAAGTTTGCAAAAGGGCTCCTAGGCAGACTTTTGTTTTTCTAAATAAAAAGGAGAGAAAAGATGGCACCTGTCTTTTCCTACCCCCTTACAATTCCCAGAGCGTTCTATCAGTCAGGCATGCAGCACCTCACTCTCAAATACAAACAAAGAGCCAAGGATCACCAGGGTCTGATAAACACAAGGAAAAGACAGAGCACCTCAGACTAACATGACATTTGGGCAAAACCAGTAATCTTCAAACTCTGCTAATGTGAGATTAAAAACTTTTTTTTTTTTGTTTTAGTCACTTTCTTCTACATACGGTAGGCCCAGGCATTAGCTGGTGGAAAAACAAGTAGAAGGAAGAAGTAAAAATGACAAGCAGTGCCAGAGCGGGGGAGGGAGAACGATTTCTGTGGCAATTTATTAGGCCCAGGTAGCCGGTTATAATATAGTCTTGGCCGGGTGCGGTGGCTCACGCCTGTAATCCCAGCACTTTGGGAGGCCGAGGCGGGCGGATCACAAGGTCAGGAGATCGAGACCACGGTGAAACCCCGTCTCTACTAAAAATACAAAAAATGAGCCGAGTGCGGTGGTGGGCGCCTGTAGTCCCAGCTACTCGGGAGGCTGGGGCAGGAGAATGGCGTGAACCCAGGAGGCGGAGCTTGCAGTGAGCCAGGATCGCGCCACTGCACTCCAGCCTGGGCGACGCTAGAGCGAGACTCAGTCTCAAAAAAAAAAAAAAAAAATATATATATATATATATATACACACACACAGAGTCTTGTCTATGTTCATTTATATCAGAAGCCAAGCACATAATACTAATATGCATATTGCAAAAGTCTATCTTTGGAAAAAAAATATATAGGAAATGGAGAAGCTCCTCCACACAGTTTGAATAGGATGCACATTCCCAACTAAAATTTTTTCATGTAATTGTTCAAATGTCTAGTTTTGTTGATATTTCCCTAAGGAACCTATGATCTGTATTAAATGCTTACATTCACTCTCCAGGACATGTGTACATTCAGCCACGAAAAGAAAATGGCAAATCATTTAAGTTGCTTCATTTGTTTTTAAAAAAAAAGGTCCAACATGTCGTGGTAGGAATTTGGTTTGCATCCACACCCAGTGCCACCCGACCCTGCTCTACACTGAAGCTTCTCAGGCTTCCATAGAGAAAATATACTTTCAAAAAGGAGGAACCAACTTGCCCCAGTCTCTGAGGGGCAGGAGGTTTATAGAAAATTCACCCTAAGAAGGGGGAGATTGAAGTGACTGGGACACTGATTGATGGTAGGCAGGGGACAAAGCTTTTGAGTGAAATACATGGTGTTGTCCTTAAAATATCCTCTTAGTCAATCGCTGAGAATCCTGTTCAGGTCATCAAAGTTGCCGATGCAAAAATTAAGCCAATCTAGCCTTTGGGGATTTACTAAAAACAGATCTCATGGCCAGGCACAGTGGCTCATGCCTGTAGTCCCAGCATTTTTGAAAGGCCTATGTGGGAGGATCACTTGAGGCTGGGAGTTCCAGACCAGCCTGGCCCACATGGCAAGACCCTATTCTCTACCAAAAATGTTTAAAAATGAGCTGGGCATGGTGGCCTGTGCCTGTAGCCCTAGCTACTCGGGAGGCTGAGGCACAAGGATCACTTGAGCCCAGGAGGTAGAGGCTGCAGTGAGCTATGATTGTGCCATTGCACCCCAGCCTGGGTGACAAAGCAAGACCCTGTCTCTAAAAAAATAAAAATAAAAACAAGTCTCAGGGTTAGCTGAAAACCTTCCCTCCCAACCACCACCTCCACTTCCCACCATGGGAAAACAAAAACAAAACCAAATAATGCCAAGGTCAGGAGAGTCCTTGGAAGCAAGGGAGGGGGCAGTGATGGCTGAGTAGCAAGAAGACAGTCTTAAAGCCACCAGGCAGAGTCCCCAAGTATCTGGGAGGCTGTTAAAGTATGAGATGAGAACTTTCAATCCAGTAAATTAATCTACCAAGTTGGGGCTTAAAGTTAGAGAAAGATTCTCATTTTCACTGCAGTTGCTCATACCCTTGTTTGTCCTCCCTATCTGGTAGGCCCAAAGCAGGGATAGCAGAAATGCCACCCACACCCATACACACATAAATACACACACACTCTCCATTGGCCACTTGGCAGATCCTCATAAGTCATAGTTCTATGGCTCATAGTCTAAGAAGAACAGTCTTACATGAAAAGAATCTACCTCTACTGGCTGACATTCTAGCAAAGAGAAAACAGCTTTAACATATCTGTGCTTTGTTGTGTTTGAAAAGGAGCAAATACTGATTGCTGCCTTGAACCTAAGTCCTAATGCTTGATAGTAACAGCAATAAAAATACTGAGATATAAACTTTTAATTTTAAAAAAGTTCATTCATAACTAATTTCTATGCACATATCATTATCAAACTAATAGAATTCTGTCTTAATGTTTAGGGAGAAAATTTCCAAAGAGCTTCTAGGCAGGTAACCTTATGGAAAGCACGGCAAGAAAAAGACCCATGTCACAAGTAATATACTAGTAAAAGCCAGATGACTTTGAAAAGAGAACACTTGCTTCTGTGGACACAGGCTCCATTCCTACACCCGGCAATAGGTGCACACTGGCAAAAGCATATACAAGTATATGCCATTGGTTCCAAAATAACAGTCCAGGGAGTCAATGTTGTTTATCACAACCACTGGAAAATAATATGGTAACACTATCTTCATTCACTCACATCTAACAAACATTTCCTGAACATTTACCAAGAGCTAGACACTGTTATAGGCAATGGCGCGGGGCGTGGGCGGGGTAGAGCAGTCGCGACAAAACTCCCTGCCTTCGCGGAGCTTATATTCCAGTGAAGAAGACAGACAGTAAGTAAAATACACAGTCTGTTTATTGGTGATAAGTGCAAAGGAGGAAAATGAAATAGGAAAGAACGTGGGATGGAGGCTTCAGGGCAGGTTTTCATTTTAAGCAGTGTGGTCAAAGAAAGCCTCATAACATTTGAGCAAAGACCTGCTATATAGATATCAGAGGGCAGAAAGGCCCAGAAGACGGAAACAGCAAGTGCAAAGGCCTGAAGTTAGAAAGTCTGATGAGTTCACACACAATAATGACGTGGGTTTGGC
>NW_012105720.1:1608571-1652590 GCF_000951045.1 Mandrillus leucophaeus | reverse complement strand
AAAAAAAAAAAAAAAAAAAAAAATAGCCAGGCGTGATGGCATGCGCCTGTAGCTACTCCCAGCTACTCAGGAGGCTGAAGCAGAAGAATGGCGTGAACCCAGGAGGGGGAGCTTGCAGCGAGCTGAGATCGCGCCACTGCACTCCAGCCTGGGCGACTGAACGAGACTGTCTCAAAGAAAAAATAAATAAATAAATCAGAATACACAGGGCCTTGAAGGCCAATGTAAAAGTCTGGCTTTTGCTGTCAGTGATTCTCAGAGCCACTGGGGGTCTATAGCTGAGGAATGCTATCTGATTTTCCTTTTAACTGGATCACTTTGACTCCCTCCCACTCGAAATGGTGGAAGAACAAGAGCAGAAGTAGAGATGCTGCTGGTCAGAACCAAGGTGACAGCAGTGGTATTCTTACTGTAAGAGAGGTTAGTAGCTAGATATACTTGAAAGACAGCTTTTGCTGATGCATTAGATATGAGATATGAGGGAAAGGAAAAAGCCAAGATTACTCCAAGGTTTTTGGCCTGGATGGTGCTATCACTGAGACTACGGAAACTTATTAAGGAAGAATCCGTTTTGTGGAAAAGATAGTAGTTTTTAAAATGTCAAATTTAAAACATGAAAGATACATTATTGAATTTGTGGATCTAAAGTTTGGGGATGAGGTGTGGACTGGAGATTAGTTTCTGAAGAGCTCAAGAAAACCATAAGGCGGGGTAACAGAGAACAGAAAGGATTAAAAGACCTAGTCCTGAGCACGCCAAGATTAACAAATTAGAAGCACGTGTGTGCGGGCATTTAGGGCAGACTAATAGAACTTCCCTAAAGTGGGGTCAAAATAGACACTTTTCTATCTTTAGAGCCCAGTACAGTGCCTGGGAAATTATGGGTGGTAAATAAACAGGAGACTACTTCGACAGGAACTTAACGAATGTCTATTCCGTTCTAGCAAAAGCGCCAGGTACTGCAGAAGCCGTAAAGAACAAGTGCAAATTCCTGACACCTATATTCTGGTAAGCAAGCCAGGCAGGATTAACTGGGGGTAAAAATCAAACATTAACGCCGAAATAGCCTTCCCAGGAACCTATTAACCTCCAACTTAACACATAAATAAAGGTGGTATTGGGCTTATCTGGAGGCTTCGGCGACTATCTCCCATCCCTCAGCTGGAGCCAGGCCAATGCAAACTTCACTCCTAAATGGCTTTCATCAGCAGCCAACGCCGAAGCGCCTTAAATCAGGGCCCTGAGGTCCAGGGAGTGAGACTGGACTCCGTTAGGACAGGGAGAGGGCGCCAGGGAGTGGTGACTGTCCTTATCTGAGCCGACGCCTCTCCCCAACGAGCCTCCGACCACAGCTCACCCGCCCAGGGCCCGGCAGCCTCACCCTACAGTCCATCTGTCCGCCTGAGGCTGCGTACTGCTACAGGCTGGCGGGTTTCCTTGAAACTAACACAGCGTTTTAAACCAACCCGCTCCCCGGCGCAGTAGCTCCGGTACGCAGGCGCACCCGTGGCAGGGCATGTCGGGAACTGTAGTTTTCCCGGCCCAGGAGGGCCCTCCGCCCTGGGCGGGACCCAGGCCGGCATCCGGCGGCGCTCAGGGAATGCGTAGCGTCGTGAACCGAATGACGACAGGCTCCATTGTGCTCTCGAGCGGGGCACGCCGGGATATGTAGTTTCTGGCCGCTGCCCTCCGGGAGGTCCTGTGCTATCTACTTCACAGTGACTTGTCTCTGCCTGGTGAACTCACGGTGTTCTGCTAATCTTGGTAAATACATACCCTACAGCAGAGTAACGAGCATAAAAATTAGTTAAAAATTCAGAGCTTAAGCATTCTTCTTGTTAAAGGAAAAATCATGTCCCTCTTCGTCCTCGCCCATGATGGCCGCATGGAGAGTAAAACACAGAAATGTGCTTTCTGGTCTTTCGTCTCTTCAGCATAAATTATTTCTTGCCCTGTCGACAAGTTAATAGGTATTTGTAAATTTGAGTGTTAAGTAGCTATGAAACGAAAAAGAGCATTGAACTGTCCCTGGTTTTTTTGGTGGTTTGCTTTTTTGAGATAGGGTCTTCCTCTGTGGCCCAGGGTGGATTACAGTGGTGCGATTTCTGCTCACTGCAGCCTCGACCTCCCGAGCTCAAGCGATCCTGCAATCTCAGCCTCCCCCATAGCTGGGACCACAGGCGCGGGCCACCACGTCTGGCTAATTTTTGTATTTTTTCATGGAAGCGGGGTTATCACCATATTGCTCAGGCTGGTCTGAAACTCCTGGGCTCAAGCCATCCGCCAACCTCGTCCTCCCAAAGTCCTGGGATTACAGGTGTGCATCACCACGCCAGCGTTTCTGAGTTGTTTTGCTTTAAGAATATGTATTCTCACTTAAGGGAAAGACTTCTATAGTGCAAAGACAATGCAGCTTTGCGTTTTGGTAGCTGGAAGAACACCTGTTATCCCTGCCAGGGCAATTAAAATGCATTTCTCTCTTCTCCCTGAGAGTGCGGCCAAGAATCACTTCAGCCCTCTCATATAAGCAATCAGATCCGAGATGAGACCTCATTTACTTAGCCTGACACTTGATCTTGCTATTCTAATTCTTTTCATAGCCAAGCCTCAACGTGAGATGGAGAGACTGCCCATCAAACCACAGCCATATTCATCAAGCTTTGAGCCGATCCGGTGAAGGAGAAATGAGCACTGCATACATTATTCAGGGAAAGGGAACAAAAATAAAGCTTTTAATAGGAAATGAAAATGTGTTTTTAAAGCGTCAGTGCAAAGAGCCAATTATTTTTATTATGTATGTTTTATCTTACAATGACCTCTGGTTTATCAGTGGAATTAAGAAATGGGTGATACGTGTATCCACGTGTTTCTGTGTAATGAGAGTTTTCACCTTCTCCTCAAATCTGCATATTAAGAAGCAGTCAGGGAACCAAACTGATTAAATTCGTGTTTTTCATTTGTTTTCCCCTATTCACCATCTGGCAAACTGTATAAGAACTTAAGCAATTACAAAGTTAGAGAAAAGGACCCGAAGTCTTCAATAAACTTGAAACCAGGGAGTATAGTCTTCCAACTTTGTCCTTTTTCAAATTTGTTTTGGCTGTTGCTTTAACTTTCTAGTTCCTTTACCTTTCTCCCAAATGTTTTGAATCAACTTGTTGATACCTACAAAAATTCTGCTAGGATTTTGATTGAAATAGTGCTGAACATACCGATTTTCTTGCTGATTTCCCTCTTGATTTTCAGTTGATAAATAGTTCTCAGACATTACCCCGTTTATCAAAGCAGATCATTTCATTCATGGAAATCCTAGATATTTCGTGAGGATCACTTTCTCTTTCACTACAATAGCCTCCTAACTGGTTTTGCTATTACTCCTTCCAAAGTATCCTTCATATGGCTACCAGATCTTTTACAAAAGTAAATCTCATTATCTCAGGCCTTTGTTTAAAAGCATTTAATGGTTCCCCCATTGAATTAAAAGTTTTCCGTTGAGCAGGATGAAGATCAAACTGGTAATAGCTTCAGCTGAACCCTCCAGGCTCCTCTGCACCTAGTGCCCCAGTGGAACTCTGAATTCAAGCCTGCTAGCATAGAATGTCTTTGTGCTTGCAGGTTATGCTCACTCTGCTGGGAATGGCCTTCCTCTTGTCAGTCTCACTAGCTCAACAGAAACAGCCTCTTCTGTGAAGCCATTCTATTCTCTCCCAAAGCACTTCATAATTGTCAATGAATCTTATTTCCCCTTATTTGAGCTGTAAGCTACTTAAGGACAGGAATTTTTGTTGTTTATTTTCAACACCAAGTACAATGCCCGGCACACATTAGGGGTTTGGAAAGTTTTTGTTAGGTGAGTGAATGAATACATTTTGAACGGCTCTACTAATAGAGGCTGTGTTTCACTCTCTACTTGTAAGCCAGGAAAAGGCCTCCAAATAGAATATATGCTGCTGATGATTTGACATTGGAGTTACACGAATGGCAGTAAAGTTACCTGCAACTGCTTCACCTTGGAGTTGGAAATGTATTCCGTGGACAAATAAATGCAAACAAAACACCCAAAGTTTTCATACCTTGTTGGTACAATAAAGAAATAAGAATGGCAAATTCACTAACTGGTTCCTCGCCTTGTGTGGGCAATTCAGATATTTTGGTAAAGTACTGGCTCTGGGTATAGAGATTAGGATTGAAAGCGTCTTTGACTTTTTAATGAACTGGTGAATCAGCCCAAGGCTGAGAAGATAATTCTGTTAATTGAATTGGCCAAGGGTAACAGTGTTTCTTATAAGGTCTCTGTCACTTAGCTCCACCAACTAAATTTTATAGTCAGGTAGATTTTCACCTTGTTCCGTTAACCAAACTTATGAATAAGGTCAAGGCTATGATGATGCTGCTGCAGCTTTATTTTACATTTCCTAATATTAAAGTACTCTTTGGTACTTTATCATATCACCACACTTGATTCTGACTGTAACCTTTGGTGTAGTAGTTATATTCTCATTTTACTGATGAAATAACTGACACGGGGGAAAGTTAAGCAACTTGCCTAAAGGCCATACAGCCAATAAGTGACAGAATGGGTGTTTGGAGTTGGCTGTGTCTCGCTTCAAAGCCTATGCATTTTGGTTAGACTCCATCCCCTACCATTGTCCACCCCATCTGATAGCAGTGGGGTAAGACAGAATTTACAGCATCTAACTATGCAATGAGAAATATATGAATTAACTTCACACAATCAAATACCACGTTTATCAGAGAAAATAACGAAATCCAGGTGGTGGTATGTGAGTATTTGCTATGCCATTCTTATAAATTTTCTGTATGTCTAAAATTATTTTCATGATAAAACATTTTTATGAGGAAAATTCCTATATACTTATGGAAAATTCTATAGGACATATTTTAAGTTGAACAAGTGAGGTACTGTGTAACACCAGGGGGGATAAGAATTTTATATTTGCATAAATAAGCACTGGGAATATACACAAATCAATAAAAGTATCTTTTATTACCCGTGTAGATAGTGTGACCATATAATTTTTCACCCAAACCAAGATAACATCTCTCTCCACATGTCTAAGGTCTTCTTTGATTTCTTTAATTAGTGTCTTACAGTTTTCAACATATAGATACTATGTATTTTGTTAGATTTGTATTTAAGTTTTCTACCTTTTGTTAATAGTTTTTTAAAAATTTCAAATCCATTGTTTGTTGCTAGTATATAGAGATATAATTGACTTTTGTATTTTGATCTCTTATCCTATGACCTTGCTAAACTCCCTTACTAGTTTTAGGACTAGCTTTAGAGATTTTTTTATATGTTATTTGGGATTTTTTTACATAAACAATTCTGTCACCTGCAAATAGAGTTTTTTCTTTCCCCTTTTGATTGGAGTGACTTTTTCTTGCCTCGTTGCACTGGCTAAAACTTTTACTATGATATTGAATAGCAGTGGTGAAAGAAGGATGTCCTTATCTTGTTCCCATCAAGTATGATGTTAGTCACAGGTTTTTATAGTTGTCCTTAATCATATCCAGGCAATTTCCTTTCATTTCTAGTCTGCTGAGAGTTTTTGTTGGAAAGAAATTTGAATTTGTCAAATGCCATTTAGATAATCATGCTTTTTTTCTTTAGTTTGGTAATCTGGTAAATTATATTGGTTGACTTTTCCCAAATTGAAACAATCTTGCATTCTTTGGATAAATCCCACTTAATCATTCTGTATTTTCCCTTTTTATATATTTCTAGACCCAATTTACTAATAATATGTTGAGTATTTTTGTGTCTATGTTTGTGGGCAATATTGGTATTTTTCTTTTTCTTTTTCTTTTTTTTTTTTTTGGAAACAGAGTCTCACTCTGTCACCCAGGCTGGTGTGCAGTGGTATGATCTCAACTTACTGCAACCTCTACCTCCTAGGCTCAAGCAATTCTTGGGCCTCATCCTCCCAAGTAGCTTGGACTACAAGCATGCACCACCACACCCAGCTAATTTTTGTAGTTTTAGAAGAGAAAGGGTTTCACCTTCTTGGCCAGGCTTGTCTCAAACTCTGGACCTCAAGTGATCTGCCCGCCTCAGCCTCCCAAAGTGCTGGGATTATAGGGGTGAGTCACCGCACCTGGCCTGGTCTTTATTTTTCTTTCATTATACTGTTGTTATTGGGTTTTGTTATTAGGGTAATGCTAGCTTCATAAGCTGTATGGAGAAGTGTTTCCTTCTCTTATAAATTCAGAAAAAGGTTGTATAGAATTGTTATTGTTTCTTCCTTAAATGTTTTCTAGAATATTGCAGAAAAAAATACGGGCAGGGTGTTTTCTTAATTGAAAAGTTTATAACTACAAATTCAATTTCTTTAATAGTTGTAGAACTATATGGTTTTGTCTGTTTGTTTTTTTTTTTTTTTAGCGAGTTTAGGTAGCTTGTGTATTTTAAGAATTGGTCTGTTTTATCTAAGTTGTTGGATTATGGGCATAGAGTTGTTTTCAGGACAGTAAATCCTTAATGTCCTCAATAGGTTCTTGGAAACGGCAACTTTAATTGAAAGTTTAAGGAAACCACTTTTACTTATTTTATTTTTAAATTATACTTTAAGTTCTAAGGTACATGTGCACAATGTGCAGATTTGTTACATATGTATTCATGTGCCATGTTGGTGTGCTGCACCCATTAACTAGTCTTTTACATTAGGTATATCTCCTAATGCTATCCCTCCCCCGTCCCCTCACCCCTGGACAGGCCCTGGTGTGTGATGTTCCCCTTCCTGTGTCCAAGTGTTCTCACTGTTCAATTCCCACCTGTGAGGGAGAATATGCAGTGTTTGGTTTTTTGTCCTTGCAATAGTTTGCTGAGAATGATGGCTTCCAACTTCATCCATGTCCCCACAAAGGACATGAACTCATCCTTTTTTATGGCTACCTAGTATTCCATGGTGTATATGTGCCACATTTTCTTAATCCAGGCTATCACCGATGGACATTTGGGTTGGGAGACCACTTTTATTATAGGCTAATTGATACAAATGAGAGGTGCCTATGACATACTTCTGGTCACAAAAAATCCCCAAATTTCTAAATAAAGACCAGAACACTTCTAGTCTTAAATATTGAAATAAATGAGAGCTACACATACATTTAAGAAAGATTAGTAGGCCAGATGTGGTGGCCCACGTCTGTAATCCCAGCACTTTGGGAGGTCGAGGTGGGCGGACCACCTGAGGTCAGGAGTCCACGACCAGCCTGGCCAACAAGGTGAAACCCCATCTTTACTGAAAATACAAAAATGCCAGGCATGGTGGCACGTGGGTGAAGTCCTAGCGACTGGGAAGGCTGAAGCATGAGAATCGCTTGAACCTGTTAGGCAGAGCTTGCAGTGAGCCGAGATTGAGCCACTGCACTCCAGCCTGGACGATAGCGATGCCATCTCAAAAAAAAAAAAAAAAAAAAAAAAACTCAAAAAAAAAAAAAAAAAAAAAAAAATTAATAAAAACAAGTAAGATAATTATTTACCCAGTTATCCCAGTTCAGGGTGTGGGTGGCCAGAGTCTATCCCTGCAGCTCAGGACACAGGGCAGGAACCAGCCCTAGGCAGGATGCCATCCTATCTCAGGGCACACACACACACACACACACACACACACACACGGAGACACACACACACACGTAATCAGTTACATGGGGACCATTTAGCACAGCAGTTTACCTCACATACCCATCTTTGGGATTTGGGAGGAAACTGCAGTAACCAGAGAAAACCCACAGACATGGGGAGAACGTGCAAACTCCACACAGACCGTGTGTCATTAATCAATTTTTTGTTAATCTCATCAAAGTTGAATGAAACGACATACTTTGAGGACCTCCTGTGTTCCTTTTATCATTTTAATTTCTGTGGGGGTCTGTCATGATAGCTCCTCTTTTATTTCCAATATTGGTAATTTTGTCTTCTTCCTTTTTTTCGTGGTCAGTCTGGCTAGAAGTTTATCAATTCTGTTGACTTTTTAGAAGAATCTGCTTTTGGTTTCACTAATTTTTTTTCTATTGCTTTTGTTTTCAAGTTCGTTGATTTTTTTTCCTCTCATGTTTATTATTTAAACTTTTGAGAGTAAATAGGGGCACTATCAATAATTAAACCAAGAAAAAAGGCATAAACTGGAAATGTTCTTGGGGAACCACAATGTATGATCACTCCGCCTATAGGATATGTGACAGGGAGAAGCAGATGGGAACCTCTGTAGGAATAAAACTTTACAGTGTATACCTTTTAGGACTATTTTGATTTAAAATCATTTGGAGTTTTTCCCCAGCTTTATTGAGATATGATTGACAAATAAAAATTGGATATATTTTAAATATACAATATGATATTTTGATATATGTATACATAGCAAAATGATTACCACAATAAAACTAATTAACATATCAATCACCTCACATAATTACCTTTTTTTCATGACAATACTTGAGATCTACTCTTTTAGCAACTTTAAATTGTACATTATTATTAACTATAGCTATCTGATATGGTTTGGCTCTGTGTCCCCACACAAATCTCATGTTGAACTGCAGTCCTCAGTGTTGGAGGTGGAGCCTGGTGGGAGGTGATTGGATCATGGGGGTGGTTTGTGATGGTTTAGACCAGCCCCTTAATGCTGTCTCATGATACAGTTCTCAGGACATCCGGTTGTTTAAAAGTGTATGGCACCTTCCCCTTCGCCCTCTCTCTTCTGCTCCACCAGGTGAAGATGTGTGTGCTTCCCCTTCACCACCTGCCATGATTGTAAGTTTCCTGAGGTCTCCCCCAGCCGTGCTTCCTGTACAGCCTGTGGAACTGTGAATCAATTAAACCTCTTTTCTTCATAAATTACCCAGTCTCATGTGGTTTCTTATAGCAGTGTGAGAATGGACTAATATACCATCATACTGTACATTGGGTCTCCGGTACTTACTTACCTTATGGCTGAAGGTTTGTACCCCCAATATCTTCTTTTGTCCCCTTCTCCACAGCCTCTGGTAACAACCATTCTATTCTCTGTTCTGCGAGTTCCACTTTTCTTTAAATTCCACATATAAATTAGATCATGCAGTTTTGTCTTTCTGAGTTTGGTTTCTGTTACTTAGCATAATGTCTCCAAGTTTAATCTATGTTGTTGAAAAAGGCAAGATTTACTTAGTTTTTAAGGCTTGATAATATTCCGTTATATATGTATACCACATTTTCTTTAGCCATTCATCTGTTGACAGACACTTAGGTTGTTTCCACATCTTGGTTGTTGTGAATAATGCTACAATGAACATGGGAGTGCAAATATCTCTTTGACATACTGATTTCAATTTCTTTAGATACATACCCAGAAGCGAGATTTCTGGATCACATGGTGGTTCTATTTTAATTTTTTTGAGAAACTTCTATACTGTTTTCCATAACAACTGTACGAATTTACATTCTCACAAAAAAAAGTCTACGGGTTCCCTTTTCTCCACATCCTTGCCAACACTTGTTATCTTTTGACATTTTGGTAAAAATCATCCTAACAAGTGTGAGGTGATAGGTCAGTGTGAGGGGATATCTCAGTTTAATTTTCATTTTTCTGATGATTAGTGAGGTTGAGCATCTTTTCAAATAGTTGTTGGACATTGTATGTCTTCTTAAGGAAAGTGTCTATTCAGGACCTTTGCCAGTTTTTTAAATTGGGTTATTTAGGGTTTTTTTTTTTTTTTTTTTTTTTTTTTTTTTTTTTGCTATTGAGTTTTATGAGTTCCTTACATATTGGATATGTAGTTTACAAATATTTGCTACCATTTCATAAGCTGCCTTTTAATTTTGTTGGTTGTTTTCTTTATTATGCAAACATTTTTTAGTTTGATACTGTATGTTAGGTACATTTAGTTTTATTACTGTACATTGCTTATTTCTGTTTTTGTTGCCTTTCCTTTTGGTATCAAGTCTGAAAAACTATTGCCAAGATCAGTGTTGTAAAGCTTTTCCTTTATGCTTTTTTCTAGGAGTTTTATAGTTTCAGGTCTTATGTTTCAGTCATTACTCCCTTTTAAATTGATTTTTGTGTATGCTGTAAGAGAGGAGTTCAAGTTATTTATTTATTTGTTTGTTTTTCTTTCTTTTCTTTCTTTCTTTCTGCATGTGGATATCCAGTTTACAGAACCAATTATTGAAGAATCTATTTTTTCCCATTGTGTATTCTTGTCACCTTTGTTGAAAATTAGTTGACCAAATATGTATGGGTTTATTTCTTGGCTGTCTATTCTGTTCCACTGGTCTATGTGTTTGTTTTATGCCAGTACCATACTGCTTTGATTACTATAGCTTTGCAATATAGTTTGAAAGATGTCTTCAGCTTTGTTCTTCTTATGCAAGATGGTATTTCTCTATTTGGGGTCTTTTGTGGTTTCATATACATTTTAGGACTGTTGTGGTTTTTTTTTTTTATTTCTGTGAAAAATGCTACTGGAATTTTAGTAGAGATTGCACTGAATCTAGAGATCACATTGGGCAGTATGGACGTTTTAATAATGTTAACTCTTCCAATAGATGAACACAGGATATCTTTCTATTTCTTTGTGTCTTCTTCAATTTCTTGCATGAGTGTTTTAGAGTTTTTATTGTATAGATCTTTCACCTCCTTGGTTAAATTGATTCCTAAGTATTTTATTTTTATGCTATTGTAAAAGGGATCGTTTTCTCAATTTCTTTTTCAGATCATTCACTGTTAGTGTAGAAAAACATAACTGATTTTTGTATGCTGATTTTGTATCTTACAATTTACTGAATTTATCAGCCCTGTCATTTGTTTAATGAAGTCTTTAGGATTTTCTATATGTAAGATCATACCATCTGCAAACAGGAGCAATTTCACATTTTTCTTTCTGGTTTAGATGCTTTTTATTTATTTTTCTTGCCTAACTTCTTTGGCTAGAACTTGCAACACTATGTTGAATAGAAGTGGTGAGAATGGGCATTCTTGTCTTGTTTGTAATCTTAGAGGAAAAACTTTCAACTTTTCACATTTTTATATGATGTTAGCTGTAGGCTTGTCATTCATGGCCTTTATTGTGTTAAGGTATGTTTCTGCTATAGCTAATTGGTGAGAATTTTTGTTATAAAAGGATGTTCAGTTTTGTCAAATGTTTTTTCTGTGTCTGTTGAGATGATCATATATGGTTTTTATCCTTCATTCTGTTAATGTGTTGTGTCACATTGATAGATTTGTGTATATTGAACCATCCTTGCACAGCAGGAACAAATCTACTTGCCTATGACATATGATCCTTTTAGTGTGCTGTTGACTTTGGTTTGCTAGTATTTTATTGAGGATTTTTGCATCTATGTTAATCATTTGAATGTATAACCTATTTAAAAATAAAATAAACGCATTTTTCAAATACTGGCATAGTTTCTCGCATGTAATAAGATCTCAGTGTAATCTTGTTGAATAAATGAATGAATTAATCAATCTGTTAGCATGGTGATTACCTGGGCTTCATTGAAGAAAATGGAGGTAATCATTACACATCCAAATCTGAAAGCCTATAACATATGTAGCAGAACTGAATGATTGATTTGTTCAGCATTCCTAATCTTTGGGTTTGATAACATAAAGTATTATCAACACAGATTTTGTTATTTTGTTTTTATTATTTATATCCTTCTCTGCCTATTTTCCAATTCATTTGAGGCATCATGCATACAAAGAAAGAGTAAACTGCAACTTGCTGTAAAAAATCAGGATGAAAGAAAAGGAGACTACAGATTCTCTGTAGAGGTTGTCATTGAGGGTCTCCCTATCTCTGATCCTTTTCCTCAAAATCTGTTCTCTATCTACATGGTGACTGTGAGAATTGTCATTTTCATATATGTTCTAAATGTGTGTCCCCAGCACAGCCAGTGCCTCTTCCATACAATTTTTGCATAAGAAAACCTATACAATAATAGGACAACTGATTGGAAATAAAATATATAATGTGGTTATTTAGAGTTCAATGTCTGAGTGAAATGTTATAACTGCAGTCAGAACTTTGGTTCATTTGTACCCAGCTGCATTTTTGGATATTTAGTATGTCTTTGAATTCCAGAAGCCAATAAATCAGATGAATAGAATACAGTTGTTTTATTTCTGGAATGAAAAGGGCTATAACACTATTCCTTCTGTAGATTTGGGGGAAAATTATGTCTTTCTTTAAAAAGTATGAAAAACATGTGCACGTACATATATATCCTAAAGAACTGATTTGATAAATTAAAACCAAGTAATACATTCAGATAAGTACAGTTGTTTCTTGGTATCCATGGGGGATTCATTCCAGGACCCCTGTGGATAAGAAAATCTGGGAATGCTCAAATCCCCTACATGAAATGACACAGTATTTGCATGTAACCTATGCAATCCTCTCCTATACTTTAAATTATCTTTAGGTTGTTTATAATACCTAGTATTATGCCTATACATCACTTCATTTATATGGATTCAATGTAGTATGTGGTGCCCCACAAACTCAAGTTTTCTTTTTATGGAATTTTTTTTTTTTTTTTTTTTGAGACAGAGTCGCTCTCTACTGCAGTGGCTCAGTCATGGGTCACTGCAGCCTCAACAACCTCCTGGGCTCAAGCAACCTTCCCACCTCAGCCTCTTAAGTAGCTGGGACTACAGGTGCACACCACTATGTCCGGCTAATTTTTAGAAACAAGGTTTCACCATGTTGCCCAGGCTGGCCTCGAACTTCTGAGCTCAGGCGATCCACCCACCTTGGCTTCCCAAAGTGCTTGGATTACAGGCATGAGCCACTGCACTGGGCTTTGTGGAACGTTTTGCAAGTTTTTTTCTCCTAATATTTTTGACCCATGGTTGGTTGAATCCATGGATGGGGAACCCATGGATATGGAGGGCTGACTGTATTCCTGAAAACAATAAGAATGCTCCTGGTTATAGGAATTAAAGATTAATCTGGCCCTTCAAAAAACACAAGGCAGCCAGCCTGGTGGCTCACGCCCATAATCCCAGAGATTTGGGAGGCTGAGGAGGGAGGATCACTTGAGGCCAAGAGTTTGAGGGTACAGTGAGCCATGATCATGCCATTGCACTCCAGCCTGGGTGACAGAGTGAGACCTGTCTCTAAAAGTCATTATTACAACAACAAAATGTCTCATCAAACATGTAGGAAATTTCAGGTGGCTGACAAAAGTGGAAATCAAAATAACATTTTCCCGAGACATTGAATTCGAATCAATTGGTTTATTAATCTTATTTCTCAGGATTTTTTTCCCTTTATTGGAAAGGTTCTCTGATTCTTTTCTAGATATTAATTATATTCATATACAGATGACATCTGATTGTTACAATAGTGGTAACCCCCTACAGAATACAAAAATATATATTCCACTAAAATCATTAAAATTGAGCTCAAGGTATCACTTGGATATCTTAGTGAGATGATTATCAGATGGTAAAAGGCTAAATCTTTATAAAACCTTCTTTGATATGATTATATTACAAAGTAGAAGTGTTTCTCCTCTGGCCCTCAACAAATAGAAAAATCCATATTCACATTGGTTTCTTTGTTGCTTCCTCATAGCGATCAGTAGAGAAGACTCATTGAAGTAGTACATCAATCAAACATATTGACAAAAAATCAAGTTTCTACATTAGCCCTGAAGTGCATACTGTCTTTCGAAACTTTTGACAGCTTGGCTGCTTTCATTTTCTATCCCCATACTTTCTCTTCCTGGAGAGCATCCCGGCTTCTTTAAATAACTGTTAATGGAAAACATTCTCTCTAGCTACAGCCCTACCAAGATACAATTTTTTTCTTACATAAATGGAACAGCTTAATAAATTCAAAAAGGCTACTGTTTTAAATGATAATGAAAAAATTAACCAATATGCCTGGCTCTACTATTCATTTGCTGTGTGATCTTGGGTAAGTTCCTTACACTCTCTGTGTTTTAGTTTGTATATTTGTAAAGTAGAGAGTATTAAGTTAATAAATACTATTAGGAGACAATTGTCTATAGGTCTTTCCCATTTCTACATGACTTAGAAAAGGCACTGAATGCCCTTTATTTCGGACCATCTTTTCAAGAATATTTGCATAGGGAACCGCCTTGGAAAATGGAAACAATGTCTTTCTCTGAAGCAAAGGGCAGTCTTGCTTACCACCAATTACAAAAACTTTGGATTCCCTAAATTCAGGAATCACCTACTGAAACACAACCTGCTACATGTACAAGTACCCATCCGGACTGATATGTGATGTCCCTCTGGTACTCTGGGTCAAGAGCAACTCATGTAAACATGCTGACGATCATGCTGATTGCTGTGTCATGAATAACAAAGTCCTTTATCTCTGACCCAGGAGTTTCAGGTCTCTGCCAGCATCCATGAAACTGTGGCAAAATAACTTCTTAGCTTGCAAGTAAGGTCAACTCTCAGACCCTTTACAGTTCTTGACACATAAAAGACTAAGATTCTAGAATATGGCCAGGCATGGTGGCTCACACCTTGTAATCCCAGCACTTTGGGAGGCCGAGGCGGGCGGATCACCTGAGGTCAGGAGTTCGAGGCCAGCCTCGCCAATATTGTGAAACCCTGTCTCCACTAAAAAAATACAAAAATTAGCCAGGTATGGTGGCACACGCCTGTAGTCCCAGCTACTCGGGAGGCTGAGGCAGGAGAATCGCTTGAACCCAGGTGGCAGAGGTTGCAGTGAGCCAAGATCGCACCACTGCACTCCAGCCTGTGTAACAGAGTGAGACTCCATCTCAAAAAAAAAAAAAAAAAAAAAAAAAGAGTCTAGAATATAGGAAACCCTCAAGAAATCAACACATATTAACATTATTAATAGTAATATTTATTACTATCAACTTTATGTGGCTTCAAAAATACTAAGCTCTCATCTAGCAATTATATTTCCGGGAACTTATCTGGCTTAGAGCTATAAGGTATTTTCTTTCCTTTTTTTTTTTGAGATGGGGTTTTGCTCTGTGTGATTGCAGTGGTGCAGTCACAGCTCACAGCAGCCTAACCTTCCAGGCTCAAGTGATCCTCCCACCTCAACCTCCTGAGTAGCTAGAACCACAGGCATGAGCCACTGTATCTGGACACAAGATATGTTTAAAAGGATGGGTATTAATTACAAAACTCTATAACAGCAAAAAATTAGAACCAACCTAAATGAACATTCTATAATGCCTTATATTACATTCTTACAGAACATTCTATAATTCTTATATTGCCACAGTAATACTGCCTAACGAAAATACTCTAAAACTCAGTGTTACACACAAATAAGCATTTAATCTCATATACTGCCTACAAGCTATCTGGGACAGCTCTGCTCCACATGTCCCTTTCCGGGGCGCAGGCAAATGGGACCTCACTCTCTGGGGCATGCTTTTCTTGGCTATGATAGAAGAACAAGATGACAAATCTAACTGCACAAGCACATTTCAAGCCTCTGCTTGTGTCACATAACATCCTAATGGTTGAAACAAGCAACATAACTGAGCCCAAAGTCAAGGCAGAGAAAACCACATTGAGGCCACCCATGGCAAGGGTGTTAGATATACCATAGAAGAGTAAAGAATTAGAATCAATAATTCAATCTACCATACTCATTAACAGGAAGGTGGTTAAGTAATAATTGTATATCCATACTAAACAGCTATTAGAAAGAATGAGTATATCTGAGTGTTCTAAAATGGAAAATGTTCACAATACATCACTGAATGAAAGAAACAAGGTGTATAACATCTATAATATGATCCTGTTTTTATTTTTAAAACTGTACATACACATATTTATTTTATATGCATAGTAAAGAGATAAATATATAAACTGTTAACAGTATTTATCTCTCAGTATTAGAGTTGGGAGATGAAGAAATAACTTCCATTTTATACTTTTATGTACTTTTGTATTGTAGGAAAATTTTTATATATATATGTATTACTCTTTTTTTTTTTTTTTTTAAGATGGAGTCTGACTCTGTCACTCAGGCTGGAGTGCAGTGGCATGATCTTTGCTCGCTGCAAGCTCCGCATCCTGTGTTCACGCCATTCTCCTGCCTCAGCCTCCCGAGTAACTGGGACTACAGGTGCCCACCACCATGCCCAGCTAATTTTTTTGTATTTTTGGTAGAGACGGGGTTTCACCGTGTTGACTAGGATGGTCTCGATCTCCTGACATCGTGATCTGCCCACCTCGGCCTCCCAAAGAGATAAAGAGCTATAAAAATGTAAGGTCTCAAAGTAAATATCTATTTCCAAGGATCCTGTTGTCTTTGTATGTCTGCTAACCTTCTTTTGCCTCCCACAGTGTTGTCTTCAATCTCTGTTTTTAAACCATCCTCACCTTACCATCCTCCTCTTCCTCCAATGCCTCAGCAGGTCCGGGGAGGAAGACAGCGCTGATAACTTCTGTGAAATGTATATGATTTTCTCTCCCAGAAGGCCCAAAAAACACCTTCTCACATGTTATTGGCTCCGGGTAATAGCTTCAATAAATGACAGACTGGGAGAATTTTGACTCCTTATTGTTTTATTTTATTTTTGCAAGAGGTTCTCACTCTGTTGCCAAGGCTGGAGGGCAGTGGAGTGATCTTAGCTCACTGCAGCCTTCAACTCCTGGGCTCCAGTGATCCTCCTGCCTCAACCTCCCAAGTGGTTAGGGCTATAGGTACACACCACCATGCCCAGGTTACCTCTTTAATTATTGTCTTGTCTTTAGAATATTCCCCTCGCTTTTGATCTTCTGTGTATAGATATGTCCAGATAGCCATTTGTTGGGGGACAAGGGAGTGGGTAGAAAAGAGTACATAAAAATAAAACAAAAACCATTATTTGACCCTGGTTATCAAGGCACCAGCCTGAAAATGAGTGGGGAAAATAACTGAACAAGAGGGAAAAACAATCTAGCTCTATTAACTTTCTAGCCGTCTGACTTTGGGAAGTCACAATCTGAGACTTAGTTTCTTTATTTGCAATATAAAGGTGTAATAGTTCAAACAATAACTAAGAAAAACTCTATGATTTCCTTTAATTTGCAACATAAAGAATTTTCTAAACTGTTTCCACTTCTTTTATCTGCCTTTTTTTAGGCACTGTAATTGGATGGTGATCTTCAGTACTTTCCCTGCAGTGGCCATCGGGGATGGCACTATTGACCTCCATCTTGCAGGGTCCTGGTGACTTTAAAAACTCTTCTCTTCATTCTTTCTGACCTTTCTGTAGCGTGTAACACCATTGTCCATCCTTGTTCTTTTGGACACACTGTGTTTACTTCAGTTTTAGGAGAGAGTACTCTACATTAAGCACAGATAGACTCCCAGCCTCAAAACTGAGCTGAAGTTAGGCTCTTCACTCTAACAAAACTTAATGAGTCTCAGGGTAGATGGAAGCACAGTGGAGACAACTGGCTACCAGGTATAGTTCTTTTTGTACCCATGGTTCATCCATAGGGGTGCTCTTTTGCCTGGTTACCACGTATTTCCCTGTGGCAGACACCAGTTTCCTTTACCACTTATGAGTAGCTTCATGTATGTTCTTGGAGTCCAGGCCTAGAGTGGTGAAAAAAAAAATTCCTTCTCATCTGATTTAGCATCCTCCTCTTCCCAAGATGATTGGCAGTGAAAACAACCATGCCCTTCATAACAGCTCACATATCCTCCTCAATATGGCACCTCAGAGCACAGTGTCCAATGTCGATACAGGAGATGTACACCCAAAAGCAGTAGGATTGCAATCTTAAATGTCCCACTTCCAAATAGCAAAGAGACAAAAAACATTTCTTAAACATTTATCAAACCTGTGTTGTTATATTTTCAATAATATCATATCCTGGACAGCAGCAATTCAGTCCAAGGTGAGCTTTGCTAAACCCAGTCTGGTTCCTTTTATGACTTCTTCTCTAGTGTGAGATGAATAAAATGTCTGAACATGCTTCCTGCAGTTTTGAGGATTACAGGGCCTTATCTGTAATAACTGCTCAAATGAGAACACAATAATCTCAACAAAACCCAGCAACATTTGCAGGCACAAGGCAGTTTAAATCTACTTACAGAAAACATTTCTCCGAAGAGGACATGGATTGCAGATATTCAGCTCTGGCTATAGCATAAAGAAAAATGCATGACCACAAATGCAGTTTAGCTTCTTAGAACTCACAGCAGATACTCGGGTGTCCCAAACAACACTCTTAGCCCAGGTGATTCCAGCATAGCTATGGTGGACAATTCCAAGCACAGTGCCACATTCAACCTCAAATGTGGGCAGTGGCATCTCTCTGCCTTTCTACTTCAAGACTTCCCTTGAAAAACAGAAGGCCACTCAGCCCAACCCAAAGATTCAGCTGAAAAGTTCAGAGAAGAGCATAGGAAGAGGCGGCAGTTGCTTCTGGGCCAACCCTCAACCAACACCAGTTGCCCACAACCCAATGAGGCACTCTTTGTTGGCTTTTCTCCCTTCTCTGTTTTACTTTCTCCACCCACTTATTTCAGCTGCCTGGGATCACTTCCTAAATAATCAATCTGCACCCAAGTCCTTTCTCAGATTCAGGTATTGGAAAAACCCGGTGACTAAGAACTCCAATATCTACACTGTCTTATATGGGCTCTGGTTTTCTTTTGTGCAATTAAATGTTTTATTTGAGTTGTTTTTTCAAATTAAAACTATAACCCATATCAGAGCTGCATTCAATTCTCAGTGCCTTCTTTTTTTTGTTTTTTTTTTTTGTTTTTTGTTTTTTTTTTTTGAGATGGAGTCTCGCTCTGTTTCACAGGCTGGAGTGCAGGGGCGTAATCTCGGCTCACTGCAAACTCCGCCTCCCATGTTCACGCCCATTCTCCTGCCTCAGCCTCCCGAGTAGCTGGGACTACAGGCGCCTGCCACCATGCCCAGCTAATTTTTTGTGTGTATTATTAGTAGAGACGGAGTCTCACCATGTTAGCCAGGATGGCAGTGCCCTCCTTCTAATACACAAAGACTGATTGCAGCTCTGAGATGTCACTGAGCCCTATCCTCAACTTTCTACTATTTCCACCAATGCTTAGGAGATCTTAGGCCTGTATTGAGCCAAGACTCAAGCTCAAAAAACCATGTTCAACCTCCCACCAGCTTTTTCTAGAAAGAAGAAGCACATTTGCTTGGTCCTGAGCTGGAGGCAGAGGAAAGGCTGCTTTCCAATTTTACATCTTGCTTCTGCAAGAGTCTCTGCCTTCTCCCTGTGCAGTCAATAACTGCATTTTCTGCCAAACTCTATATGAGGTGTGAGCTGACTTAGTTCATTAACTGACCACTTATTGCTTGGATCAGACACTATGCTAACTGTAGGAGTAGCAAATTAATAAGGCAAAGTTCCAGAAGACAAGGACCTCACTGTCTTGTAAGAAAGACTGAAACCCAAACAAGTAAGCCACCTCCTGTGATGGAAGTCCGGTAGGCTCAGGAGGGGCATCTAATTTGGATAGGGATCTGAGAAAGTTTTCTGGAGGAAATGATGTCAGAGTTAAGCGAAAAGCGATGAACAGGAGTGATCCAGTTGACTAAGGGCAGAAAGGGAGCCCCAGGTGGGAGGAACAACCTGTGCAAGTGTCTTTGGTAGTGAGAAAGAAAGGTCCATATGGGAAACTGAAAGTGCAGTGTGACTAGAGCAGAAATGGTGAGGAATGAAAGTAGGCACTACTTAGATCGAAGTTACGGTAAGGACTCTGAACTTCGTCTTGAGGCTGTCTGAATTTTGCCAGTAAGCCACTGATGTCATTTATTTATGGAATGAGATGGTTAGATTTGTGCTTTGGAGAGATAAATTTGGCAGTCTTATGAGACTGAATTGGAAATAGTAAAGGATAGAGGTAGAGAGACAAATTAAAAGGCTATGGCAGTGATATGGCAGGCAAATAATTCTAAAGACCTGAATTTACATGTGGCATACTTAATTGACACTGAATTTGTGTGTGTGTGTGTAGAACACCTATTTGAAGTCTATGGGACCTAGTTTGGGAATTGCTGATTGAGGAAGCTATTCAGGAGGCAGAAATGATGGCGCACAGAGACTGATTAAATGTGGTAGTAAAGAGGGAAGAATTCAGAAGGACTTGGTCAACAGGGTAGAGTATGCAGCCATTTAAGGAGACAAAGAAAAGAGGAAGAGGATGAGATTTGGGAGTAAATTTGTTGTCTATTGCTGTGTAATACATTTTCACAAACTTAGCAGTTTAAACAGCACATTTGTTACCTTACTGGTTTTTTTTTTTTTTTTTTTTTTTGTGGGGGTGGGTGTTGGTCAGGAATCTGGGCATGACTTAGCTAGGTCCTCTTCTTAGCATCTTACAAGGTTATAATCAAAGTATTGGCCATTGGTTGTTGGCAGAGTTCATGTCCTGTGGTTGTAGAACTGAGGGTCCCCACTTCTTACTTTAGCTCCTTGAGGCCACATGCAGTTTCTGAAGATTGGTCACAGTTTCTTGCCACCTGGGCTCTCCCAACATGACTACTTATGTTATTAAGTCAGCAGAGAGAGTCTCTAAAGTGATCCTGCTGGCAAAATGGAACGTTGTATAACATAGTATGACCACAGGAGTGACATCCACTACCTTTGCCATATTCTACTCTTTAGAAGCAAGTCACAGGTCCTGCCCACACTCAAAGGGGAGGGGATGACACCAAGGTGTGAACACAGTGTGGCAGGGATCAAGGGGCTACCTTAGAATCTGTCTACCCCAAGGGGAAAGATAAGTTCAGTTTGGACATTTTGAGTTTCTTGTAACATTCAAATACAAATATTCAGTGGGATATGTGGGTCCAGGGCCAGAAAAGAGGCTTAGAGATGGAGTGGTAAGTTCAGAATCCACTTGTAGATCCACAACCGGTGGGTGGAGCAGTGGAAGTAGATGAGATTGTCCACTTGTAGATCCACAACCAGTAGGTGAAGCAGTGGAAGTAGATGAGATTGCCCAGGGAGGGTGTATATAGTGAGAGTAATGCAGGCATCTGTGGAGAGGTAGATGAACTATCCTTTCTTTAAACTTGAGGACAGCCAATTTGTTCCTCGGCCTTCTCATTTTCAGAGTGAAACAAGATCCACTTCTACACTTCTCTACACTTATTCCCTTTTAAAATCCTTTATTTTGTTTGCTCCCCTCTGGACTGTCTCTTGTTTCTCTATATTACACTTAAATGAAGGAATTAAAATTAGAGGTAAAGCTGTAGTAATCAAATCAGCATGGCACTGGCATAAGAACAGACACATAGACCATGGAACAAAATAGAGAATCCAGAAATAAATCCAAACATTTATAGCCAACTCATTTTCAAAAAAGACATCAAGAACATACAATGTGGAAAGAACAATGTCTTCAATAAATGATGCGATAAATGGTGCTGGGAAAACTGAATATTCCGTATGAAGAAGAATGAAACTAGATCACTGTTTCTCGCCATATCCAGAAATCAATAAAAATGGATTAAAGGCTTAAATCTAAGGCCTGAAACTAGGAAACTACTAGGAAAAAACATTGGGGAAATGCTCCAGTACATTGGTCTAGGAAAACATTTTTTTGTATAAGACCTTAAAAGCACAGGCAACCAAAGCAAAAATGGACAAATAGGATTGTATCAAGCTAAAATGCTTCTGCACAGCAAAAAATAAAAAAAAATAAAAAAATAAACAAAGTAAAGACATGATCCACAGATTGGAAGAAAATATCTTCAAACTATCCTTTTGTCAGGGATTAATAGCCAGAATATATTAGGAGCTCAAACAACTTAATAGCAAAATAATAATAATATGATTAAAAATGGGCAAAAGATTTGAACACACATTTTTCAACAGAAGGCAAACAAATGGCCAACACATGCATGAGAAAATGCTCAACATCACTGACCATCACAGAAATGCAAATCAAAACCATGAGATATCATCTCATCCCAGTTAAAATGACTTTTATCAAAAAGACAGGGAATAATAAATGCTGGCAAGGATGGGAAAAAAGGGAAACTCTCATACACAGTTGATGGGAATATAAATTAGTATAGCTACTATGGAAAACTGTATGGAGGTTCCTCAAAAAAACTAAAAATAAAACTACCAGATAATTCAGCATTTCCGCTATTAAGTATATATCCAAAGAAAATAAATTCAATAGGTTAGAGATACCTGCGCTCCCGTATTTATTGCAGCACTATTCGCAATAATCAAAATATAAAACCAACCTAAGTGTCCACCAATGGATGAATGGATACAGAAAATGTGGTATATATACACAATGGAATATTATTCAACCATAATAAAGAATGAAATTCTGCCATATGCAGCAACATGGATGGAACTGGGGGTCGTTATGTTAAGTGAAATAAATCCAGCACAGAAAGACAAATATCACATGTTCTCATTCATATGGGAGTCGAAAAGGTGGATCTCATAAGGTGGTAGATTGGTAATTACCAGAGGCCAGGAAGGGTAGAGGGGAGGATGAAGAGAGGTTGATTAATTTCTTCTATCAAGTGTACACTTTGGTAGAAGAAATAAAACCTAGTATTTGATAGATCAGTAGGGTGACTACAGTTTACCAGAATCTATTGTGTATTTCAAAATAGTTAAAAAAAGAATAATTTGAATACTTCCACCATAAAGAAAAGACACATAGTTAAGGTAATATATATACATATATATCCCAATTACACTGATTTGATCCTTACAAATGATATAAATGTTTTGTTATCATGTGTACCTCAAAAATAAGTACATCTGTTATTTATCAATTTTAAAAAAGAAAGTTTAAAGGCAGTGCATTAATAAATGTTCTAATTAATTCCCAATAAAGCAGAACTATGTTCTGGGTATTTTATGATTCTTTTTTTGTTTGTGCCAATAACATCATTTAAAACTTTTAAACAATCTGTTGCATCCAAAATTGCATTTCACTTATCTTGTACAATATTGCAGGAAGCCAAAGATAATTGAAATTTTACCAAAGTAATTAAAAATCTTGAACACATCTAATAGTAATTTAAAGGAGTAAGAATTGAACATGTAGTTATTGACATGTTTAACAAATTAATTTTGGCATCCCTGGTGAAGGGTAATAAATAAGGGGAAAATGTTGCTTATGCATTCGAAAGATTAACCTGGTTTAGTCTTTCAGATTTGAGAGTCAGAATTTAGAAGAAAAGTATATATTGTATATGCCATAGAGTTATGTAAATTAGGTAGTAATGTTAGCTCTTTCAGTGTTACATCAAATGATCAAAAAAGCTGAAAAAGAAAGAGCATCAACAGGGTGATGACTTAGTGGGTATGGATTTCTTTTTGGGGTGATGAAAATGTGCTAAAATCGATTGTGGTGATGAATGCATAACTCTGAACATAGTAAAGACCATCCAGGCCGGGCGCGGAGACTCATGCCTGTAATCCCAGCACTTTGGGAGGCCAAGGTCGGGGATCACCTGAGGTCGGGAGTTCGAGACCAGCCTGACCAACATGGAGAAACCCCGTCTCTACTAAAAATACAAAATTAGCCGAGCGTGGTGGTGCATGCGTGTAATCCCAGCTACTTGGAGGCTGAGGCAGGAGAATCGCTTGAACATGGGAGGCAGAGGTTGCGGCCAGCCGAGATCACATCATTGCACTCCAGTCTGGGCAACAAAAGCGAAACTCCATTTCAAAAAATAAAAAAATAAAGAAAAAATAAAGACAATCAAATTGCACACTTTTAATGAGTGAATTATATGGTATTTGAATTATATCTCAATAATTTTGTGTTTTTTGTTTTGTTTTTTAAGGCAGGGCAATGGTATTTATGGTATTTATTTGCTAACAGCATTTGTTTCTGCTGTCATATTTCTGTTTCCTGCTAGGGGAAGGTGAAGGATGGAACACTCAGCAATTCTGAAGTTGTTCAATTGACAAGAAGACAGAATCTTTTCTCTTGTCTTGCTGCCTCCCTAAAACATCAGAGAGGAAAAACCAGTCTACCCCTTTCTTCAGGGAACTCTGGAATCAATCTCTCTCTCTCTCTCCATCTCTCCATCGCTTTCTCTTTTCTGTTGTTGTTGCCAATGCATAGTAGTAAACAACTGTAGTGTCAGAAATAAAACTTGTAGTTTAATAACTTGGATTTTTAGTTTATGGTTATATGGAAGGAAGTAGTTAACACATCATTTTAAAATTAAGTTTATGGGCAGGGCACGGTGGCTCACGCCTGTAATCACTGCACTTTGGGAGGCCGACGTGGGCGGATCACGAGGTCAGGAGATCGAGACCATCCTGGCTAACACGGTGAAGCCCTGTCTCTACTAAAAATACACACACAAAAAAAAAAATACAAAAAATTATCCGGATGTGGTGGCGGGTGCCTGTAGTCCCAGCTATTCAGGAGGCTGAGGCCGGAGAATGGCTTAAACCCGGGAGGTGGAGCTTGCAGTGAGCCAAGATTGTGCCACTGCACTCCAGCCTGGGCTACAGAGTGAGACTCTGTCTCAAAAACAAAAACAAAAACAAAAAAATTAAGTTTATGTACTATCTGCTAATACTTGTGTTAATTATGAAAGTACAAAACAATCACATTGATAATTATCTGTTTGCCTTTCCAAATCAATTTTCTCCCCTTCCCTTTCCCGTTGTGTGGTACAAGAAAGTGACCTTTCAGGACAGCATCATATATTATAGGTTCTCCTGGCTTCTGGTTGGTTTTGGTCAATGAAAGTCCCAGACAGGAGATTGGGGGAGGAAGGAACAAGAGCCTGGTACTTATTTCCCTAGCAGACCTTGGCTTAAGCAGCAAGTGAGATCCTCTAATTTCTCTGCTGAAGTTCTCAGCTCTTTTCTGACTCCTGTTTCACTGCTGCAGCTCACACCAGGCCCTGGGATCATTACTCCCTTCCCCTCCCCCTTCATATTTGGAGGTGGTAAGGGTTTCCCACTGTCATCACTCCCTGGATGTTTTACCATGTCTTCTTGTTCTTTGAAATTGCCAATCCCTCTTTAAATAGTCCCTTCATTACACCTCTATTTATTCTGTCTCTAATTGACCCTTTTTGAGGGTGCCATTAGATTTTCTTGCTGGGATACTAACTGATTGAACCCTAGTATATCTTGTATCTGAATATATGCACATGAAGAAAAATGTTACCAAAATGAAACAAAAAACCCACAAATAAAGGATGGGAATTATATACATCAACTTCAGGGTAGTGGTTATTTCTGAGGAAGAGAGGGAAAATGGGAATTAGGACTTTTTAGCTTAGTTCTTTTTATCTGAGTTCTTTTTAGGAATTTTTCCTGCTTAGTTCCGAAAATAGTATTTAACTTCTAAAAAAAAGATGTGAAATAAATATGGCTAATAGTTTGTTTGTTTAATCTCAGTCACAGACACCTGCATACCTATTTTCTATATTTTTGAAAAATTAAGCAATAAAATTTACCTTATTTTGGATTGAACCTATTTGTAAAAGAACCTATTCTGCATAATAGATTGGCTGTACAGATGAATGAGAATTTGGTGTACTGGACTAAGAAAAGGGAAAACAAAGACTGAACATTTAAGGACCTAGACTGGTTGTCCAAAAAAGTAGCTGAGTTTATACATATGACAGAGATAGGCTCCTGTTGTTCCCATGAGATGGTGCAAATTCTATTTCTGGGTTCCTGAAGAAATCTCTTAGGAAAGTGGTCTGTTGCCACCTTAAATGTTCTACACAACCTCTGAGTTCATGTACTTGCACACTGTGGCACTTTATGATTCCCTCCCTGGTTCTCAGCCATATTGTTTGTATGGGATGGACTCCACTCCCATCTGTAGGGGTAGATCCTGATTGGCATAAACCAAACCAATTAACCTATTTCAGCTTCTTTCCCCTGAGGTGACTGGTTCAGAAATACACACTTAGGCTGGGCACAGTGGCTCAAGCTTATAATCCCAACATTTTGGGAGGCTGAGGTGGGAGGATTGCTGGCGTCCAGGAGTTCAAGACCAGTTAGTCCATTTTCACGCTACTGATAGAGACACACCTGAGACTGGGAAGTAAAAGAGGTTTGATTGGACTTATAGTTCCATATGGCTGGGGAGGCCTTAAATCATGGCAGGAGTGGAAAGGCACTTCTTACACGGTAGCAGCAAGAGAAAATGAGGATGAAGCAAAAGTGGAAACCCCTGATAAACCCATCAGATCTCATGAGACTTATTCACTATCACGAGAATAGCATGGGAAAGACCTGCCCCTGTGATTCAATTACCTCCCCCTAGGTCTCTCCCACAACAAGTGGGAATTCTGGGAGATACAATTCAGTTGAGATTTGAATGGGGACACAGCCAAACCATATCAGCAACATAGCCAGAACCTGTCTGATATGGTTTGGCTGTGCCCCCATCCAAATCTCAGTTCCCATAATTCCCACATGTGTGGGACAGATCTGGTGGGAGGTAACTGAATCATGCAGGGGGCGGGGAGGGTGGTCATCTCCATGCTGTTCTTGTGGTAGTGAGTGAGTTCTCATGAGATCTGATGGTTTTCTAAGGGAGTTCTCCCTTTTGGTCTACGGTTCTCCTTGCCGTTTCCATGTGAAGAAGGATGAGTTTTCTTCCCCTTCTGCCATGATTGTAAGTTTCCTGAGGCCTCCCCAGCCATGCTGAAGTGTGAGTCAATTAAACCTCTTTCCTTTATAAATTACCCAGTCTCGGGCATGTCTCTATTAGCAGTGTGAGAATGGACTAATTCACCATCTCTACAAAAAATTTAAAAAATTAGCAAGGTGTGGTAATATGCACCTGTAATCCCAACTACTTGGGAGGCTGAGGTGGGAGAATCCCTTGAGCCCAGGAACATGAGGCTGCAGTGAGCTATGCACTCTAGCCTGGGTGACAGAGCGAGACCAGGAAATTCACACTTTATCAGAATCAATAATCGATAGAAGACCTTGTAGGAGCTTCAGTAAAAGAGAGGCTTTCACTCTTTTTCTGAGATTATGGAAATAAAGATATGAGGAAGATGGGATTGTTGCAGCCATCTTGCTACCAAAAAAGGAGCCAGCCTGATGATGAAATCCCAAAAAGGCAGAGTCAACCTAGGTCCTAGTGTTCTAGTTTGACCTAAAGTCAGGCTATATCTGATGCCAGCCCTGACTGAAGGTTTCAGCTATAGGGGCCTACATACTTTTTTTCCTTTTTGCTAAGTTTAGTTTGATAGCTCGACTGATACAGAGGCACACAGTGCTGTGTGACTCTCAACAAATACCCCCTTGGGCCAACTGACATGGTAGATTTGCTGAGTGAGTTTGTTGATGTTAGTTAGGCAAGAATTGTGTTTGGCCGACAGTTACATGGACATCAACAGTGACTTATGTACCCAAGAGTTTATCCGCTCATGTGCAATAAGCACAGAGTTCGGCAGTTTCAGACTGGGGTATAGGGGCCCTGCAAAGGCCTAGGCTTATTCTACCTTCTTTGCTTCACTATCCTAGACATAGATTACATTCCCAATATTAACCTCACAGTCCGATGTAGCTATTGGGCTCCAGCCATTACGTCTGTGTTTGAGGCAGAAGGGCAGAAGGAAAGAGGAAGAAGAAAAGAGTGTACTTTCCAGTACAACATCCTTTAACCATTCTTCCCCAAAGGCCCACCTATTTGCATATTATTGCCCAAAATTTAATATTATAACACTATCTGGAATATACATATAAATGTATTATTTAAGATGATGATATAGCTACCTGTGGCAGACTGAATAGTGGCCACCTCAATCCCTGAAACCTGTGAATATGTTATTTTATATGGAAAAGGGGCTTTGCTGATGTGATTACATTAAGAATCTTGAGATAGGGAGATTTGTATTAGTCTGTTCTCATGCTGCTAATAAAGATATACCTGAGACTGGGTAATTTATTTATTTTTGAGACAGAGTCTCGCTTTGTCACCCAGGCTGGAGTGCAATGGCGTGGTCTTGATTCATTGCAAACTCTGCCTCCTGGGTTCAAGCAATTCTCCTGCCTCAGCCTCCCGAGTAGCTGGGACTACAGGTAGGTGCCACTGCGTCCGGCTAATTTTCTGTATTTTTTTTTTAGTAGAGACGGGATTTCACCATGTTAGCCAGGATGGTCTCGATCTCCTGACTTTGTGATCCACCCACCTCGGCCTTCCAAAGTGCTGAGATTACAGGCTTCAGCCACTGCACCTGGCTAAGACTGGGTAATTTATAAACAAAAAGAGGTTTAATGGACTCACAGTTCCACATGGCTGGGGAGGCCTCACAATCATGGCGGAAGGTGAAGGAGGAGGAAAGGCACATCTTACATGGTGGCAGGGAAGAGGTCATGAGCAGGGGAACTGCCCTTTATAAAACCATCAGATCTTGTGAAACTTATTCACCATCATGAGAACAGAATGGGAAAAACCTGCCCCCAATGATTCAATTACCTTGCACTGGGTCCCTCCCACGACACATGGGGACTATGACGGCTAAAATTCAAGATGAGATTTGGGTGGGGACACAGCCAAACCATATCAGAGATTATCTTGAATTATCCAGATGGGGCCATTGTAATCACAAGGATCCTTGTAAGAGAGAAGAAAGAGGGTTAGAAGCAGAAGAAGGAAAGAGAGGTTGGACAATGAAAATGGAGATTGAAAATAGAGGTTGGAGTGATGAATTTTGAAAATGGAGGAAAGAGTCTCAGGCAAAGGGAGATAGGTGACCTTTAGAAACTAGAAAGGACAAGGAAATAGAACCAACAGAAGGTAGACCTGCTGACACCTTGACTTTAGTCCAGTGAAGCTGATTTCAGATTTCTGACTTCCAGGACTGCAAGATTATAAATTTGTGGCTTTTTAAAGCCATCAAATTTGTGGTTATTTGTTACAGCAGCAGCAGGAAACTAATACATTGCACTAGAAGAAGTCAATGTTCTGTTACCAAGGAAATAGACTCTTTCAGTTTCTGCTGGAGTGGTAGATAAAAAATGTCTGAAGTGTTGTGCACTTCCCAAACCCACTGCTCCTTGGGTGCAGCCAGTTGAGAAGACAATTACCATTACATTCTTCTAACCATAAAAGTGTGAGTCATCTAGGCTGGGCATGGTGGCTCATCCCTGTAATTCCAGCACTTTGGGAGGCCGAGGCAGGCAGATCATGAGGTCAAGAGATCGAGACCATCCTGGCCAACATGGTGAAATCCCGTCTCCACTAAAAATACAAAAATGAGCTAGGCGTGGTGGCACATGCCTGTAATCTCAGCTACTTGGGGGGCTGATTCAGGAGAATTGCTTGAACCTGGGAGGCAGAGGTTGCAGTGAGCTGAGATTGTGCCACTGCACTCCAGCCTGGTGACAGAGCAAGACTCTGTCTCAAAAAAAAAATAAATAAATAAATAAAAAGAAAAAGAAAAAGAAAAAGAAAAAAAAAAGTATGGGTCATCTAAAAAGATAATTGCCTTAAGCCAATGCACTTTAATTTGGAACCACATTGGTGGAAAAGTCCCCATATTGTCATTTTGATCAATTCTTTAGGTCATAAGAGGCATTTTGGGTTTTTTTTGGTGGTAATGGTGGAGCGAGGAAGAGGAATAATAGCACCTTATATTTGCCACAGCTTTAGTTAACAACAACAACAAATATATATATATCTATATATATGCAACTGGATTTCAAGAAGTGGTTAGAGAGTTTATAGTTATATTAGAAAAGCTACCACTGAAAGTCTGATTGTCATGAATACAATGGTTACAAAAAAGTATTTGGACAATTTTAATCACAGTGTAATTTTCTAATGTTGTTGATACACACTAAGCATTTTGAAGACATTTGCATGTTGAATGTCAATGAAGTCATAATGAACCAGAATTCTTCCCCCAAAATGGAAAGGCCAGGAAGGTTTTCCTGTGTCTTTTGACAGTTGAGTGGTAAGACAAAATTCATTATAAATAAACTAAATGAAAAGAATCAAATGACTAAAATAATAAACTATTCATTACTAAAAATAATTATATTATGCTCAGAGAAAAACAATATTTTCTTTAAAAGAGTTAAGACAAAGTGAAAAGAAATTTTTTATTATGAGGTTTCTTTAATGCTCATTAGTTTCGTTTCTTGAATGATGTTTAAACACAGTCCCTCTGGCATGGCAACTGTTGCCAGAGAGGGCTTAGCTTCCTAAGGAGTTCATTGAGATAAGAGGCTGCTTTTAATCACACAAGCTAAAGGAACCAGATGTAGCCAGTAGGCTGAGCACACAATATTTGGTCCCACAAGTCAATAGCCAGACAAAATAAACAAGAACCAAAGTGGCCATGGTGCAGATCTCTGTCCATTTGCAAAGCTGAGAAAAATGCTGCCTTTCAAATGGGCAGCTGCTGGCACCGTGGTAGTTTCTTAGATGGCCCTCTGGCCATTTGATGATTTGATGATTTTCCTCCAACAGTGTGACCCCCCTTAGCTTATTTTGGTATAAAGTCAGCCAAATAAGACTACGGAAAAGTAGTCTTGTGTGTGCGTACTTTTATTTATATAAAATAAAGTGAACAATTTTAACCTTTTTTTAAAATATAAAGTTCAGTGGCATTAAGTGCATTCACATTGTCTTGCAACTATCACCACCATTCAGCTCCAGAACTTTTTCACCTTTCCAAACTGAATCTCTGTATTCATTAAGCAACAGCTCCACTTTTTCCCCTGCCTTAGCAACCACCATTTCTTTGTTTCTATAAATTTGGCTACTCTAGGTATCTCATATAAACAGAATCATACAATATTTTTCCTGTTGTGTCTGGCTTATTTCACTTGGACTAATATCATAGCATGAGTCAAGATTTCCTTCCTTTTTAGGATAAATAATATTCCTTTGTATGTACATGCCACATTTTGTTTGTCCATTCCACCGTTGATGGACATTTGTGTTGTTTCCACCTTTTCACTATTATGAATAATGCTGCTACGAACTTGGCATATAAATATCTGTTCACATAGGAGCATGGTTTTTAACTATGGAAGTAACAATTCACCTGGGACATATTCTCAAAATATGTATGACAAGAAAGTGGGAGGAGACTGTCTTAGTCTGTTTGGGCTGCTATAAAAAAATACCACAAACTGGTAGGTTATAAACAACAGAAATGTATTTCTCACAATTCTGGAGGCTGAGAAGTCCAAGATTCAGTCACCAGCAGAGTCGGTATCTGGTGAGGGCCCATTTCCTGGTTCATAAATGGTATCTTCTAGCTGTGTCTTTGCATGGTGAAAGAGGCAAACAAGATACCTGGTTGTTTTTTTTTTTTTTAAATAAGAGTAATGATTTCATTTATGAGGGCTCTTCCATCATTACCTGATCACCTTCCAAAGGCCCCACCGCCTAACACTATCACAGTGGGCATTAGGTTTTAATATAGGAATTTTGGAGGGACCCAAACATTCAGAGCACGGCAGAGGCTCTAAGTATAGAGGCTTTGATTCAGTGTGTGGTGATTCCAAGGCACACATCTGGTTACAAATCACTGCTCTTATGTATCAAGAAGGCATATAAATAATGAGATTAAAAAATGGAAACACATCACTGGGACTCTCCAGAAATAGCCAAGCTTAAGAAATGATTTCTAAGCAATTTTGTGAATGGGACCAGAGTGTTATCATCTGGAAAAGCGTTATGTTTCATCTGGAAGATATCCAAAAAGGATAAGAGACTAATGCAAAATAGTTGTAACGTTGGACATTATTACTTGAAATAATGTCATGGGAGAAGCTTTTAGTACTGTCAATTAGTACCCCCTTGGAGAAGTTGGGTGTTAGTTTGTCAGTAGGTCTATAGCATTGTCCAAAAGAGGGCAAGCTTTGGTTCCAAAAGTGGTACTGGTAATTTTTAAAAAACTTTTCATTGACTTGCAATATAAATACAAAAGGTAAGCCCCTATTGTAAATGTACAGCTCAATAAAGTTTCACAAATGAAACTACCTGTATAACTAGCACCAACATGAAATAAGATAACATCACCAGCTTCCCAGAATCCCTTCTCATGGCTCTCTTTCAATCATAACCTCCCTACCCAAGGTAACTGCTATCCTGACCATACGATGTATGCTCTTTTGTGTCTTTTTTCACTCAACATTATGCTTGGGAGATTCAACCATATTGTTACAGGCCATGGTTGTACAGACCTTGACTTACAATGCTTCTACTTATTATTTTTCCACTTTACCATGGTGCGAAAGCAGCATGCATTCAGTGTGTACCTCAATTTACGATGGACTTACATCTGGATAAACTTGTTGTAAGTTGAAAATATTGTAAGTCAAAACCCACTTTCAACTTACAATGGTTTTATTGGAATGTAACTCCATCATAAGTCAAGATGTATTGGTATGTAGTTATAATTTGTTTATCCTTATTACTGTATAGTGTTCCCTGTAGGTACTGTGTTGTTTGGTTTTGTTTTTTAAATGTAGGCATAAAGTTGTGTATATAACGGCAATTCATATGTCAACATAAATTCATGGGAAAATCCCTTAAAAATATCCAGTGCCTCTAGTTCTAACTGTGATCATCACGATACAAACATCTGATATGTTATTTCAGATTCTAAACGGTATTACCCACCAGAAGGGAGAACCCTGGGTGGTTGGCCTAATAGTTTTGATACCAGAGATTTTCTTCTACAAGTTAATAAATTGAATTTTGGAATTATCACTCAGTGTCCTATGGGTATGTTTGACATAAATAAATTCCCTATGGTTCCATTATCTCCAGGTGAATTGATAAAATTAAAAGTTTTGAACCTTCAAAATGTGAGTAAAAATTCTCAATGAAGGTAGATCTCAAATGACCTGATGGCAATTGATTTGGTTTGTATTGATTCAAACTCTATTAATCTGAACTGTAAAGACTGTCTACTCTAAACGGACTTCTAACTGTGTCCGAATCTATCATTTCTTGGAGTGTAAATATCCTGAAAAAGAATGTCGGTCAAAAGCTCAGCAGAAAATAGAAGGCATGTTGAGCTGCAATGTTGTACATAATGTCACAAAACATCTATTCGCAGAGGCTTGGGCAGAGTTAAGAAAACTAACAAGGAATGTTGAAGCACCCCAGGATCCACAACACTGGGATGCTGCTACTATTTATAGGCACAAAGGGACAAGGGAAGGCAAGGATGTCCCTGGAGTCCAGAGAGGGCTGGGGCAGTGGAAGGGGCATGGACTGACAGGAGGGATGCTGGACCTGCATCACCAAGTCGAGGAGGAAGTTGGGGAGGAAAAAAATCACTCTCACTTTTCTTGTCTTTCTATTTTTTTTGAGACAGAATCTCACTCTGTCGCTCAGGCTGGAGTGCAGTGGCATGATCTCGGCTCACTGCAACCTCCCCCTTCTGGGTTCAAGTGATTCTCCTGCCTCAGCCTCCCGAGTAGGTGGGACTATGGGCACGTGCCACCACGCCCAGCTAATTTTTGTATTTTTAGTAGAGACAAGGTTTCACCATGTTGGCCAGGATGGTCTCGATCTCTTGACCTTGCGATCTGCCCGCCTCGGCCTCCCAAAGTGCTGGGATTACAAGTGTGAGCCAACTCACCCGGCCACTCTCACTTTTCTCTCTTCCTCCTCTCCAACCTCCTCCAGTTCCAGAGGGCAAGACAGCCTGCTGTGCAGTCCATAGGGTCGGCCTCTCAGGACTCAAAGAAGGGCAGGAAAGGGTAGAACATGGGTCCCAGAGAATTGGCTTGGCATACAGAGACAATCAGTGCCAAAGGATAAGTTTTGTGTTGTATAACATTGGCACAGGACATAGGTAAAGAATAACACTTAAAAGGGTACCAACATTAACATTCTTAATTTTATATAATTTTTTGAGGACCTCACATTTTAAATTTAGCAATGTATTTTCTATGTTTCTGTTTCACTTTAGCTCTCCTTAGATTAATTGCTGCATCAGCTGTCACCTCTGTGTCCTAAATCACCACATAGACTCCTTGGCCCAAGTTTCAGTAATGATACAGCTTCTGGGAAAGGTCTTTCCTTTGGCCAAAAGCTGTAGCATCACCCACAGTCTCCTCAACAGACAGAATCAAGTTTTGGGTTAGAATTTGAAGCCAAGTGGAATCGCTGAGTTGATCTATTTTTCTATACATAAGAAAAAATAGGTAAATTAAATTATCTATTTTGGATTTTTTAAAGCATTCACTATGTATATACACACATATGTATACATATACACACATATACACGTATATACATATACACACACACACATACACACACATATATATATATATTTTAGACAGAGTCTCGCTCTGTCACCCAAGCTGGAGTGCAGTGGCACAATCTCGGCTCATTGCAACCTCCACATCCCGGGTTCAAGCAATTCTCCTGCCTCAGCCTCCTGAGTAGCTGGGATTACAGGTACCTATCACCATGTGCCCGGCTAATTTTGTATTTTTAGTAGAGATGGGGTATCACCATGTTGGCCAGGCTGGTCTCGAACTCCTGACCTCATGTGATTCACCTGCTTCAGCCTCCCAAATTCCTGGAATTACAGGTTTAAGCCATCTCGCCCAGCTGATATTTCTTAGATACATAATTATGCTTAAGAGATTCACCCATATTGTTACCATATTGTTACAGATGGTAACCAAATATTAGAGGACAATAACCAAAGCATTATCCTCTCAGGGATCCCTTTCTATATGTTTGTTTATTTTGCCTTCTCATCTTAGGAAGTTGTGAAGATATATATTCATTTGAAAAGTGATTTGGGGATTTTCCTATACAAATATTACTGAAAATGCTATAAGGGGGTAGTAGCATCATGAAATATACTAACAAATAAAAACAATAAGAAAATAAGAAACTTTAAAAAACGATTGGAACAAATGCAAAAGAAATCTGAGCAAGCGAGTAATTTGAATGAGAGTGAGATTAATTTTAGGTGCCTTCAGGAAAGAAGTAATTTTAAAGCTATCTTAGCTTAACACAGGAGATGATACCCCATGGTAGAAAAACCACTGGACAAGGAGTTCAAAACCTGGCGCTCATCCTGGTAAATGACTTATCCTTTCTGTGCTTCAATTTCCTCACCATTAAGTTAGAATAATAGCACAACTAATTCCTCAAAAGAGAAATTATATAGTGAACTTACTGAGTTCAGTCCCCTCTGCCAATATTGCAAGTGCAATATTTTAAAAACACCTCCTGATTTAGTTTCCCTCATCGTTAAGCAGACCTCTTTCCCCATCTTTACCTCCACGGAGGCTTAGCAGTGTGGCTGGTTTTGGGAGGGAACACATGCTGTAAAGGCACTGGAAAGCCCAGAGGCTCTGCTTCTGACCAGAGGAAGTACCAGGTAGACAGGAAGGGACGGTGAAAGAAAAGACATCTCTTCCAGGTCTGGCAGGTCATGGGAGAAGGCAGAGATAGGAGAGGCCCACCGTGTGGCAGATGTATTCCTCAAAATATATGCCCTTTCCGGGCTTTGGCCCAGAAGAGTGTATATGTTAGGGCAGGGACTCTTGCTTCCGCTTATATGTAAGGGTTAGGAAGGAGACTGCCTCACAGGATGCCCTGGTGCCAACCTGAGAGCAGCTGTAGCCAAGTAAATTCAGGGGTGCAGTGTCATGGTTAGGCAGAGGGAAACTCTGAGTTTAACTTTATTTACTGAGCCCAGGCCATGGAATTGATGGCACATATGACTGAACGTTAGAGGAATCTATAGCAGCAGCAGCAGCAGCAGCAGTAGCAGCAGCAGCAGCAGTAGCAGCAGCAGCAACTATGAGGAGGTCAAATCAGCTAGAAGGCAATGCTGGGCCCCTTGCAAGCTGAGAGATCAAACTGTGAGATCAAACTGTGAGTCACAGCAGCCACAAGCGTCAGTTGCTATAAGTGGAATCATCAGGGTGGGACCAGTTAACCTTCTGCAGTCCAGGCAACCCAGATGGCCACTCCCCATGAGAGGCCAGTACGCTCAAGGATGCCATGTGGACAGCTGGATCCAGCAACCAAGCCGCTGGTCATGCAGTCACAGAAGCCACCATTGCCACCTTTCCTCCCAGCCACTAGCTTGAGAGTGGAGACAAATCTGGGAGACTGAGCCTTGCCAAACTAAACAAATTGAGAATTAATCTAAATAGAATCCTTTAATCATTATATCACACTAATTTTATCGGGTTGGCTTTTTTTTTCTTAGATTAAAAAAATGTTTTTGTTACCAAGCAAGAAAGATGAATCACACACAAAACAAAATGAAAAATAAGTATTAATAATAGGCCGGGCGCGGTGGCTCAAGCCTGTAATCCCAGCACTTTGGGAGGCCGAGACGGGCGGATCACGAGGTCAGGAGATTGAGACCATCCTGGCTGACACGGTGAAACCCCGTCTCTACTAAAAAATACAAAAAAACTAGCCAGGCGAGGTGGCGGGCGCCTGTAGTCCCAGCTACTCGGGAGGCTGAGGCAGGAGAATGGCATGAACCCGGGAGGCAGAGCTTGCAGTGAGCCAAGATCACACCACTGCACTCCAGCCTGGGTGGCAGGGCGGGACTCTGTCTCAAAAAAAAAAAAAAAAGAAAAGAAAAATAAGTATTAATAATAATAATAACTTTGCAACAGAATCATAAATATATTTACATTACACCCATATCATTGTATTGGTCCCAGAATACTTAACTTTTTTGAATAAATGGATAAATGAAGCTCATAAAAATAATACATTTTTTTGAAACTTGGTATGGGCAAACACTACTGTAAAGAATCTTAAAGACAAGGTGATGGTGGACAGAATCTCTGATACTGTCAGCACTTTTGTACTCGCTATTTCCCTCCTTCTCCTTCTCCTTCTCCTTCTTCTCCTTCTCCTTCTTCTCCTTCTCCTTCTTCTCCTTCTCCTTCTTCTCCTTCTCCTTCTTCTCCTTCTCCTTCTTCTCCTTCTCCTTCTCCTTCTCCTTCTTTTGAGACAGAGTCTTCCTCTGTTCCCCAAGCTGGAGTGCAGTAGTGACATGATCATAGCACACTGCAGCCTGGACTTCCCAGGGTTAAGTAATCCTCTCACCTAGCCCCTTGGACTCAAATGATCCTCCCATCTTGCTCTCCCAAAGTGTTGGGATTACAGCATGAGCCACGGCATCTGGCCTGTTTCTCATGACTGCTTGTTTGGTTCTTTTTCTCAGGTATTTATTTAAAAGGCATCTTCTCAGGGAGGGTGTTTCACTTTACTATCTAATATTCCAACACCTTGAAAACTTTCTATCTCCGTCTTCTTCTCTTTTCTCATACTTATGTGAACATAATTTACATTTTTAAATGTATTTGTGCTTAGGAGAAGTAACACTAGCAGTTCTGACAACTCCCTAATATGAGTGGCTTAACATGAGAAATGGTTATTTCTTATTCAAATAACAAGTCCGGGGTAAGTGGAACTATTCTCTTGGGTAGCTCTTTTCCACGTGAAACTCAGAAAGCCAGACTTCCATGTCGCAATGCTGCTATCTTTCAAAATGTGGCTTTTCATGGTCTCTAGGGAAGGCGGAAAGGGAGACAGAGAAGGCACGTTATGTAAATTCACCATCTCAACCCAGATGTGACCTGTATTAGTTCTGCTTACATTTCACTGGATAGAGTTAGTCACATTGCCATTTAACTACAAGAAAGCCTGGGAAATATATAGAAGGATATAGTTATCGGTAAAGACCAATATATTGCCTTCTGGTAACCAAATATCCATTTTAGGGAAACAAACGAGTGAAGTCTCTGACTATGGGTGAGATCTAAGTAGCTTAACACTTTCTTGCTCACATTACAGGACCCCACCAAATGATGGCTCAGGGATCCAGTCTTCCATTTTGTGAGGATATCTTTTCAACGCATGGCCTCTGTGGTTTCCAGTGAAGGCAAAGAGAATGAGAGAAGTCACACTATATTCTTAATCTTCACAGCCACAAGTGACACCCATCAAAACTGCTTAAATTCTATTTGCCAGAAGTAGTCACATGGCTATCCTAATTGCAAAGGAGGATGGAAAATGTAGAAGAACACATGGATTTTGCAAGCACTGACACTCTGCCACATGTTGCCTATTATTCGATCTCTGCTTCCCTATCCCACTAGAATATCAACATCACAAGGGCAGGGATTTTTGTCTATTCCCTTCACCTCTGTATCCTCGATAGTTAGAAGAGATCCTTTCTCATTAGTAAGTGGTTATTAAATATTTACTTAAAGAATATGTGAAATGGAGAACCCAGAGAGATTCTCATCATTGGTAATGAGTGAGAATTAGAAGACAGAAAGAAAGGATACTGAGCAACAAAAACAGATATCACAGAATTTATGCACTAAAGTTCATGTCCATTATCCACTGAACCTCCTCCCTCCCACAGCCATTTTAGACAAACTTCTAATATTTATTTAGTCTGTCAATTCCATACAAAACCATAAGCAGGAAATTAGAATGTGATAAGAAAGATTATCAAGAAAGGAAAAAAATAAGTGGTGACAGGAAAAAAATGTAAGGCCCTAAAGAAAAAGTTACTCCTAAAGTACCACAACAACAAAAAACCCGATAGTAACCTGAGGCCATTTAGTGTAAGGGCAAGACCACTTATACATACAAGCTTCTAAGAGTATCACTGAATTAGAGTATGATAAATAAATCATAGCCACTATGAAAATAATGAGTCAATTATATTCAGTATACTTTCTTTAAAAAGGCAGAAACATCATAATACATCTAAGAATATATTTTGGCATTCAAATGGATATCCTTTGGTCATTCTACAAATTCCCTGGCTGTAACCATTAATTCATTCTCTTAGGATGGCTGACAGATAAAATACTACAGAAATGACTGTCTCAAGGCAATATTGTGGTTAAATTAGTCATCTCTTCAATTGGAAGCTCCCACATTTTTTGAGATGAAGTCTCACTCTATCACCCAGGTTGGAGTGCAGTGGTGTGATCTTGGCTCACTGCATCCTCGCCCTCCCAGGTTCAAGTGATTCTCCTACCTCAGCCTCTTGAGTAGCTGGGATTACAGGCACCCACCACCACATCTGGCTAATTTTTGTATTTTTAGTAGAGACTGGGTTCCACCATGTTGGCCAGGCTGGTCTCGAACTTCTGACCTCAAGCGATCCACCTGCCTCGGCCTCCCAAAGTTCTGTGATTACAGGCATGAGCCATGGTGCCTGGCCTGGAAGCTCCCGTTCTTTGAATACAACACAAATTAGGTCACACTGAGGACAGATTCAGGTTCTGTGGAGACTGAAGATTATACAATTCAGGACACTCCTTCCCTCCCCCTCCCTTCCCCTCACCCTTTCCCTCCCCTCTCTTTCTCTTCCCCTTCCCTTCCGCACTCCTTCCCCTTCCCCTTCCCCTCACCTTCCCCTTCCCCCTTCCCCTCCCTTTCCCCTCCTCCTTCCCCTTCCCTTCCCACTTCTCTCCCCTCCCCTTCCCTCCCTTCCCTTCTCTTCTTTTATTTTCTTTTTTTGAGACAGAGTTTCACTCTTGTAGCCCAGGCTGGAGTGCAATGGCATGATCTTGGCTCACGGCAACCTCTGCCTCCGAGGTTCAAGCAATTCTCCTGCCTCAGCCTCCTGAGTAGCTGAGATTACAGGCGCCTGCCACCACGCCCAGCTAATTTTTTGTATTTTTAGTAGAGACAGGGTTTCACCATGTTGGCCAGACTGGTCTTAAACTCCCAATTCAGGACACTCTTTAAGAAAAAAAAATACACATTATAAATACAAAGTGAGGTACTGAAAATAATATATATCCAGAATAAAAAAATTCACAACAATTTACACATTTAAAAAATCTTACAAGGCTGGGCATGGTGACTCATGCCTGTAATCCCAGCACTTTGAGAAGCCGAGGTGGGTGAATCACTTCAGATCAGGAGTTTGAGACCAGCCTGGCCAACATGGTTGAACCCAGTCTCTACTAAAAATACAAAAATTAGCCAGATGTGGTGGTGGGTGCCTGTAATTCCAGCTACTCTGGAGGCTAAGGCAGAATTGCTTGAACCTGGGAGGTGGAGGTTGCAGTAAAACAAGATCGCACCACTGCACTCCAGCCTGGGCGACAGTGACACTCCATCTCAAAAAAAAAAAAAAAGAAAAGAAAAGAGAGAGAGAAAAAAACCTTACAAGTATTAGACCACCAAGTACAGAAAAATACCATGATCTTTAAATTAATTAACTGCCTGATATACCTCTGTGATACGTTTTTCCTACGTATTTCGGCTTTATATTCTTTGATTTATTCTTCATATGAAAATGATTTTGTGACATTATGTTCTATAAAGTTAATAGATATTCCAGTGTTTTCACTAGTAAAGTTGACTAAAATCTGTTTTTATTATTGGTAGTTTAGAGGAGTTTCTTTTGAGTCCACAATGCATTATTGGGAAAGTAACGTATTTTTAGGATTGTTTTCAAGTTTAGGAAGATCACTATTAAATTTATTTCACATATAAACTATAAGATGTGGGAGGGTTTTCCATATTCTAGTCCTGAATCCGTACATACATTTCAAACATCATTTATCCCGTTACCCATATGCTTCTGTGCTGAGTGCTGAAGAATGCAGTTATTAATACTTGGTGGTATAATTTTTGTGTCACAACACTGAAGGGCCCAAGTGACTGTAAGTCTTTGCACAGTCAAAATAGATGTCACTGTTACAACTTTAATGCCCACAGACCACATAAATGTATTCCACCTAACAAACTCAACTTCCCTTTAGCCAGATCCCCACAAATGTCCACAATCACTCCACTTCTTTCAGAACAAGGGGTATTAGGACAACAGGGAAGTTAGAATGAAAAGAGACAGCAGTCTTGTCTTAATTCAAGCTGCAATAACAAAGCATCCTAGACTGGGTGGCTTATGAACAACAGAAATTTATTTTTCACAGCTCTGGAGGCCGGAAGAATGAGATCAGGGTGCCCGTATGGTTGTGATGTGGGTGGGAAGGCCCTCTGCCAGTTGCAGACTGCCATCTTTTCTTTGTATCCTCAAGAGGCAGAAAGAGGGTGAAGAGCTCTTTTGGGTTTCTTTTAATAAGGGCACTTATTCCATCACCTCCCAAAGGCCCCATCTCCTAATACCATCACATTAGGGGTTAGGATTTCAACACATGAATTTGGGGGAGCACAAACATTCAGTCCACTGCAAATTGCTTGAGGTTAAAATATATGACTTTGGAAGCTTTTACAAAAATATAAGACCACATAAACAAGTCTTTCAGGCTCCTTCTGTGTTGTTGGAAGAGGGCTGGAGTATGAGTTTCCTGGAATCTGCCTTTGGGTTTAGCTTTGGCCATATGCTTCAGAAGGAGCAGTCCCAAACCTGAGCACATCTGTAGAAGGGAAGCAATCTAGGATGACGAAGGGTCAGGACACATCGCCATATGACTTCTGGGTCATGCAAAGATCTTGGAAAAGAGACAATTCAAGTGGTTCACAAGTTTGTTTTTAGTGCTTGGAGTACTGTCAGGTGGAAGAAGTATTTTAACTCAATGTAAGGGATCATTTCCTAATGTCAGGGCAGTTTCAAAGCAGAATTGACCAGCTTGTGAAATACTGAGTTCTATTTAAGCGAATGGCTCCACGAGAGGATAAGTGAGACCCGGTCAGAGATTCTGTGAAGGGGAGTGGTGGTGATGACGAATGGGGAGTGCAATGTGAAAGAACCTGCCTAATCTTTACACACCTTTGCAAGTCTGAGACTTTTAGGATGACTTTGCTATTAATGTTCTTTGATGCCTTAGTCTCGGTTTTAATGGTTCATATGTAGAAAGTTTTAAAGGTAGTTGGGGCTGCTTTTAAAGTGAAACAAAAATGTTTTTTAAAACCTAGGGCAGCAATAGTGATTCACTTAACCTGTATTCATTTTTAGGGTTCTTCTTTTTCCCTCCCTCCCTCCATTCTCTCCCTCCCTCCCCTCCTCCTCTTCCTTTTCTTCTCTCTTTCTCTCTCTTCCTCCCTCCCTCCTTTCCTTCCTTCCTTCCTTTTCTTTTCTTTCTTTTTCCTCCTCCTCCTCCCTCTTCTTCCTTTTCCTCTTCTTTTTTGACAAGGTGACAGGGTCTTGCTCTGTCTTCAAGCTGGAGTGCATTGGTGCAATCACAGCTCATTGCAGTCTTGAAATTCTGGGCTCAACTGATCTTCCTGCCTCAGCCTCCAGAGTAACTGGGATTACAGGTTCAGGCCAGCATGCCTGGCTATTTTTATTTTTATTTATTTTTTAATATATTATACTTAAGTTCTGGGATACATGTGCAGAACGTGCAGGTTTGTTACATAGGTATACACGTGCCATGGTGGTTTGCTGTACCCATTAACCCATCATCTACATTAGGTATTTCTCCTAATGTGATCCCTCCCCTAGTCCCCCAACCCCCGAAAGGCCCTTCCTCCCTGATGTGACGTTCTCCTCCCTGTGTCCATGTGTTCTCATTGTTCAACTCCCACTTATGAGTGAGAACATGCAGTGTTTGGTTTTCTGTTCCTGTGTTAGTGGGGTCTCACTATGTTGCCCAGATTGGTCTTAAATGCCTGGCTTCAAGAGATCCTCCTGCCTCAGGCATGATTACAGGTGTGAGCCACCACACCTGGCCCATTTTGAATAAAATGTAACATAGCGGTTAATCCACACAGGAAGCTAAGGATTGCAGGTGTGAGGTTGCTGGATTTGAGTAAGTTGTAAAGGAGAACATCATGTGGGAACGAAGCTCTAGGATCCCCGTTCTTCCCGCAAGAACTGGAATTGGGTCTTTTGTGCGGTGGGGTTCCTTGATTCTGTGGAGAAGCCTAACAGTGATGTCTGGGCTGACAGATCCAGGGGACTAAGGAGTCAGGGCTCCTTTGCGACATGTGACAAAACACAGCTGACACTGACTTGAAATAAAAGGGAGAGAATTTATGGTTTCAAGGGTAGAGTTCACTGCAGACACATTTACCTCCTGAGGTTTCTCAGAGAGTGAGACATCACCCTCTCACCCTCAGCTTTTCTTCCCTCAAAGGTGGCTTCATTGGCATGCACTGTTGGTCTTCGTTACCGTAGGCTTATGTCCTTCCAATTTAATTATACCAGGTTAAAGAGCTTATTTTTCTGCAGTAATACATCCAGACCGAGTTCCTGGATCAACATGCCCATCCCAGAACCGATCACTGCGGTCCGGAAGATGACTGGCTAGTTCTGGAGGCTGAGGGTGGGAGGTGTCAGTACCCTGGAGCCACAAAGACTCATTGTGGGTGAGGGGGAAGGGCAGTTCCCATAGGAATAATGAACTGCTGTTACCAGAAAAGGCGGAGTGATGGATAATATTGAGCACACATACTCAAAAGTCCCAAAGGAATGGATATCCATTATTTGGGGACTTACTCCATATGGATATAGTTAAATTGTAAAACGGAATAAATCTTCCCTATATCTGGATAGACGCAAGGGTGGGTAGGGAGGGACACAATATATTTACACTTTAGCATTTTTACTTTTTCTCCTACGTGGGACTGGCTTGATGAAGACGCTATAGACGTAAATAGCCGAAAGTATTAATACAGTAATTTTAAATTTTAGTGCCCTCTTTAGGCAAAGTATCCCGGGAATGCTTTCAACAATCCAGTTTTTTTCATCGTGACCACACCCTGTGTGTGCGACATGAGTATTACCGTCTTGCCCTTGCAGTTGGGGAAACCGAGGCATGACACTCCCCTATTCAGCTCTCTGGTGGGGTTGAGGAACAGTGTTGTCTGCACGACCTCAGAGGGTCTCCTGCATCCTCCGCGACGCCTCTAGGAATCCTCCTGTCCTTCGGCTTCGTAGAAGGAGAGCAACTCAGGCTCCGCCGCAACCGCGGGACTCGTCCTCTGCCCAGCTGCACCCGCCCCGTTCTTCCGCACCTTCCTCAGGGAGGTCCCGTTGGCCAAGGTCTGGCTGTCCCTCCTGTCCTCTGCCCCCGCCTCCCTTCCACCGGTCCCCGACGTGCCGGCAGCTCCCAGCCCAGCCTTCCCGCAGGGCGGTGCGGACAGATGCCGCCGAAGCGTCTAGCG
>NW_012105720.1:1544696-1607861 GCF_000951045.1 Mandrillus leucophaeus | reverse complement strand
CGGCGACGGGCGCAGAGCCCAGGTGAGCGCGCGGCCCTCGCCGCAGGTAGCGGACGGCGGGAGGTGGCTTTGTTTTTCCTCCCTTGCGCCCCGGCGCGGTCATTCATTTGACATTTCGGTTTCCGCTGCCCAGAAACGCGGGCGAGAGACACCAGGATGTGTTTGATGGTTTGGTTCTCCCGGGAAACTGGGACTTTGGGGTCTATTTGAGCATCAGTTGAGGGAGAGGACGCTTCATTTCCTTTTTGGTTGGGAATGTGCGGTGAACATCCTCTGCTGGAGCTTGGGGCCTGGAGGAAACTGGGGCTGCAGATTTAGACGTAGACGTTTCCGAGGACGAGCGACTGCAGAGGTCTGGCTCTCTCATGCCTTGTCTTCCCTATTAGCAGCGCTTGGGTGCTTTTCGTCGTTTATTATTATTAATTTAGAGAACATCTTTACAGGCACATTTCTTTCTTTTAGAGTTAGAAGTCTTTGGAGTCAGTAGAGAGAGCTCACAATTAGAGTTACAAGGGTTCAATCGATATTAAACTTCAGGAAGGAAAACATTTGTGATCATTACAGATAGAGGTGGACAGCATGCAAACTTCGGGGGCCTTTAGCTTTTTGGATACGATTTCTGCTTTCACTGTCCTAGACTCACGCAAACTCTGTTTTTCGTATATGTATGCCTTTGTGAAAGTGTGAAACTTGTCTTTTCTGGAGTAGTGTTCTATAGTTTGTCATTTAGAAGAAGAATATTTTAGTGTAATTAGTAGAGCCCTCCATGTGTTTGTCTTATAAATATATGATTTTCTTTTTACTGTTTCTCCTGTTCCCTCAAGGGTTCATTTCTTCTGTTGCCTAGAGAGAGCTTTTTTTCTCTCTCTTCCCAACAGATGGCTGTATATTCCAAGAGGTTATCTTTAAAATGACACACACATTATCTACAAAGAAAGAAAGATCAGTTATTGACTTTTATCTTTGGAGTTATTAAAATAAAAGGCCTAATCTGGATGGGGACATTATTGATGGTGTGAAAATCTGGAGTTTGCTAATCTGTTTGGTCATCAGAAGATTCCTGCGGGGATTGTTTATATAGCGTGGGAGACAGATGGCATCCCTAGCTGACTAGAGAAGCCAGTCATAAAGGGTCATTGTATTCTTCAGAAATTATCCACTTCACTATTAGAGGTGGGGTAGGGTGGGGTGGAGGGTGGCAAAGACATAATTTTGATCTCTTAAAGGAGACACTATAACATTGTCATCCAGCAGTCTAACCAGCTTTAATTTTTCTTTTTGTTGAATATTCAAAAAGTCCCAATTGAGCTATTTGTTTTGATTATTTCATTGGCACGTTTTGGCTTCAATGTGGTTGTGTGAAGCAGTTTATTAGCAAGAATGTCTTTGAACTTAAAAATAATCATGCTGCTTCTGGGGGAAAATCAGTTGCACCTTTCTTAGCTCTTGTATATAAATGGCCCCTTGGACTCAAACCGTCTCTTGTCTGACTTTAGTCTGCATTAGTTTGAATCCAGTTTCCTTCACCATCTCCATGAGAGGTGGTTTCTTAATGCCCAGCATTTGGCGGCAGACTCTGAGGTGTGGGCAGTACTGTACTTCCATGATGATTTCCCAGCCTAAGACATTCGCTGCACCATCGCCTCTATCACTGTATTGGGCAACATTTGGCAATGAATCTTTATGAATGACTGTAGTGTCGGTAAAGAAATGAAAATCATTCTGAACATTTGAGATAAACCAGCTGGAGCTTTTCTGCGCCTACCACTGTTGTGGATTATCTATGTGCTGTAGATTGCAACCAGATCACAAAACTGGTTTTCCCTCGTTACGAATGCGAAGGAAAATATTCCGATAAATTAACATTTGCCAGCCACAGGACTAAATTTAGTGAAGAATATGGGCAATGTTTGACCCCTCTGAAAAGGAGGCAAGAAATAAAAGTAAGCACTGGTTCTGTTTCACTTGGGCAATGTGATCTTGGGAGAAAAGCCTATTTTCTTACTCTTTTAAAAGGCTTTTGCAACACTTATTTCAGCCAAAGGTGAAGAAATCAAGGTTATTACCTATAGTTGAGGGCAGATGCTTTGGCGTTTTCTCCTAGATCAAGGTGTTTGCAGGAGAGGTGGCTTTTGGGATCTTGCCAGTTTTAATATGTGCCTACACATCAATGAAATGATCTTGCATTCAAAATGCTTGTTAAATCTATATGGTTGGTATCTGTGTAACCTCTAACCAGGTGCCACGTGGCTTTCTCTGTTGTAAAGTGTTCCTTTAAGAGAAACCAGAGGCTCCTCACCTGGGGCTTGCTGTGGGCCTGGCCTGGATCCACATTCTTGTGCATTGCTGACTGCTTTCTTGGGAAAAACTGGAACCAGTTTTGCTTGGTGTGTTGGATAGGGAATGGCAGCGTTGGGTGAAAACCTTTCCAGCTCTGTTATCAAAAGCCAGGCCTGGCCTGAAAGAGGGAGGACTGTGTTTGAAGTTTGATTGATTTAACAGAGGCAGAGGTTGCTTCATTACACACAGGATGCCTTTTGTATCAGGATATGAATGAGAGATTAGAAAGGTGACCAGATGCCCTGCTTTGCTTGTGACAGTGCCAGTTTATTCCTGTTGATTTATCTTAATTATCAAAAGCACCCCCTTTCATGTGCAAAAAGGCCCTGGTTTGGGTGATAAGTTAATTATCTGGTCACCCTAGGTATTAAGGAATCCTGAATTTTTTTCATCACCCCTCTTCCGACACCAGATTTTGAGTCTTGCTTTATTTCAGTCTTTTATTTATTAAATGTAAAGATAGAAAATCAGAAAAAAATTAAACCTGAAAAATACATAAGAAAAAATGAAATAGGAAGAAAGATAGGAGAATGAGATAATTGCTTGTCATCTATATATACACATAGTGAATAAAATAGTTTTATTCTTAAATTATTAAGTGTCTGCCATGGCTGTAAGCCCATATTATTATTGTCTTCAAGCACCATACAAATTAGCACCTGTCCATATATCTAGAGCTGACTCTAATTGGGGCACATCCTGTGATTTGGGAGAACAGTTTCTACAAAACCTGTTTGCAGACCTGATGGTTACCATGGCTCTTAGAGATAGGAATGCAAGTTTCAAGATCTAGTGTCTGGTCCAGATCTTGGATATTTACTAAGATTCCAGAACACAAGTGTTGTTGTGAAGACTTGACTCCTCATTCTCTTTGTTTCCAAGCTCTCTGGGACATAAGGATAATAGGAGGGCTTTTGTTTTCTGTACTCTCTTGTGTCTCCAGCGTTTGGTTGGGATCTCAGCTTTTCATACAGAGAAGTTGCAGAGAGGGAGAACTGGTGTGTCTGTTCACCACATGAAAATTCTCATGGGGGTTTGACATGATGCAGGTGACCTGGCAAGGGTTTGGGTTCTTTACCAAAGTTAGATATATGAAGTTTGTGGCATTTGCTTCTGCAGTAGTTGCTATGCTCCTTTACCAAAGAATTGTGTGTTTGTAACACAGCTCACTTGCTATGTTGGCCAGTGGATGTTACAATTAATTATGGCTGTCACCTTTCCCAAACTCACTCCACTTAAGTCCTCAAAAGCTTGGTCAGCATGTCTAAATAAGAAGAAATTTATGTTTTTGTTTTGTTTTTTGTTTTTTTTTTGTTTTTTTTTTTTTTGAGACGGAGTCTTGCTCTGTCGCCCAGGCTGGAGTGCAGTGGCCGGATTTCAGCCCACTGCAAGCTCCGCCTCCCGGGTTTACGCCATTCTCCTGCCTCAGCCTCCCGAGTAGCTGGGACTACAGGCGCCCGCCACCTCGCCCGGCTAGTTTTTTGTATTTTTAGTAGAGACGGGGTTTCACCATGTTAGCCAGGATGGTCTCGATCTCCTGACCTTGTGATCCGCCCGTCTCGGCCTCCCAAAGTGCTGGGATTACAGGCTTGAGCCACCGCGCCCGGCTGTTTTTTGGTTTTTTTTTTGAGACAAGGTCTCACTCTGTTGCCCAGACTGGAGTGCAGTGGCGTAATTTTGGCTCACCACATCCTCTGTCTCCTGGGTTCAGGCGATTCTTGTGCCTCAGCCTCTCAAGTAGCTAGGATTACAGGCACGCACCACTACCATTGACAAATTTTTGTGTTTTTAGTAGAGATGGGATTTCACTATGTTGGCCAGGCTGGTCTTGGACTCCTGACCTCACATGATTCACCCTCCTCAGCCTCCCAAAGTATTGGGATTACAGGCATGAGCCACCGTGACCAGCTTATGTATCTTTTTTATAAGTAGGATGACTATATAATTAAAAAAAATCCAGACAAGGATACTTTTGAGAGTAAAATATGGCGCTAACTGGAAAGGGCATTAGATCAATAAGCATAAACTGAGACTGTGCCAGGAACACTGGGATTTATGGCTATTCTAACTATGACTGAAGTCATAAGCTTTTATATGTATTATATCCATATGATAGAGAAATGTCCTTAGCTTCTTCTAGGCTTGTTCAACATATATGTTTACGTGTGTGTATGCAATGTATGTATAGATAAACATTGATAATGTATCTATAGATATGTGCATTGTGGGTTTGAAATAAGCTACTTAAGAAGTCCTAGTAATTGGACATTTATGGCCTTATCTCTTTCATTGGTTGACTTCTTAACTAAACTCTTTGGATCTAGCCTCTCCAAATTTTAAATCATCTCCTGAGCTTGTCTATTTTGATACCATTCTGTTGATGTAATTCTTTTGCTTAAAAACCTTTGATGGCTTGTCATTTTCTTTTTAATTCTCAAAGTAAGATCCATAGGCAGTTTGGTGGTTAGAAGGGAAAAGCAGTGAAAAAATTTAATTCATTCATCCATTCGTTTGTTCATTCAGCTAATATGTATTGAGCTCCGTCTGTGGGTTAGTCTCTGATCTAGGTGCTGGGAATATATCAATGAATAAAACAAAGATCCCTGACCTTGTGGAGTTTTCATTCTATTGGGGGCAGGCAGGTGGGAGGTGGGAGACAGATAATAAACCAAGTAACTAAATTATATATGATGCTAGAAGGAGATGAGTGCTTTGGAAGAAAGAGAAAGTAGGACAGGGTAAATGTGGTTGAGTAGGCTTCATGGAGAAGGCTTCATGGAGAAAGAGACCTTAAGCAAAGAGTTAAAAGGAGGTGAGAGAAGTTACTTAATACAGATACCTGAGGGATAGAGTTGCAAGATGGCCAGTGCAAAGGCTCTGAGAAAAGAATGTGGATATGTTCAAAGATTTGCAAGATCAGCATGATGGGGTGGAGTGATGAGGAGGGAGTCAGAAATGAGACCAGAAGGGTGGTGTGGGTGTTGCAAAGCATGCAGGGCCTTGAGATAAGCCATTTAATTATGATTTCAGCACACATCCCCTTATGTTCTTAAAACTTATTATCATATTTAAGCTTGTATTTGTGCTGCAAAGACTGCACTGGTGAGTGCGTATAGCTTACGTTTTGTTAATGGTCCACTTCATGTTTGTTAATATAATTTTTATATCATTTACTTATTTTTTATTGTTAAAAGATTGTTTTTTGTTTTTGCTGTTCTTTTTTTTTTTTTTCTGTACTTTAAGTTCTAGGGTACATGTGCACAACGTGCAGGTTTGTTACATATGTATACATATGCCATGTTGGTGTGCTGCACCCATTAACTCGTCATTTACATTAGGTATATCTCCTAATGCTATCCCTCCACCCTTCCTCCTCCCCACAATAGGCCCCGGTGTGTGATGTTCCCCTTCGTTTTTGCTGTTCTTAAATTGTATTCCCATTTCACAAAATTAGATAAGTGGTTCAAAAGTAGTTCATTAAAGTGTAAAAATAGTGATGAAAATAGTACGGTAAATGCTACATTTCAGAATACAATAAACATAATTAGAGAACTGAATCCCACTGCAAATAAAACGGGAATACGTATGTGTAGAGACGAGGGAATCTGTGAGTGACAATTTCAGAACAGTAGCTGAAATTGAAAAGTGCAAATGGAAATATGACAATTACTATCTCAAAACTGTTTTTTTTATTGGACTTGCTATCCCCATTAGGACCAAATGAATCCGTAATCATTGCCTGTTATGAAACTTTGTCCAATAGTGGCATGAAGCCATGGATGTTTTTGTGTCATTTTCGAACAAAGCACAGTGGCTTCTCTGTTATACTATTGAAGTTTTCTAGGACAAGCACACAATAATGCTTTCCTTTATAAAATTAATGTATTATATGGCTAAAGGTAGGTAAGAGACTATAATTCTATTAGCATCATTCAAGTATCCTTGTAGCAAAATAAGTATGAGTCATATTATTGAAGAGACATTTGGAAAATCAACTGGAAAGTTAAAGACAAACATCCTTAGAAAGAAACCAGAAGTTATTGACAAAACTCCTTTGTCAAATGACATGGTTGGCTGTGGCATAATATTAGTGGAGTGGAGTGTGGAAGAGCGATTACTATCAAGTGCACACTAGCAGATATTTCACTTTATGGTTGGATGAAACCACCGATGTCATGCAGAGAATGAATCAGCTTTTGGCATTTGTTCAGAGATGAGTGCTCGGTGATGCTTTTGTTCATTTATCACTGAAAACTCGTGTTATAGGAAGAGGTTTTTTTTGTTTTTGGTTAACCATTATTCATGAGATTGGAAAAGTTGCTCGGGACAGAACTGACAGGGTACTGGGCTCAGGTACAGATAAGGTGATGGCTTCGTGAAGAAAGGAAGTTGTACTTAGAAAGCAGCCAATCCACATGCTACCCACTTCATGAAGATGTAGTGCCTTCTGATCTTGAGGAAACACAAAAAGAAACAGTGGAAACTATGGATTCAGCCAAACTGTGGCCCCTGCATCAATGAGTTTGCTGTGCAAAGTGATGGGCAGTGAGGGTAAGACTGCTTCCCCAAGCTGACATATGCTAACTGCATAGTGGAAAGGTGCTTGTGTAATATTTTATCTGTGGAGTCAGATGTCTGTGGAGTGAGAAAAACATTTCCTTATGACGCTGATTAGAAATGATTTCTGTTATATCAAGTGGTATACCTAAGTCATATGCTTAGTCTGTGGTGAACCATGGCAAGGACAGAGAGGAAAGGGAGACTTATTAACAAATAAAACAATATGCCACAATCTTAGACTATGAAATTTTTTATTAGAGAGTTGGAAGTTCACATTGACTGTAAATTAAGGAAGCGATATCTTCAGTAATAGACAGCCATTTATATAATAAGGATAGTATCTCTCAGTGACCTGCTAGAAGAATAAGAGCTCAAAGTAATAGAACTTAGACCCAGCAAGTTTTGATGAGGAGTGGACACAAGTGTGTATCTGGTATTTGAGAGCATGTAGAGAACCATGGCGGGAGGGACCCAGACTTTTAGGATTTTGTACTAAGATATTGGGTGGCAGGGAGTACAGGCCGAAGGAGGTAGAGAAAACTGTCAGATTTCTTTGACAGTTGGATATGACCTTTCTTATATTTTTGTCTTAGGCTTCACTTCATTTCATCCAAGTGGACGTCATACTCAAAGGTTTTCAGGACATAATCTATATTGCCGTTGGCCTAATCTAGAAAAAATGAATGATTTCTTATGGTCTTATAGTGGTCTTGGATTCTTTCCGTGTAGGCCCCCACCCCTTCCTCCCTCCAGTTTTTCCTCCCTTCTTCTCTTTCTCCTTCTCCTCCTTTGTTCTCTCCTTCTTTAAGCCATTGAGTTGGCATCTGTAAGCTAGATGAGCTAGAAGAGCTCATCTTCTGTATCACTGTTATCTAGGTAGATATATGTGCCATTCAGGGAACAAGGGAAAGGAGCCCCTAGGGAACGGAAGTTCTGTACCTTGCTCAACTAACTCATCCTGATGTCTGATATCCAGCTATAGCATGCATTTAAATGTAAACTCCCATTCTTCAATAAAGACTCATTTCTTTTTTTCCCTCTTTGGACTTTTAGTAAAGATGGAGTCATTGTCTTTTGTTTAATAAGTCGTCTATTGTGATGGCTATTATTTAATACTAGGACAAAAGTCATTCATGCATTATTCATTGAACCTTATATGCCAGGCTCTATGCTAAGTAATGGGTATAAAAGAGGTTAATAATCAGACATGGCTCTGTCCAGATAAGACAGAATCTAATGGAAAACAGGCCACACAGATATCAATAAATAAATAAGTAGATAATTGCAAAGCAAATATGGCAAAATTATTAATGTTTGTTAAATCTGGGTGTTGGTATGTATGGTATACCGCAGTAACATACTTAGCCCACAGTGAATCATGGCAAGGACAAAGAAGGAAGGAAAAATTATTAACAAGTAAAACAATATGCCACAATCTTAGACTATGAATTTTTTTTATTAGAAGTTAGAAGTCTACATTGACCATAAATTAAGGAAGTAATATTTGGTATATGGGCTACTGTTATGTTAACTTCTTAACAATATGAACTTCTAAATGTATATTTTAAATATTTCATAAGCAACAAATGAAAAAACCTAGTTGGAAGTACATTAAGTGCTTTGTCAAGGTGGGCTTTGGCAGATAATATTGTGTAACTGAGACTTCCTTTAGATGGAGTGCTCAGGGAAAACCTGAAGTGTAATTCATCACTTGCCTATATAAGAGGGATGGGGATAATTTGGAAAGGGTTCAGGGAAGAGTCACAAAGACGATTGATGACAGAGTTGAAAATAGCCCTATGAGAACAGTGTTAGGGAACTGGGGATGCTGAGCAGAAATGGAATGCTTAACCTAATGCAGTGATTTAGTTTTTTTTTTTTTTTTTTTAAGTTTATAGGGACTTTTACACATCTACCTTCTCTTCACTTGTCTCCCATGATCAACAGCAGGCAAGACAAGTGATTCAATTAAAATTATGGGTTAGAAGAGAATCAGAGTTTTGTTCTGCACTTAAGGAAAAACTGGAAAGGATCTGAGAGGTAAACTAGTTCAGCCTTTCGTAAAGAAATATCTCTTCAGTGTTTTTAACAGGTGGTCATCAGGTTTTTAGGAGATAGTCTCCATGCTTCCTCCATCAAGAATAGGGTGATGGTGAGTGGGACACTCTAGTTTACTTTAATTAGATAGGTCTTCTTCCTGTCCCATAAATACCCTAGACTCATCTCCACCTCAGTACTTTTACCACAGGAAGCAACTCCCACCTGGAATGCCCACCACTTCTACTTACTCTTTCAGGCCCCAGGTCTCCATTGCCCTCTGTATGCAATTTAAAAACAGTGGTTTTTGTCATTTTTCCCACCTCATTCTTCTGAAGAATATGCCATTCCTGGAATTCAATGTAATTTCCCTCGTCAGTGATTGACAGTAAGAATAAGGGTAGGGTAAGTATCTTATAGAAAGAGTTGGGAGGAATTGTGTTTAGCCTTCTACCCAGATGCTGATATGCTACCCTCTTGGGAATCACTCATTTGTAGCAATTAAAATCTTAATCATCTGCTGTTCTAGGTGGTGCACTAGTTATTGTTTTCCGTTAGTCTTCTTGCCAACTAGACTTTAAGCACTCTAAGTATTTGGAAACTTGGCAGATGTCCATGTGTAATGCCCAGTATTGATCACATAGTGAATATTCAATAACCAATGCCTAATGGCTAAAGGAACGATCTATTTCTTCTTCATGGACCATTATGAAGGGTTGTTATTTATATAGATCAGATATTACTTGACACAGGATGCTAAAAAATTAACATTTTGGACTTTTAAAATGTCAGAAAGTCAAGTCTTGTAGGCCTAATTCATTCAGATAACTCTCATCTCAGACACTTTCTTCGTAAGTCTTCTAACTCCTTGCTATTCAAAGTGTGGTCCACACAATCCAGGCAGCATCAGGATCACCAGAGAACTTGTTGGAAATGCAGAATCTCAGGCTCCACACCAGACTTATTGAATTTGAATTTGCATTTTTTTCTTTTTTTTTTTTTTTTTGAACAGAGTCTCTCTCTGTTGCCCAGGCTAGAGTGCAGTGGCACCATCTCTGCTCACTGCAAGCTCTGCCTCCCGGGTTCACGCCATTCTCCTGCCTCAGCCTCCTGATTAGCTGGGACTACAGGTGCCCACCATCATGCCCGGCTAATTTTTTTTTTTTTGCATTTTTAGTAGAGACAGGGTTTCACTGTGTTAACCAGGATGGTCTCGATCTGACCTCGTGATCTGCCTGCCTCAGCCTCCCAAAGTGCTAGGATTACAGGTATGAGCCACCACACCCAGCCTCAATCTGCATTTTTAAAAGATCCTCACATATGTTGGATGCACAGTAAAGTTTGAAAAACATCATTTTAAATAATCAGAACTCAGAAATTTAGGAGTATTTATCTTCAAAGAGAAGTAAGTGTGGAAATGAATGAGTCTATGGATGAGATCCTCAGTGCCTTCTGCCATGTGGTCTGGAATTTTGCTACTTCATATAGGAGCTTGCCAGGCCAGAAGATGCTCGCAGGAGTTCCCTGGGGTAGTTCAGGTACGTAGGTGATATGTAGGATTGGTGATTACAGGAAGAGGAAGCAGTTGTTGGCATGAGAAACTAGGACAGGTTGTCATAGGTCGAGGAGCATGGCAATGCAACCCTAAACCAGGAGATCGCTTTATGATTGGACACAACTTCTAACTCCCTGAACATGGACTTGTCTCAAACTCCAACATCTCCAGAGCCAACAGATCACAAATGAAACCAGCTGGATGTGTTGTACATGGTAGCCTTGTGGAGTGGTGAGGATCATGGAGAGACGCACTTCATCAAAAGGAAAGGCGATGTCCCCACTTGGCTCACCTTATTGTTGCCACATGGGAATTTGGGCCCAGCATGGCCAAATCTTCAGATTTTTCATATGAAGTTAAACTTAATTACATGTAAGTTTGTATGTAAAACATCTCTTGGGTGTAATTTGTTGGTAAGTAATTATACTGTTTTTAGAACAGCTCATGCCAAACAAAGTTCATGTGCTGTTGTGCTGTCTGTGTCTGGTTTGCAGTACCTGTTCTGGATCAACTGAATGTATGAGGTGGTTTTGATACCTGGCTTCTTCAGTGCAGGGCACCAGGCACAGGCATTATGGATCTTTACGTAGAAAATGAAATAAAAAGATGTAAAGGAATGGAGCTGCATATGCTTTGATGGCCTGATTTAAAAATCTGTGATAATCTCAAGAACCTCAATGGTGTTTGAAGAAAGGATTAGGTGCCTAAAGGAATAAAATCTAGGTTTTGTAAAAGCAGTAGGTAGGGGTTGAGGCAAGGGTAAGGAAATACAGAAACAGAAAGTACTTGGCATCCTCAAGCTAGGATCACACACTGCAACAAAGCAGTCAGGGCGAGGATGCTGGACTACAGCTGGGACCTTCTTGTGCTGGAAGAGAAGTGTGACTGTAGCTAGAATTTGAGTTAGTTTGTCTTCAGCATCTGGTTATTGAATTTGGTGGCTACTGATACTGAATTTTGCTGAGTTTTCAATTGAAGTTTGTCGTGGCAAAATGACATATTTTGAGAGTGAAAACCAGGTGAAGAAACCAAAATTCTTCCTAAAGATTTGCTACTTATTGTATTTGTTAGAGACTAAATTTCTCCAGGGTAAGGATAGTTTATTATTATTATTATTACTATTATTATTTTTTGAGATGGAGTCTCGCTGTGTCGCCCAGGCTGGAGTGCAGTGACGTGATCTCGGCTTACTGCAAGCTCCGCCTCCCGGGTGCACGCCATTCTCCTGCCCAGGCTCCCGAGTAGCTGGGACTACAGGCTCCCGCCACCACTCCTGGCGAATTTTTTGTATTTTTAGTAGAGATGGGGTTTCATCATGTTAGTCCGATCTCCTGACCTCGTGATTCACCCGCCTTGTCCTCCCAAAGTGCTGGGATTACAGGCGTGAGCCACCGCTCCCGGCCATGGTTTATTATTTGTCTTTGCATCCCTAGCATCTATCACAGTCCAAATCAATGAATGTTTCTTGACTTGAACTGATTATAAGACAAAATAAAGTTTTATTTTCTATCTTGGAAGTCTTTCTATAGGTGTTCATTTTCCTGACTAGATTTAAAAAAACAACTTTATTGAGATACAATTCACATACCATAAAATTCACAATGTTAAGATGTATAATTCAGTACTTATTATTTTTATCTTTTATTTATTTATTTTTTTGAGATAGGGTCTCACTCTGTCGCCCAGGCTGGAGTTTAATGGCGCGATCTCAGCTCACTGCAACGTCTGCCTCCCGGGTTCAAGTGATTCTCGTGCCTCAGCCTCCCGAGTAGCTGGGACCACAGGCATGTGGCACCATGCCCAGCTATTTTTGTATTTTTAGTAGAGATGAGGTTTTACCATGTTGGCCAGGCTAGTCTTGAACTCCTGACCTCAAGTGATTCTCCCTTCTTGGCTTCCCAAAGTGCTGGAATTACAGGTGTGAGCCATCGTGCCCAGTCAATTCAGTACTTTTTAGTACATTCACAACAGTATGCAACCATCACCACTATCTAATTCCTGAACTTTTTCATCACCTCCAAATAGAAATTGTATACCCATTTGTAGTCACTTCCCATTTTTCCTGCTCCCAAACTCATCAACCACTACTCTAGATTTGCCTATTCTGGACATTTTGTATGAATGAAATAATATAATATGAAGTCTTCTGTGACTGGCATCTTTCATTTAGCATAATATTTTTAAGGTTTATGCATGTGTAGCATGTGTCAGTACTTCACTCCTTTAAATGACCAAATATTTCACTGTATGAATTTTGTTTATCCATCCATCAGTTGATGGACAATGGGATGGTGTCACTTTTCAGCTGTCATGAGTAATGCCGCTATGAACATTTATGTAACAGTTTTTGTGTGGATGTATGTTTTTAGTTCTTTTGCATATATACCTAGGAGTAAAATTGTGGGCCATATGGTAATTCTGTGTTTTGAGGACCTGATTAACAGAAAGTAGGTGCAACATTTTATATTGTAATGAATGATGTATGAGAGCTCTAGTTTCTCCACCTCTTTCCCACTTATTTTATTTTATTTTGTTTGCCATTGTAGTGTGTGTGAAGTTGTATTTCATTAAGGTTTTAGTTTGCATTTCCATAACGACTAATGATGTTGAACATTTTTTCATGTGCTTATTGGTTATGTATTTATCTTCTTTGAGGAATTGTCTATTCAAATTCTTTGCTAATTTAAAAAATAGACTTGTCTTTTTATTGTTGAGTTTTAAGACTTCTTTGTATTATAGATACTAGACCCTTAAGAGATATATGCCTTGCAAATATTTTCTACTGTTTTTCACTTTATTGATAGTGTCTTTTGAAGCAGAAAAGTTTATAAATTTAATGAAATCCAACTTACCTTTTTAAAAATGGTTCCTTGTGCTTTTGGTGTTATAACTGTCATTGTTGGTCTTTAGTTGTTTTATCCATTAGGAAAAGTGGGGTATTGATGTCTCTGATTATTGTTGTCCATTTCTCCCTTTAGCTTTGTCAGTTTTTGCCCATGTATTTTGCTGCCTTGTTGTTAAGTGCATGTATGTTTGTAATCATTATGTTTTCCTTTTCAATTGATCCTTTTGTCATTACAGAATATCCTTCTTTGTCTTCAGTAACAATTTTTGTCTTAAAGTCTATTTTGTCTGATACTAATATTATCACTCCAACTCTTTTTTTGGTTGCTGTTATCATAGTGTATTGGTTTGCTAGGGCTGTGATAGAAAGTACCACACTCTGGGTGACTTATACAACAGAAATTTATTTTCTTGCAGTTCTGGAGACTGGAAGTATAAGATCAAGGTGTTTTGGCAGGTTTGGTTTCTTCTGAGGCTTCTCTCCTTGGCTTCAGGTGGTCACCTTGCTATGTTCTCATACAGGCTTTCCTCTGTGCATGTATATCCCTGGTGTCTGTCTGTGTGTCAAAATTTCCTCTTCTTATAAGGACACCTGTTAGATTAGATTAAGGTCTATACTAATGGCCTCATTTTAACTTAATTACTTCTTAGAGGTCCTATCTCCAAATTTAGTTACATTTTGAACTACTTGGGGTTAGGACTTCAATCAACATATGAAGTTTTTTATAGGGGGACAATTCATCGTATAACACATAGTATGTATATTTTTCTATTAAAAATTTTTATTCTACTTTTATCTCTGAATATACAGTATCTCTTGTAGACATCATATAGTTGGATCACTTAAAAAGCATTTTCTGCCAGTCTCTGCCGTTTGACTGGATTGTTTAATTTACTTCCATATAATGTAATTACTGATAATCAAGTAGCATTTGTGTCTGTCTCTTCCCTATTTGTTTTCTATGTGTCTTCTACATGTCTTGTAGAAGAGTTCCTGAGTTCCATTACTGTCTTATCTTGTGTTAAATATATATTTTCTAGTGTACCATTTTAATTCTCTTGTTGCTAATTTTTTGGAGGAGGAGATTTTCATAGATCTTTACTCCATAATTCCTGATGATACTGTTATGGTATTTTTTGAGTTATTTTCTTAGTAGTTGCTCTGGGGATTACAATTAAATTTCTTAACTTAAAACAACCTAGTTCAGATTAATCAACTTAAATTCAGAAGTATGCAATCATACCAATTCTTCACTTTGCTCTTATTGTAATACAAATTACATCTTTATACATTATAAGCCATCACTACACACTTAAAATAATTGCTTTATGTCATTGTCATTTAAATTAGATAAAAAGAAAGGGTTATAAATAAAAATATATTTATCCTTTCTGTGTAGATAGCTTTACCAATACTCTATTTCTGTGTGGATTTGAGTTAATGTTTAGTGTTGTTTTTATTTCAGCCTCAAGGACTCCTTTTGGTATTTCTTGTAGGATGTGGTGGTGACAGATTCTCTGAAATTTTGCTTATTTGAGAATGTCTTAATTTTGCCTTCATTTTTTTAAGGATAGTTTTTCTGGATATAGAAGTCTTGGTTGATCTTTGCTTTCAGCACTTTGAATTGTTATACTACTGCCTTTTGGCATCCTTGATTTCTAATGAGAAATCAACTGTTAATTTTATTCAGGTTCCCTGTACACGATGGAATATTTTTTCTTGCTGCTTTTGTTTCTTTCTTTGTGTTTTGAAATTTTGACTATGGTGTATCTTGGTATGAATCTTTTTTAGTTTATCCTGTTTGGAGTTTGTTTGAGCCTCCTGGATACATAGATTAATGGTTTTCATCAAATTCAAGAAGTATATGGCCACTAATCTTAAAAATATTCTTTCCATTTCTTTCCTCTTTTCCTGGAACTCCCAGTGTGCATTTGTTGCTTTGCTTGCTGGTGCTTCACAGGTTTCTGAAGCTCTGTTAATTTTTCTTTGTTCTTTTTCTTTCTGTTCCTAAGACAGCATAACCTCAGTTGATATATCTTCAAGTACACTGATTCTTTTTTGTGCCTGTTCAAATCTACTATTGAACCCCTCTAGTGAGTTATTCATTTCAATTACTGTATTTTTCCACTCCACATTTTCTTTCTGGTCCTTTAAAACTTTTTTCTTTATACTGATATTCTTTGGTGAAGCATCATTTTAATACTGTACTTTAATTCTTTAGACATGATTTCCTTTAGTAATTTGAACCTATTACATAGCCTATGTAAAGTCTTGGTCTAATATGTCCAACACCTAGGATTTTTTGATTGCCTGCTTTATTTCCTGTGAGTGGGCCATGCTTTACTGTTTATTTGTATGTCTTGTAAGTCTGTTAAAAAGTGGACATTTCAAATAAGATAATGTGACATAGATTTTCCTCCCTCCCCAGGGTGTGGTATTGTTGCTCTTTGTTGTTATTTGTTTATTGACTTCAGAATGAATTCTGTAGTCTGTATTCTTTGTCATGTGTGGCTACTGGAGTCTGTCTGGTTATGTTAGTGGTCAGCTGATGGCTGAAAGAGATTTCCTTAATTGTCTTGGACTAGTAAATCTCAGTCTTTGCTGAGAGCTCTGTGTGCATGTTGGGAGCATACCTTCAACAATCAGCAAGAGAGTTGACAAATCTCTTTAGCCTTCATTTACTGCTTGCACACATCTTCAAGGTGAGCCAGAGATTAGGGCCTTCTTAGGTATGTTTTGGGTTTGAGTACATACATGTGGCATTATAGATCTTAAGGAATATGTCAGAGCTTTGCAAAGACCCCTATGAACATCTCATTCCCCAGATCTTCCTTTTTAAATTTTTTCTTTTTGCCAGTCTTTCCCCCAACATTGGGTCCAATAGATCCCTTTTCTTTGTTAATATTGAAGCCTTAAATAGATGACTAACATTATTATATGTAGTAAAATTTAATAAATGACTTTTTAATAAAATGACTAATTTGCAAAAGTAAAAATAAAGGTATAGTGAAAAACAACATAATTAGAAGTTATAATATAAAAACTGAAGCACAGCACACCTAATTTGTTCCTCATATTTTTCTGGTTTTGAAGGCCTATATATTCCAATTGGGCAACATTCTGTGAATGCAACCAGCTTCTCCACATGTGGTGCATATGAACCTGGAACATATCCATCTTGTAAATACTGATTCTGAGATCGGATATGTCCCTAATAAGTTCTAGCCTATCATTATCTCTTTTCCTTCTTCTTACACTTGCCTTGACAAAATCCATTACTTGCCTCATTTTGAAACATTTGATGTATCATAAGTTTGTTGAAGAGTCTTCAGCCATTTTCCTTCCTATATAAGTGGGAAACATTTTTAGTCTGAGATGCTTGAAAACTGGATTGATTGATGAATCCAATGGTTTATTTTTATTTCTACATCAATTTCCTTTTTTTCTAATAAGCCTTTTTTCAGCTTTATTGGGGTATAACTGACAAATAGAAATTGTATATTTATAATGTGTATAATTTGGTGTTTTGATATATGTATATACATTGTGAAATGATCGCCACAGTGCTTGTTAATGTTTGTTATCTCACACGGTAATCATTTTTTTGTGGTGAGAATACTTAAGATCTATCATCTTAGCAAATTTGAAGTATAGAATTAGTGTTGATAACTATAAATACCATGCAGTATGTTAGGTTTCTTGAACCTATTCTTCTTGCATAACTGAAACTTTGTATGTTTGATGAATAAATCCCCATTTCCCCCACTTTCCTGATTCCTGGCAACCACTGTTCTACTCTGTGCGTCTGAGTTGGACTGTTTTCGATTCCACATATAAGTGAGATCATGCAGTATTTGTCTTTCTGTTCTATTTAACTTAGCATAATGTCTTCCAGGTTAATTCATGTTGCCACAAATGGCAGGATTTCCTTCTTTTTTAAGACTGAATAATATTTCATTGTACATATACAGTCATGCATCACTTAATGATGGGGGTAATTTCTATGAAATGTGTCATTAGGCAATTTAGTCATTGTGTGAACATCAAAGTGTGTATGTACACAAACTTAGATGTATAGCCTACTACACACTTAGGCTATATGGTATATATGGTATAGTTTATTGCTCTTGGGGTACAAACCTGTACAGCAGGTTTGTACTGAATACTGTAGACAATTATAACACAATGGTATTTGTCTATCTGAACATATGTAAACATTGAAAAGGTATGTTAAAAATATAGTGTTATAATCTTATGCGACCACCGTTAGTATAGTTTAGATATTTGTTCCCTCCAAATCTCATGTTGAAATATGATCCCCAGTGTTGGAGATAGGGCCTAGTGGGAGATTTGGGTCCCACTCATTTATGTGGGTGTGGATCCCTCATAAACGGCTTGGTGCCCTCCCGTTGGTGATGAGTGAGTTATTGCTCTGTTAGTTCATGCAAGAGGTGGTTGTTTAAAAGAGCCTACCAGCTCTCTTGCTTCCTCTTGCCATGTGACACTCCTGCTCCTGCTTAGCCTCCCGCCATGAGTAAAAGTTTCCTGAGGCCTCACCAGAAGCCAAGCAGATATTGGTGCTATTTGTACAGCCTGCAGAACCATGAGCTAAATAAACTTCTTTTCTTTATAAATTACCCAGTCTCATGTATTCCTTTATAGCAATGCAAAATGGACTAATACAGCTGTCATCTATGCAGCCCATTGTCTACGGTAAATGTAATTATGTGGCTCATGACTGTGTATATATATCTATATACATACACCATATTTTCTTTATTCATTCATGTATTGATGGACATTTGACTGTTTCCATACCTTGAATATTATGAATAATGCTGCTTTGAACATGGGAGTGCAGATGTCTTTTTGAGATACTAATTTCATTTCCTTGGGTTATATACCCAGAAATGCGATTGTTAGATCATATGGTAATTCTATTTTTAATTTTTTACATTCTCACTAACAGTATACCAGAGTTCCATTTTCTCCAAATTCTTGCCAATACTTGTTGTCTTTCGTCTTTCTGATGATAGCTTTTCTAAAAAGTGTGAGGTGGTATCTCATTATGGTTTTGATTTGCATTTCTCTGGTGATTAGTGATGTTGAACATTTTTTCATATATATATTGACCAACTGTATGTTTTTTTTTGGGACAAGGTCTTGCTCTGTTACCCAGGCTGGAGTATAGTGGTGTGATCATAGCTCACTGTAAGCTTGAACTCCTGGGCTCAAGCAATCCTTCCACCTCAGCATGTGGATATTTAGTTTTCTCAACATCATTTATTGAAATGACTGTCCTTTCCCTGTGGTGTGTTCTTGGTATTCTTGTCAAAGATCAGATGACTGTAAATGAGTAGATTAATTTCTTGGCTTTTTATTCTGTTCTGTTAGGTTATATGTCTGTTTTTATGCTGGTACCATACTGTATTTGATTATTGTAGCTTTGTAATATGTTTTAAAATCAGGAAATGTGATGCCTTCAGTGTTGCTCTTTTTGCTCAAGATTGCTTTAGTTATTTGTAGTGTTCTGTGGTTCTGTATAATTTTTACGATATTTAAAAATTTCTGTAAAGAATGCCATTGGAATTTTGAAAGGAATTGCATTGAATCTGTAGATCATTTTGTATAGAGTGGACATTTTAACGTTATTAATTCTTCCAATCCATGAACACAGATGTCTTTTTATTTATCTGTATCTTTAATTTTCTTCATCGATATTTCAGAATTTTTGATATACAAGTCTTTCACCTCTCTGGTTAAGTTTATTCCTAAGTATTTTATTCTTTATTTTTTTTCTTGAGACAGAGTCTTGCTCTGTCACCCACACTGGAGTGCAGTGGTGCGATCTCTGCTCACTGCAACCTCTGCCTCCTGAGTTCAGGTGATTCTCCTGCCTAAGCCTCCTGAGTAGCTGGGATTACAGGTGCACACCACCACACCCAGCTAATTTTTGTATTTTTAGTGGACATAGCATTTCACCATGTTGGCCAGGCTGGTTTTAACTCCTGACCTCAAGTGATCTGCCCACCTCAGCCTCCCAAAGTGCTGGGATTACAGACGTGAGCCACCATGCTCGGCCAAGTATTTTACTCTATTTGTTGCTATGTAAATGGGGTTATTCTCTTTATTTCCTTTTTGGCTAGTGTATTGGTTGTGTATAGAAATACCAGTGATTTTATAATGTTGATTTTGTATCCTGGAACTTTTTTTTTGAAATGGGGATCCCACTATGTTGCCCAGGCTGGTCTTGAACTCCTGGGCTCAGGCAGTCCTCTTGCTTCAGTCTCCTCTTGCTTCAGCTAGACCACCCTGTCTAGCTGTTTATTATTTCTCACAGTTTGTTGTTGTTGTTGTTGAGTCTTTAGGATTTTCTATGTATATGATTATGTTACCTGCAAACACAGATCATTTTACTTCTTCATTTATGAGTTGGTTGCCTTTTATTTCTTTTTCTTGTCGAACTGCTCTGTTTCACCAGCCTCTTGTTTACCGTAGCTGGTATTGCTGCTGAGGCATCTGCAGTGTTCGGCAATTGCAGCTGATTGCTTTCAACACATGCTGTGGAGATACGGCTTTTCCCATTGAGTGGGCTCTGAGTCAGGTCCTATTAAGACAAGTCCTGAGAATTGGGCTTTTCCAGCTAACTGCCAGGTCATATAGTGATAATTTTCTGGGTTAGGGCCTTTTTGGGGAGCTCCAGACCTGTTTGCTCCCTTGTCCACGCACTCTGCCAGAGTGCTGTTTTCCATAGTTACCATGGCTACAAGGATCTGGGTTTTCAAGGGTCCTGTGATGCTGGGGAGAAAGTGATGGAAACAGGGCAAAAAATTAAAAAAAATAAAGCTCGCTATTCTTACTGAGACTCAGACATTTTTCTTGAGTAAATAATCCTCATAATGTTGTAAGCCTATTTTTGATTTCCAGAGTTGTGAAAAAGTTGATTTTGACATTATTTTGGTCAGCATTCTTATTGCTTTTATGGAGAAACACATTTCTGGAGGTCTTTATTTGATCATTCTGAAAGTGTTTTCCCCTCTTACTGAATTATAAAACTGCCTGCCACTCTCCTCATGTTTTATTTGATTGTTTTCTTTTTTAGATCTTGAAACATGGTTTGTATTATCGCCTTTCTCATCTTTGTCATCTGTTTTTTCACCCCTTCCCTCCCACAGGTACATACTTAAAAAAAAAAGTCCATGTGTAGATTTTAAAAGATTTTTAATTGTGTTAAAATCTTAGTCAGCTCTGACTGCTATAATGGAATACCATAAACTGGGTTGCTTAAACAGGAGATATTTACTTCTCACAGTTCTGGAGGTTGGACAACCAAGATCAGAGTGCCAGCAGGGTTGGGTTCTTGGTGAGGGCCCTCTTTCTGGCTTATAGACAGCTGTCTTGTGGCTGTGTAGACACATGGCAAAAAGGGAACTAGCTAACTCTGTGGCCAGTTCTTATAAGGATACTAATCCTAGTCATGAAGGCTCTACCCTCATGACCTAATTACCTCCCAAAGTCCCCACCTCCAAATACCATCACATTGGGAGTAGGGTTTCAACATGAATTTGGAGGGGGCAGGCACAAACATTTAGTCAATTGTAACATATACCATAAAATTTGCTATCTTAACTATTTTTAAATGTACAGTTCAGTAATGTTAAGTATATTCACACTGTTGTGCAACCAATCTCTAGAACTCTTTCATCTTGTAAAACTGAAACTCTGGGGCATGGTGGCTCATGGCTGTAATCCCAGCACTTTGTGAGGCTGAGGTGAGTAGATCGCCTGAGCCCATGAGTTTGAGACAAACCTGGGCAATACAGTATGACTTCGTCTGTACAAAAATTTAAAAAATTAACTGAGCGTGGTGGCACATGCATATCATCCCAGCTACTTGAGAGGCTGAGTGGGAAGATCGCCAGAGTCAAGAGCTAGAGGTTACAGTGAGCTGAGGTCATGCCACTGCACTGTAACTTACGCAACACAGTGAAATCCTGTCTCAAAAAACACAAAACAAAAACTTCTGAAACCCTGTACCCATTAAACAAAACTCGCTGTGTCCTTCTTCCATCAGTCCTTGGCAGTCACTACTCTACTTTTTGTCTCTGAATTTCTGAATCTGATTGCTCTTGCTCCCTCATATAAGTGGACTCATACAGTATTTGTCATTTTGTGACTGGCATTTTTCACTTAATGTAATGCCCTCTAGATTCTTCCATGTTGTAGCATGTGTCAGAATTTCCTTCCTTTGTAAGACTGAAATAATATTTTATTGTATGCATATACCACATTTTTTATTCATTCATTCCTCGATGGATTCTTGGGTTACTTTTACCTTTTAGCTATTGTGATTAATGCTGCTATGAACATAGGCGTACAAACATCTCTTTGTGACCTTGCTTTCAATTTTTTTGGGTGTATGGTTGGTTTATTTTTGTTTCGTATAGAAGCATCTACAGAAATACCCAGCTTGATAATTGATAATTTTTTTTTTTTTTTTTTGAGACAAAATCTCACCCTGTTGCCCAAGCCGGAGTGCAGTAGCAAGCAGCATGAGCTCGGCTCACTGCAACCTCCGCTTCCCATGCCTCTCGTGCCTCAGCCTCCTGAGTAGCTGGGATTACAGGTAACTGCCAGCACACCCAGCTAATTTTTGTATTTTTAGTAGAGGTGGGGTTTCACCATGTTGGCCAGGCTGGTCTCAAACTCCTGACCTCAAATGATCCACCTGCCTTGGCCTCCCAAAGTGCTGGGATTACAGGCATGAGCCACCGTGCCCGGCCTCAACTTGATACTTTTTTAATAGGCCAGTAAACTTAATGATTTGCTCACATTTTGTTATTTTTGATACATTCTTCAGTAGACATGACTAAGTATTGTTTGCTGTTTATTCCCAAACATTAGACATTACCTCACTTGTTCTCTTGTGTTTAAAGTGATAAAGTTTAAACAATTTTAAGTGACACAAAGCCATGTCAGGGATTAGGAAATGAGTACATTACAAAATTAAATGTAATCTGACTTCTGATTCCTAGTTGAATCCTTAAACTGCTGTGCTATGTTATTATTTTTGTCTAAAAGAAGAGTATAAGGGTAAGCAGTATTGTAGTTCTTTTGAATAAGCAATTAACACAGCATTTCATAGTTTAAGCTTCATTGATAAATTACTAGGTTATTGGGGAAATATATTTAGAGAAAGAAAGTTACAGTTTTAGTCATTGAGATAGACGTGAGTGGCCATATGTTCTTTGTACATCAGGGAAACAAACTCAAATACCTGTGCTGCACAAGCAGGTAACATAAGTCTGTGAAGCAAACGGAGTGAAGAGTCTGGCAAGCTGGACTTCACAAGCACTTTCTAAAGGGACAGCTTCTACTGGCTGTTGCTGGTTATTGTCCCCTGATGCTAGCTAGATATGACTATTTTTCAAGAAAAATCAGAAATAATAATTTTTATGTGAAATCTTTTTATTTTGAAAAGTGAGCAAATTATTTATTTCTGTTTTTTGTATTACACTTTAAGTTCTAGGGTACATGTGCACAACGTGCAGGTTTGTTACATAGTATACACGTGCTATGTTGGTTTGCTGCACCCATTAACTTGTCATTTACATTAGGTATTTCTCCTAATGCGATCCCTCCCCCTCCCCCACCCCATGCCCGGCCCTGGGGTGTGATTTTCCCCGCCCTGTATCCCAAGTGTTCTCCTTGTTCAGTTCCCACCTAGGAGTGAGAACATGCAGTGTTTGGTTTTCTGTCCTTGTGATAATTGAGCAAATAATTTAAACACTTTAATAAAATACTGTGCTGGCCAACCAGATAAGTTTGCAAGCTTGATTTATGACTCTGAGGTCAATAAATTTGTGAATTCAGAGGGTAGCTGGTTTGGTAGACACAATATAAATGACATGTTCATTATAATCTGAGAGAATTGACTAAAATGATTATGATAATTACATTTCTTGTGTTGCAAAGTACCGTTAAGGATCATCTAGTGTATCCATTTTATCTTACAGTTGAGAAAACAGGACCTTACAAAGTTTAATGACTTTCTATGTTTGCAGTCGTATCTAGTGAGACTTTTAGAACCATACAAAGCAAGCTAAAGGGTAACAGTGCCAGCGCCGCCTTCTGAAAATACATTTGAATATCTCCTGTGTCTTTTATTTTCAGAAACAAGGTGTTGTTGTGTTGTCCAGTCTAGAGTGTAGTGGCTGTTCGCAGGTGTGTGATCATAGCACATTATAGCCTTGAACTCCTGGGTTCAGGCATTCTCCTACCTCAGCTTACCAAGTAGCTGGGAGTGCAGGCACGTGCCACCCTGCCTGGTTCTTGTGTCCATATTAGTAATAACTTGGGTTTACACAGAACTTTTCCATGTGCCTTCACATAGATAGGTGTTATTCTCATTTGACCAAAGAAGAAACTGAGTCCTAAAGAAGTTTTGTAACTTGCTTAAGTTCACACAGCTCATTTATGAGAGATGGTGTGTTCATTATAATTTATCCTACAGCCTGGTACATCTTTGGGCATGATAATTACACTGGGACAACAGGCACAAATCGGGGGTCCTGGGAAGTCTCAGATATAGAGGCACCCTAGTGATAGAACTGATGTTAGGATCTAGTGCCCTTATTTGTAAACTTTCCCTGTCTTAGCAGGAAGATAAATAATATGACAAAATTAAGTTTTCTCAGGGGAAAAATATATGTGTACAGAATAGAGAAGCATAAAAAAGTATCATATGGAAAAAGTAGACAGAAGTCATTTTCTTCTTTATGGTATTTATTTATCAAGGAGAAGTTGATTCTTGAGACACAAAGCCTATTTTATGTTATGTTATGTTATGTTATGTTATGTTATGTTATGTTATGTTATGTTATATGTTATTTTAGACACAGTGTCTCACTCCGTAACCCAGGCTGGAGTGTGGTGGCACAATCATAGCTCATTATAACCTTGAACTCCTGGGCTCAAGTGAGCCTCCTGCCTCAGCCTCCTGAGTAGCCAAGATTACAGATGTGTACCACCATGCCTACCTATTTCTTTTTTCAAAGTTTTTGGAGAGCTGTGTTGCCCAGGCTGGTCTTGAGCTCCTGGCCTCAAGTGATTCTCCTGCCTGGCCTCCCAAAGTGCTGAGATTTCAGGCATGAGCCACCTTGCCCAGCCAGAGCCGATCTTATAATAAAGCTGTGAACATCTCGTGTAATTTAGTGAATACTGCACTGAAAGTAAAAATCAGGATGGTTGTATGGGCATTCACAATTAACGTACACAGCTGAAAGCACACTGGACCTGAAGGATGTTTGAAGCATTGAAGTAAAATTAATTGTGGATGCTGGGGATGCTACAGCGACCAGGTTATCAATTTCTCTGTTTCCTGATGAGGCTCGAGAGTAGCTGGTAGGGGACCCTGGAGTATCTATACTTGTTGATGGTTTAGTGGGCGTAGTGCTCTTCAAGAAGTTAGTAAGTATTGGTTTTTTACCTTTGTGATTGTGTGCCTGACTAGGATCTGTGGCTTGCTGCACTACCCAGCATTGCAAGAGTATCACACTGTATATTGCTAGGCCAGGACAAGATCAGAGTTCAGAATCTGAAGTACAGTTTCGACTGAATGCATGTTGCTTTCACACCATCGTAAAGCTGAAAAATTGTAAGTCAAACCATGGTTAAGTCCAGATGCTTCTGGACTTATGATGGGGTTATGTCCTGATAAACCCATGATAAAATTGAAAAATCATAAGTAAGCTCACCTATCATAAGTAAGGGGCTGTCTTTATTTCCTAGTTTTTGGCTTAGTGCTTTGTTAGGCTTTTTATTTTCTCCCATGTATTTTACTCATACATCAGGTCTCCATTTTGTAGTAGATAAGAGTGGGTGAAACCAAGTACTGTTTGAGTTTTTAAGTTGGCTGCACTGACTGAGATGCTTCTAGGAAGTAAGTTTTCATATAATGGGAATACAAAAGTAACTACCATAACATAGAGGATTTTAATTTAGATATATATTTGAGTGTCCTAATGACTTTTTCCCCAAATTTTTAAAAAGAAACAGACACACAGCTTCATCTTATGAGGTTCTAATGGATCCTTGAAAAAATTTGGAAACGAAAATTTAATAAAGAGAGAACAAATGTAGCAAAATATACAAACCTTCAATTAGAACAATTCAATATTTCTAGGAAGTATGTTTGAAATATTATATTTATTAATTACTTTAGATATGTGTAAGGCTAAAGTAAAATGAAAGATTTACTGGATAACTGTGATTAAAATCTTTACTGGATAACATGATTAAAATATTTTCTTTCAAGCTTTAAGATAAAATATTCCATTTCTTAATTTCCAAAATGTGAGAAGACTTTATTTAGTGCTTTCGGCTTAATTCCCGTTAAGGAGGAATGAGATTAATCTAGAAACAGATTTATCAAGACATCCTACTACTGACATTTTTATCGTAGAAGGTAAAGAAGACTATGACTTTTGCCAAAGAACGTAATTAGTTCCAGGATTTCTTTGTGATAATGGCCCATATCAGTGTTAGATAATTAATTCTGGTTGAACATCTGGAATCAGAGAAATATCTAATTCCTGCGCTTTCCATCATCTACTTTCCCTAGAGCAATAGGCTGTATAGGCATGTGGTTCCTCCTACCTTCAAGGGAGTCTCAGGTGACAGGTTTGCCAGGCATTTTACTGTGACAAACAAGGGTCACCAGTTTATGACCTTTTTCAGTTAGCAGCATGTGCTTTCTTGTTTTGAGGGACCCAACTGCCAAACCAACACTTCATATTTTATATTTATGTAACATCAACACACCACTTCTGGCACCCGTTTCTGTAATTATTTGGATATGAGCTAAGCTGCTATAATAGGCACTCCTCCAAAGCACAGTGGCCCAATAAAGACAGAAGCTTATTTTTGTCTTAACATTCTTTCTGTTATTTCTCTCTTATTTCTACTTAAGGGAAACAGGTGGGTCAGGATGGACAGCACTGCCCATTTCTTTTAGTTTGTTGCTCTGCCATCCGTTGTCGACAAATCTATGCGGTCACAGCTGCCTCATCCACATTTGTACCCCAGCCTGTGAGAAGGGAGAGAAGCACATGACGTGGAAATGGCATGTTACTTCCACTGACATTGCATCAGTGAGAATTTAGTCTTATGACTATGCCTACACTGAGTCGGGGGCGGGCAGGTGTTTTCTCCCCATGGATGGTCATGTACCCAGCTCAAGTGCTGTTACTAGGAAAGAAGGAGAGATTAGATTTTGGGGAATGCCTAGCAATCTGCCAGAGTTACTTAATTCCTTGGAATCTTAGTTTCCTCTTCTCTAAAATGTGGTGATCTATCTACCTCAGAGAATTGTCTCGAGAATTGGGCAATACGTAGAAAGTATAGTTTTGGAGGCCGAGGAGGGCAGATCACGAGTCAGGAGTTTGAGACCAGCCTGGCCAACATGGTAAAACCACATCTCTACCAAAAATACAAAAAAAAAAAAAAAAAAAAAAAATTAGCCAGGTGTGGTGGCCGGCAGCTGTAGTCCTGGCTACTCGGGAGGCTGAAGCAGGAGAATCGCTTGACCCCAGGAGGCAGAGGTTGCGGTGAGCCAAGATCGCGCTACTGCACCCCAGCCTGGGCGACAAGAGTGAGATTCCATCTCAAAAAAAAGAAAAAAGTATAGTTTCTGGTATATATAGTATGCTGAATAAATGTTATCTTTTGATTATGAAGATATTTTTCTAATGACAAGAGTAACTATTGGTTTTTAGTTTTTTAAGGCATAAAGAACTTGTAAGCAATGCTTATTTTCCTTCAGAAAAAGTCTACTATTTAAAGCAGTAAAAGGTACAGACTTAAATACATGGAGACCATAGATATTACAGAACCATACGTCTGGGTTCTTTTTTTTTTTTTGCTTAGTTTTGAAAAAGCAAAATTGTGAATGGAACAACCATTTACCCTGTTTCTTAGAATGGTTTTAATGTAGATAAAACATAAGTAGGTTTTGAGGTAAGTAGTCCATTAGAGTAATTTAATTTCCCTTGCAAAAATTTTAGTTAGTTTTTTTTTTCTTTTAAAATGGGTCATTGCTAGAAGCAATTCATTTATTTGGCAAGATGTTCTTAGCATATAGATTTGATGCAGAGGTGAGAATTCTAAAATGCCTATGTAATTTAAAAAGTTGTTTCCTGGCAATTGGTTGAGGGAAATAAACGATAAAGTTTTTACTAGCCTAAAGAAAAACAAAAGCTGAAACGTATACAAAAGTGGAAATAATCTACTAATATTTTAAACTCTGCCTGAGTTTGAAAGTACGGAAAGTAACCTAGTATTGTGACTATTTGCATGTACTGTACACTATTTGCCATTGATAGCTATAATGAAACCTTTAAATCTGTAAACAATTATTCTTTATTATATTATAGACAATTATTATTTTTGAATAAAGAAAGATAACTTTATTTTGGGTTTTGATTTCTTTGCTTGTTGATTTCAGCCAGTTAATTGTTAAGATTCATTATAATTTTTGAAAGCACTTTTTAGCAGAACTGTTTTTGGTCAAGAAGCGAAGATGAAAAGTGACTAGGAAGTTATTCTGAGATTTTTCACTAGTTTTGTGAAATTGGTGGTTAATATGGTTAAAGCAGTCTGTATCCATTAGAAATATGTCTTAAAGATGAGGAAACTGAACTTTAAATCTATCTGTTCATCAGTTCCCTACTTTCAAAGGACATATGGGAAAGCAAACTAAAGAACATGTCAAGTTAAAATTTTTTTTAAACTTAGCATCTCTAAAGCATGTTCATTTGTTGCATAAGAATTCTTCTTTGGTTTCCTATTTTTTGGGCAAAATGCCTAAAGAGGATATGTGTGCCATCTGCTTTGTCATCATCAATTTTAGATTAAATTCCCCAAATTTAGATTGAGTTTTCACTGATTTAACCTGCAGCTTTTGGTAATTTTTTCCCTTGATCTCTGGAATAGCTTCTGACTATTTTGTGGGTGAGTTAAAGATGATGTTTAGATGTAGTAAGATAAGGGTTGGGTCACTGCAGCCACTGGCCTTGCAATTAGTTAAGTTGGACTTCGTTGTGAAGTTAGCGGGGAGCATTGGGCAAAAGACAGTGGTGAATTTTACCAAAAGGTTTTTCTGTTTAATTAATTCATTATTAGCTAGGCTCTGTTTAACTATCTCTGTGAAGAAATAGTTAAATTGCTTGCCTCAAAAAAAAAATCAAAGCACAGAAATAAATTACCACTCAACTTTTAATGTATTGTCTGCTAGACTGTACTGCTCATTAGACCTTTATTTGATATGCTATTTTATTTTTCAATTTTAAATTATAATCTATGTAAATTTGGAATATTGAATGTATAGGTTGGAGATGACTTTAATTGCTCTCAGACTTCAAGGATAAGTTAAGTAGGAGGCATGAGGCTAAGGAACATAGTTTTTATGAGAAAAAATAAGGTTAAGAGGGAATAAGAAAAAACAATAATGAATGTGTAAATTAAAAATATTTTCCTCTTTCCCTCAATTTTTAATTAAAAAACTTCTAACTGCAAAAAAAATTGAAATAAAAAGGAAAAGCAGCACTCATAAGATCCATCTGTTTCTTAGCATTCTGTCACATTTGATTCTCTATGTATGTGATATATTTATTTAGAAAGCCTTTAAAAATAAGTTGTAGATACCATTAAACATCCTGCCTGAATACTTCCACACTTCCTGAGAATAAACACATTCTCCTACCATCCCTAATATTGTTTTTGTGGTTATTACTGTTGCTGAATCTTCCTAATTTATCATAATTCAGTAATATCATCTCATGTACATTTTATGTTGAATTATCCCATTTTTTAAGGATCCAGGATGCAATAAAATTTCACACATTGCATTTGATTGTCACGCCTCTTAATCTCATTTTAATCTGGAAAAATTCTCCTGCCTTTTTTTTTTTTTTTAAAATGATGACTAATTTGAAGAGTGTAGACCAGTGATAGGATGTTCTATATTCTGGATTTGTCTGTTTCCCATTTTTTAGATTAACCTTTTTTTGGCAGGAAGGCAGCTGAGGCGATATCACTACTACTTCCCATCAGGAGGCACAGGATGTCTGCTACTGGTGATTGTGGAAAGGGATTGCTTGGTTAAGTGTTAACTACTGTAGCTTTCCCATATACAATTACCTGTGTCCTTTTGTGATTAGTAAATAGTCTCTGGGATGATAGTGTCTGTGAGATCATGTGAATATCCTATTCCCCAATAACATAATCCCAGGTACTTCTAGGCATTCATAGGTGATTCTTGCCTGAATTAATTAAATGAAGATTGCAAAGGGATTATTTTCTAAATCTGTAATCCCTTTTTCATCTAATAGATAGCATTTTGCAAGAACTTCCCTCACATCCTTCCACTCCCCCTTAATACAGATTCATGCATTTTTAAATTAAATGTATTATATTTAATAATTGATGATCAATATTATATTTTTAGATGCACAAATTGTTCAGATCTAGCCAGTGGGTGCCCTTTCAAGCCGGTTCCTGTCTTCTTTACTTGACTCCTGTAGTCTTTGAGCACTTTCTCGCGTTCAGGAATGAACTTTGTTTGCTTTTGTTTTGTTTTTTAAGACAGAGTATCACTTTTCACCCAGGTTTGAGTGCAGTGGTTTGATCTCGGCTCACTATGACTGCTGCCTCCTGGGTTCAAGTGATTCTCCTGCCTCAGCCTCCTGGGTAACTGGGATTACAGGTGTCCGCCCCCACATCTGGCTAATTTTTGTAGTTTTAGTAGAGACGGGGTTTCACCATGTTGGCCAGGCTGGTCTCAAACTCCTGACTTCAAGTGATCTGCTTGCCTCGGCCCCCCAAAATGCTGGGATTATAGGTGTGAGCCACTGTGCCCAGCCAGGAATGAATATTTTTTATGTGACTAAGATAACGTCATAATATTTATTTTATAATAAAGCAGTAAAAGTGGTTTAGACATTTTACACAAACTAATTTCTTCTATCATCAATTGTTTGATGGAAAGCTCTTATAGTTTTAGTGATAGCTGAAATAAGTGTATACCTCATAATTATTGAAGAGTATAAGCATATCAAGAGGCTGGTTTCTGGTGTGTTTCTCAAAGCTAGTACTTTTCTCTTATTTTTGAGACAGGGTCTCTCCCAGGCTGGAGTACAGTGTGCGATCATGGCTCACTGCAGCCTCAACCTCCCAGGCTCAAGCTGTCCTTCCACCTCAGCCTCTGAGCAGCTGGGACTACAGGTGCGCCTCACCACACCTGGATAATTTTTAAATTTTTTGTAGAGGCAGGGTCTTGCTATATTTCTGAGGCTGGTCTTGAACTCCTGGGCTCAAGTGATCCTTCTGCCTCCCCAAAGTGCTGGGATTACAGATGTGAGCCACCAAACCCGGCCAAAGCTGGTACTTTTCTGATTTGTGATTTGAATAAAAATGTCTGAGTGCTGCCTCCTGGGAACGTCTGTGAATGGATGTCTAAGATGGAGAAATGCTTTGGGACAGCCCTCCTTACACATATTTCTGCTCTGTCCCTCCCGCTTCTCGTATATTTTGGAAATGCAATGATAAGGCTGGGGTTTACTTTGCCCGTTTTCCATTATCTTTCACATTTTAATTGGACACAATCTAAATTGCTTCTCTGAATCTACTTTTCCTGCCTTTTATATTTCCAAGCCCTCTTTAAGCTTTAGCTACTGAAAGTGCCATTGAAAACAGTTTAAATAAATAACTCATACAGGGAAAATATCATTAAATTTTAAATATTGTCAAAAGAATGTGCTGTAAAGTATACTGAATTCCTCTTTTGTAAAATTCTGGTATAAGTGGCTTTACTTCTTTATACATTTAAAGTACATGTAAGAAATTTAGTATGTATCACTTGTGGTATTGTTTGTAACTTGGTTGGAGGGTGGGAAGGTTTAAAGCTGGCAAAGGGAAGGAACTATGAAGGAATCTTTTACTAGGCTGACATTTATTCCATCAATTCATTCTCCTTGGATATTCTGTTTAACCACCTGCGAATCTGTTCAGCATATCATTATTTAGGCTACATTTCTCTATTCATGGCCACAAGAGTGTTTTAAGCGACTTCATACCATGCCGACATCTAAATATGCTGTCTAAAGCATTGTCATTACCCACCGTTCTCCTAACCCTGTCAAAAGGAAATAAAGTGTTTGGCGTAACTTACTCTTAGTGAAACCCTGCTGTTTTCTACTGATTGCCTCTTTTCATTGCCTCTAAGTTCTCACAAACCACTTACTTGGTAAACTGTTTTAGAGGTGTGCAGGGTAGGAGATCAGGCTCTGTGAGACTCAGAATCTACCTTTCCTCGTAATCTTTGCCCATCCTGGGATGTCAATTCTTTTCCTGTAGCTGGATGTTGCCTGTAAGAAGTCATTGTATGGACTTCTTAGTTGAGAAACTGATTTTCTGGACACGTTGTATCAATTATTTGTGTAAAAGAGAAGTCACTGAACTGGTAAAATATTTATTTTTTAGATTATCCAAAAAAATGAACATGCAATTAAGATTTTTTTTCAAGCTCAGTTTCCTGGGGCAGGGTTAGGGAGTGTGGGCATATGAAGATCTCACATAAGAAACAATGGTTAAGGCCAGGCACAGTGGCTCAGGCCTGTAATCCCAGCACTTTGGGAGGCCAAGGCGGGCGGATCACCTGAGGTCAGAAGTTTGAGACCAGCCTGGCTAACATGGTGAAATCCTGTCTCTACTAAAAATACAAAAATTAGCCAGGCATGGTGGTGGATGCCTGTAATCCCAGCTACTTGGGAGGCTGAGGCAGGAGAATCACTTGAACCCGGGAGGTAGAGGTTGCAGTGAGCCAAGATCATGCCACTGCACTCCAACCTGAGCAACAAGAGTGAGACCTTTGCTGTTAAAGGGTGGTCCCTGCAGCAGCGACATCATCAGGGTACTTCATAGAAATACAGACTCTCAGGCCCTAATCCAGCCCTGTTGAATCACAGTCTGCATTTTGACACCATCTCCAGGTGGTTCATATACAAATTAGGTTTGAGAAGCACTGGAAATCGTTTTCATTAGACCGTCCCTCTCTGCAAGTGAACTGGTAGAGAGATAAAGACTCATCTTGTGAAGTACCTGCAGGTACTAAATAGCATAATTAGGAAAATCCTTTTAGGGTGAAAGGAATTCAGATATTTATTGTACATTGTTGGCTCAATACAATTGTTTAATATTGACCTTCCCACACTGTACCTTGTGAGATTTAAGATGTTTGCAAATACTATGACTATTATTTGCAAAAAATGATTTTTGTAGTCATTTTACTAGTCATAAGCCAGAGTGCTTAAAACCTTTCCCTCTTTTTCTGCTTTCTCTATTCTTTGTAAAGGTGGCTAAATGTTGAAGTTATGCTTCGGCGTGAAGGGAAAACTCCAAGAAAAAAGGCTTCAGCTGGGACCGTGCCTCTGTTGTTTGCATCCTAACTCTGTTGGAGCTCCTTAAGCACAGTAGGGCCTCATCTGTTCCATGACACTGCAGGCTTGTCGCGTAACCCTATGAGTAGTAATCAACTGGACTCCAGATGTTACTATCTCACATTAGCCCAGTGTTAGCTTTAATAATGTTGATGGCAGCTTGATAAATATCAGGGTTTCCTAGCTTTCTAGATGTCTTACTTATATTGGGGGTGATGAAGGAATTGAACCTCCTCCCTTTATCTGAGACATCCCTACATGTTTCTGAGGGGTGGACATGTCTGAGGTAGGACTCTGATGGGCTGGTGTATGTGCTATTGAAGAAAATACTTTAAGCCATATCGGATTGCAGGTGCATCTTACTGGCTCACTCAGGTGGGAGGGTCTAGTGGGAACTGTGGGTGTTAGGAGCTGGCAGAAGGCATCAGTATGGTGTAGTGAAAAGAACATTGTGTTTCAAATTAGATAGATGTAGTTTGAATCCCAGCTCTCCTGCTTATTAGTTCTGCAACCTGGTAGCAGTTATTTAGTCTTTGATTTTCGAGTTCCATAATTGTAAAAATAGAGTTAATTTCTATCACCCCGGGTTGCTGTGAGACTCTAATGAGATGATGTATTAAGAGCCTAATATAGTGCCTGGCACAGAGTAGGTGCCCATTGAATGGTGAGTTCACATTACTAATCCATTTGGTATATTAAACAATTCCTTACAGTTTTTTTGTTTGTTTTTTTTTTTTTTTTTTTTTTTTTTTAATGCCTGCCCCAGCTAAACTAAGTAAGGATTTAGGTAGCTTCTGATAGTTTTGCCCATCAAATGTATTTTGAAGTGATTCTTTGCCAGGTAAGCATCATCTTCTGTTACGGCCGCTGCAGCAGACACAGGCTTTCAAAGGCACAACGCCGTCAACCTGGCAGATTCATCAGCTGGATCAGAGCCAGCAGGGATTACATGTCCAGAAAGCTGAGAATATTCCATTTTACACACGGGATATGCCAACATGTCAGTTAGAATCAAGGAAAGGGACTATGTGCTTAAAACAATAACAAGGGGTAAAAAGAGCTTTGGTGAATTAGTCACGTTCAAATGGTTGCAGTACCTGGCATTGTTTTCTGTGAAGAAGGCTATGATATGCAACATTTTGTTTCAAAAAGTATGCTCATGCTCATATAATATTCTGGAAAAGACATTTTTCTTTACAATTATAAAGGGTATAGAGTTTGATGTAAAGCTCTCCAAATTCACAACTCTGCTTATATCAGGAAACCAGGAGGTGTGGCACAAAATCCTAACTTATTAATGTTCTACCTGTGAATATTTGACTGTAGGCCTCTTCCATTACTTTTCTCCCTCTGTCTCTGAATCTGAATGCATAGCCCGTCTGAGTTTGAAGGCTCTGAGTTTAGGTATCGATGTAGTGCCTTGCTTTTTTTTTTAACTTTTAAGTGGTTGCTGTTTGGAAAATGGTAGAAAAATAACTTTAATCAGATTTAAGAAAACTACTGGATGAAGAATATTTTTTGTTTGGACTAAATTACATTTATTCATCTTTTAAATGGGGATTATAATGGTACCTATTCCATAGGATTAGTATCTACCTCGTAGAATAAATAAAGTATTAATAGTATATGTGAAGTGTTTAGTATATAGTGCTTGACATGCCACAAGCATATTTTATAATAGTGTTAAGTATTATTAATTTTTTGCTATTGGTTTCTGTCTGCTTACAAAACAAATTTTCTTTGTAGAATATGTAAAATAAAACAAAGAAAAAAAAAGTCACATTAATGCTCTACCTAATAGCAGATACTGACATTTTAGTACATCTTCCCAGCCTTCTGTTTCCCTACATACATATGTTTTACTTAAGCAAATCAAAATTGTAGTAGTTTTAAACTTGCATTTTTCACTCATTATATTAGCAAATATTTTCCCATGAAATATTATCACATGATTTTAATGTCATTTTATTTTACTTATGTCCTAAAACTTGTTTCCCCTATTGTTAGATATTTGTATTGTTTTCAGTCTTTCGTTAGTTATTAGTAACTCGCCAGTGAATTTTTTTTCCCCTTGGGCTGAGTTGGAAGAGGAATTGCTGGATTAAAAGCTGTATACACTTTTGTGCACATTGCAAAGCTGTCTTTCAGGGAAGTTCTACAAATTTATATTCACACTTGGAATATATGAAAGTTGGTGCTTACTCCTTCTGACACTGGGCCATGATACCTTTTTTTTTTTTTTTTTTTTTGAGATGGAGTTTTGCTCTTGTTGCCCAGGCTGGAGTGCAATGGCGTGATCTTGGCTCACTGCAGCCTCCACCTCCCGGGTTCCAGCAATTTTCCTGCCTCAGCCTCCCAAGTAGCTGGGATTACAGGAATGTGCCACGATGCCCAGCTAATTTTGTATTTTTAGTAGAGATGGGGTTTCACCATGTTAGTCAGGCTGTTCTTGAACTCCTGACCTCAGGTGATCTGCCCACCTTGGCCTCCCAAAGTGCTGGGATTACAGGTGTGAGTCACTGCACCCAGCCAGACATTATAATTTTTTAAAAAGTCTCAATTTAATAGGTTAAAAAATACCATTTTTATGTAAAATTTAAAAATTGTCTACTGGTATTGAACTTTTTATGTTCAGAAACTCTATTATTCTGTATGAGTTTGCTTATCTGTGTCCTTTGAACGTTTTGTGGGAGTTAGTTGTTTATAGAAATCTCTTTAATTTTAAGGCTATCAACTGTTGATCAGGAATACTGCAAATATTTTTTCATAGTTTTCAGTTTGCCTTTTAAGTTTGTTCACAATATTTTTGATAGAGATTTTTAGTTTTTGGTAGTCAAATGTAACAGTTTCTTTTTCTTAATTGTTCCTGCCTCTGTGTTATGCTTAGGATATCTGTCTCCACTCCAAGATTACATGATCATCTGCATTTTAGTTCATTTCTACATCCAGAAGGAGTAAGCACCAAATTTCATATATTCCAAGTGTGAATATAAATTTGTACTTTAATCCCACAGATGTTCATTGAATGTCTCTTATATGGCAGGGCTAAGACAATTGTCAGACAAAAAGTATTATACCTTACCCATTTGGAGCTTCAGTCTAGTAGGAAATTGACCTTAATAATGACATGATGCTAAGTGAAATATGCCGGGTACAGAAAGGTAAATACTGCATAATCTCACTTACAAATGGAATCGAAAGAAAGTCTTACTCATAGAAACAGAGAGTAGAAGGGTCGGGAATGGGAGAAAGTGGGAGATGTTGGTCAAAGGGTACACAGTTCTAGTTATAAGATGAATAAATTCTGGAGACTTACTGTACAGCATGGTGACTATAGGGAATAATAATATATTGTATATTTGAAATTTGCTGAGAGTAGATCTTGCATATTCTTGTCACAAAAAAACAAGGTAATTATGTGAGGTGATGGACATGTTAATTGGCTTGATTTTGGTAATCATTTCATAATGCATACATATATCAAAACATCATGTTGTACTCTTTAAATATACACAATTTTCATTTGTCAATTATACCTCAGTGAAGCTGCAAGAAGAAGAAAATAGGCCTTAATTTCTTTTAAATTTGCACAAATAAAATTAAAACTGTGCTAAGTATTAAGAAGGAGAGGTACATAGTAAAATGAAAATGTCTACTGAGGGTAACTGACCTGCTTGGAGAGGTCTGGGGGGGTTTCCAGCGGAAGCGGCCTTGATGGAAGGTTGTAGTTAAATCACATAAGGAGGTGGTGGAGGAAGGCATTTCAGGCCTGGCAGACGCCATTGTGGCTGAAATACAGAGACCAAGCAAGATAAAGCAGGATTATGTCAAGAAATGGCTGGAAAGGAATTTTGAAGCTAGACCATGTGGGGACTTGTAAGTCTTGTTATGGATTTTGATACTTTGTTGTAAGAGCAATGGAAAACCACTAATGCCATTTAAGGAGGATGCTCAAAGTACATGATATGATGCTGTCTTTTCTTTTTAAAAAGTACTTAACTCTCTAATTCTTTTGGAGTTTGTTTTTATGGGGCCTACAAATATTTTTTTCCAAGCAGTTAAAGTCACTGCACCTTTTGTTGAATAATTTTTTTCTTTTCCCATTTTTCTGAAGTGTACTCTTATAAAGTAAAAATTTTGTATATCACTTGTGTCTTTTATGCAGTAAGATGTTTTGATAGGACCTATGTGCTATGATCTGAGTATTTGTGTCCCCGCCTCCCCACCAATTCATATGTTGAAACCTAACCTCCAATGTGATGGTATTAGGAGGTGGCCTTTGGCAGGTGACTAGGTCATGACAATAGAGCCCTCATGAATAGGATTAGCACCCTTACAAAACAGGCCCCATACAGCTGCCTTATCCCTTCCACCACATAAGGACACCGCAAGAAGGAGCTCTCTGAATCAGAAAGGAGCCCTCCCCAGACACCAGATCTGCCTGCTTGATCTTGGACTTGATCTCGCACCTCCCAGCCTCCACAATGATGATAAATACATTTCTGTTGCTTATAATCTACCCGGTTTATGATATTTGTTATAGCAGTCCAAACAGAAAAAAATTGCTTGTTTTTTCTTCCTTATTTAGCCTTATTTCAGGGGAATCTGTTCATTCATGTTGTAGGCCATATTTATCTTTATTCTTGGTGTCTGTATTTTGGGCAGCCTTGAAGGTTTGACAATCCCCCTTTGGCCTTTTAAACTAGAGGGCAGAGTGTTGTGCACAGTCTGGACCCAACTGTGTTTTGTCTTGGCCTTTATTGGCCTGTGGATCTGTTGTCCAGTGCAGGGATTTTTTGGTCTCTTGTTCAGGTCTTTTTATGAGGGTGGGAATTGATTCCTTAATGATGTGAAAACGTAAGTATTTTGCAAGCCAACAATTTTGCACACTGCAGAGCCTACTGCTCTTCGTTCTTCTAGGCTAAACTTCTCAGATGATTGACTTAATATTTGTGGATCAAAGCCCCAGACCCATTGCTTGCTGGAAAATGAAGCTGGTGGAAATTAAAGTGGAATTGAAACAAGAAAAGACTTACTAAGAGAAAGGGACAGTTCTCAGTGATTTTAGAAAGCAGGTTAAGGGAATAGTTTGCTCCCCTTTGTGTCCAAAGCCCAGTTTCTGGGAGGTGGGACACATATTTTGGCTAGGTGGAGGAAATTCTGCTATTTGACCATCCTCCTCATTCTTTGATTAAGGTCTCAGAGCTTCAAATGAGTTTTAGTTAGTAGATGTTTCTTCAGTTTTTTCGTAGGTCGTTGAGCCATTTGTCAAGATTCCAGGACTGTGAAAACATCAGTAAGATGATGAGCCAGTGAGTGTAAATCACAAGTGGTTTGTTTTTTGCCATTGTAATTCAAAAATCTTTTTAAGAAAAGCCCTCCAGCCCTGTCTTAGATATCAGGGAGCTACCCTTCCTGGCAAGCAACCTCTTGGCTTCTGTGACATTTGGGGCTGTACTATTTTGTTTGAGTGAGATGTCAAGTTTACTGACTGAAGAGTTTTTTATTGGTTAGGTGGAAGTGACACTAGCATATAAATATATTTTGAGGCTTGTGTGGATTGGATATTACTGATGGCTCAAGTTAATGGTGGTTTAGGTTAAAAACTTACCTAGTATGTGGAGCATCAGTTTGATTGAATATAGAATTCTATAAGAAGCTTCCTTTGGTCTAGTGAGCCATTGGCCTGAAGAATTCTCCAGACTGTTGTTCTGCAAATCAGAGTTTAAATTCAGATGTCTCCTAGACCAACAAATTGCTACAATTTTCTACCATGTTTTCTTGGTCATCGCTTCATCCTGCTGAGGAGCCTGATGGCAGTAGGGTAGTGCCTGGAAGTATAATTTTGTTGAAGGGTGTAATGCAAACACTTATTACCACTTGTAATGCTCTGCTTACTTGCTTATTATCTGTCTTCTCAGTAGTCTCTAAGCAGTGGCATGCATATCTGTTTTATTCTCTACTGTGTGCCCAGGGCCTAGCACAGTATCTGGTGCTCCAGGTGTATTTGATGAATGAATGAGTGAATGAATTTGAAAGAGTCTCAGTACCAAGTACCCACAGGTTACAGGGAAGTTATAGACAAGCTTTTGCCTTTATTGGTTAACCTGCAACTTCAATTAACTTGGTTCCAAAACCTCTTCCGGATGTAGTAGAATTACTGCATGTAATGCATACTGTTGGGAGGAATTTGAACAAAATGGTGTTTCTGAAGAAGACCAATTACATATGAAATACATTTTCTTGTGACTAGCAAATATAGTTTGTTAGCCTCTAGCTTATTTAAATTTGATTCCTAGAAAGCAGTTATAGTAAAACACAAAAGCCTGTGAGAAAGCATGGGATATTTTTCCCTTTGGCTCTACTCACCCGCCTTTTCTGGGGCTTGGGGCACAGTCATCTCCCCTCGGGGCCTTACCCAGATTAGGTAATGGAAACAGTTTTCATCAGGTGGGATGGAGATTTGGAGACTTTCTGGATTCTAGGGTTATGCTGAGAGGGACTTCATTTTGCTAGAGACTTCGTTAATGCTGGAGACATTTTAAAGCCATACCTGGAAGTTCCTTTCTCCTGATTCGCTGAAGAGCAAGGATTCACTCTCTCACTGCCATTCTGGCCTTTACCCTTTCCACGGAAGGAAAATCTAATGGAACCAAATGGTGGAGATGCTTGGCCAGCCACAGAGAAAGTTGAGAGGAAGCCTCAGGCTCAGGAAGAGGAGGTAAGACACTTAAGGAACCATAGGGAGGGGGAGAGAGGAAGGACTTCCCTTGGCCTCTCAAGGTGATTATGTGAGAAGTTCAGCTGGTGATTTAGGGAACAATAAAAGAACTGTTTTGTACCATGCTCCTGACTTTGCACTTTATTTTATAGTAGTAAGACTTCTCTGCTAGTGGACTATGAATATATCTCTGTTTTCTCTGAAGATGGAGGCTAGGTCATCTTCTGTGAGTGAGACAGATAAAGGCTGTGTGGAAATTTTGAGGAGAATGGGGAAAGTAAGAAATAGTTGCATGAAAGTGAACCAGAAGGCTGCCGGGAGAAAATTTAGAAGGATTTCCAGGCAGCCAAGGGCCTAAGGGTCACTTTGTTGGGAGAATATAAACGTTTTCTCACAAAACCTGATTGGTCAGCTGCACAACCTTTAAGACACTTTCTTTAACCATAAATCTTTAAGTTTGATTTACAACTTAAATATCTCTCCCTGGTACTACCATGTCAACTTGGCCATGCATTATAATTCTTATCATTTTGCGTTGAAATATTAGTTTCCTGCATCTCTCTTCTCAAGGATAGGTTATGCCTCGTTTCCTCTTTACCTATAGGACCTGGTCCTGTGGTGCTGTCTTAATAGGCTCTGGGTAATGTTTGAATTAACTCAGATAGGTAGAGAAGGGTGAGAAGTGATTCAGGATGGTATGTTGTCATGAAGGCTGGGGAAGTGATAGTTGACAGTAAGAAATGCTAGGAAAATAAAAAGAAGTATTGCATATGAAGAAAGTCAGCTGATGACCTTGCAGAAGAGAGCTCCAGGCAAATTTGGATCCTGAAGACAGATTGCAGAGGCCTATGAAAAGAATGCCTGACTAAATATTATTGTTTCCTCAAAATTTAGTGTAATTTTGAATTCATATTGATTCTCTTTCAAATCAGAGAGCAATTATTGTACACTTAAGCTTAAAATAAATTAATTAAGAAGTCATGTTTACCATTTAAACAAAGTTATCAGATACTATATTTAGATGAACTTAAACTGCAGAGATGTTAAATCTTTCTTTATGTAGTATGTGCAGGGAAAAATTATATTATACCTGTATAAAGAAACATGTTAAATCCAGACATTTGTATATTTTGAATTATCATCTGGAAGAGAGTTTTAGAGTAAACAGAAGCCAAGTTCTGCTAGGTCGTGTCTATGAATATTAGTCTTTACATTTTCTAGAGTGGAGTGATTCAAAATAGTTGTGTTTTCTATAGATTGTCACTTTTTAACAATAGCTTGGCTTTTTTTGGTCTTTTAAGGTCTCATACAAATGTTTGCAAAAAAGAGTATTTACTTAACTATTTCTTTTCACTTAATTTTCTCCTGCCCCTGTCCTTGGCCGTAAGCGTGATTGTGTTTCTTCCTAATAAAATGAAGTGGGTGTGGCTCTGAGCTGTTTTCATTGTGAAACTTTTATTCTTTTGGTCCCAGATGTGTTGCACTTCTTTGGCTTCTTCTAAACTTTTGTAGCCTATGGAGCTATTTATCTGGTCTGTTGTGATGGAGATGAGAGGAACATTTGGATTTCATTTAACTTCTTAGTTGCCATCGGAGGCAGTGGAATTTTTACTGGATAAAACGACAGACGCTTAGATTTCATCCTAATTGGAAGTTTGAATGTTTGGCACTGTCTTGTGTATATGCTAGCAATAAGGCATGAAAGATTAAAAATCTTTATTGATCTTATTAAAAATTCTTTTTTAGTCATTAGTCTTCTTGGTTGTAACTAAGGTTCTTCCAGTTGACTGTATTTGGTCTTAAGCTATAACAAACTGCTAAGGCAGAAGATAAGAATTGGATGTTCTCATTGATCATGTATACATCTTCCTGAAAGAGATTATTTAAATAGATGCCTAATAAATTATAGTACATTCTTACAATAGAATTCTATTTTGCCACTTAAAATGACACTATAAGGAAAAATTTATTACCACAAGGTGGTCTCTGCAATTTATTTTTAAGGCAATAAAGGTAGTCACAAAATAGCATTTATAACATGTTCTCATTTTTGTTATCCATTTACCTGTGTATTTATGAATAGAAAAGAAAAGTCTGGAAGGATATATGGCAAAATGTCTCTGAGTATTAGATATAAGGGTGGCTTTCACTTTATTCCTAGTAACACTTATAGAGACTAAAAAGCAATAGTAATTTTAAAAGGAAAAACTGTTTTCTTAAAGAATTTTCAATGAAACTGTCATGTTTCTTAATTTTTTTTTTTTTTTTTTTTTTTACTTAGCTGGTTTCTACTTCATAGAGATATATCTGGAATGACAGGGAAAACAACTTCCCAACTGTGATTCATTTTGTAGAGGAGTCACATCACTGTTCGAACTTGTATTTAAATTACAATCAGAAAATACGGCTGATCATCAGGACTAGGAAATGAAGTCTGGATGGAGACTTCTAAGCAGGAATTAGAGACCAAGCTTAGAATATGAAGTGAAAGAGAGTCAGTCAGTCTATCTATGGCTGGTAGATGAGTTAACCAAACTAGTGTCCAATTCCAGTCTTTGTAGGCAAGGTCAGAGCACTGAGGAAACCTCAAGTTGAATTGATTAAGAAGCAAATATTCTCTGCTGAAAATCCAACAAGAATTGGGCAAGCCTCTAAAGTCAGCACAGTCTGGCAGGTTACATTGAAGATTCTGTGTTCATCAGTGAAGCTTGTTAGCCAGACCCTGCAAATGCCTGTCCCCTTCAACCACCGAATCACGCCCTCTTTCACCTTTACCTTGCCATTAACACACTTTGGGAGAAAGAATCAATAGGCCAGTTCAGTTTAGAATATTATAGCATTGCCTGAAACATATCAGGTCGATTGGTAAATATACTTTGCTATGAGTATCATTTCTTTTTCAGTTTTTCTGGGAAAATATCTGTGGAGGCATTGCTGAAGAAAATTGCTTGTATTATGATCTGTCTGTAGGAGCTTTAAACAAAAAGTGATTTTTGTAAGATAAAAACTACAAAAAGTCAGTTGTAGTCATAGTAGTTTCAATGTGTAGATTTAACTTTGATGTAGACATTGAAGGATGTGAGGATGTTAAAAAAAAAAAAAAAAAAAAGAGCAAGACTGGCAAATATCAGAAAATGTAGTGTTGACCAGCTAAGTTGGATTTAGGTTAATGGAATATTCTTTGAAACCATTTAAAAATGTAATTACATGGATGAATCTTACAAACATCTTGAGTGAAAGAAGACCCTAAATAATGTATTACAGTATCGTTCCACTCACATGCAGTTCAAAAACCAAACTGTATTGTGTTTGGGATACAGTTAAAAGTGGTAAAACCATGAAGGAAAGAAAAGAAGTCATTTTCCTTAAAGTAACGATAGTGAGACCTCCTGGAGGAGAGAGGGGCATGTGACCTGGAAAGGGCATACAGGGGTCCCAGACTGCTGACCGTGCTGTTTTTTGACCTGGATGGCAGTTATGCAGGCGTTTCCTTTATAATTATTTGTTATACTGTAGATTGATGTCTTAGCATTTTCCAAATCTATTGTATTTTCCAATAAAAAGGCTTTTAAGAGGATAAAATGACTATCATAGTGAGTATGTATTATTCGGTCTGAGATGTAAAGGGTTTCTAAGTTTGTGGGGCTGGTTTGTGTCCCCTGCAAAGTTCACATGTTGAAGTGCCAACACCTTGTAATGTGACCTTAGCTGGAGGTAGGTGTGTTAAAGAGGTAATGAAGTTGGAAAGAGGTCATTAGGGTGGGCCTTAATCTGATATAACTGGTGTCCTTATAAAAAGGGGAAATATGGGCAGAGGTACATGCACAGAGGGAAGAGTATGTGAGGAGACATAGGAGAAAAACTGCCACCTATAAGCCAAGGTGAGGGAAGAGCAGATTCTTCCCTCACAGCCTCAAGAAGGAACCAACCCTGCCGACACCTCGACTGTGGGCTTCCAGCCTCCAGAACTGTGGAAAAATACATTTCTGTTGTTTAAGCCACCCAGTCTGTGGTATTTCTTATGGCAGTCCTAATAAAGTAACAGTTCAGAAGACTGACAAACATTTTATCTTTTAGTCAGTGGATTTACTTATTACAATGACCTATTTTGGGGTTTTTCAAAGTAGAGCAGGTGCAGTTAGCTTTCCCATGTGACTCAGGAATTTCTAATTAAAGTGATTGAAGGCTGGGAGCAAGGATGTAGTTTATCCTCAAGTCATCCAGCTTTTGTTTAACATAATAGTTATCGAATTATCTTTCAGAGCCCTGACTATTTTTTTGGTGTTTTTTCCTCTTTTTGTAAGCATCTGTATTATGTAAGATTAGTGGATTTCTTTTTTCTTTTTCTTCTTGTTTTTTTTTTTTTTTTTGAGATGGAGTCTTGCTCTGTTTGCCCAGGCTGGAGTGCACTGGTGCAATCTTGGCTCACTGCAACCTCCACCTCCTCAGTTCATGCTATTCTCCTGCCTCAGCCTCCTGAGTAGCTGGGATTACAGGCAGGCAACCACCACAGCCGGGCTAATTTTTGTATTTTAGTATAGATAGGGGTTCAACATATTGGCCAGGCTGGTCTTGAACTCCTGACCTCAAGTGATCCACCCGACTTAGCCTCCCAAAATGCTGGGATTACAGGTGTGAGCCACTGTGCCTGGCCCACAGTGGATTTTCTTATTGGTGTTAGTTAAGCAATGAGTTGCATTTGGATTAAAATCATCCAGGCTGTGAAGAAGACCTCACTCGAATTCCCTCAGGTGATGAGAGTTGTCCAGGGAAGAGGTCCCCCAAGTGATGTCTTACAATATGATTCCACTCAGTTGCCCCTCAGTTGCCGGTATAGAGATGAGTTTCCTCACTGACCGTGAAGCTGGATATGATCATGTGATGAGATCTAGCCAACGGGGAAAATCTAGCCATTTCCCTTCCTGCTGACTGGGAGATGGTGAGACTTGAAACAGCCACCTGGAAGTAGAAGTGGAAGCCCTTCCAGTGTCTTGCTTACCTCTTGACTGTTAAATGTGAAACATAAATATTGCTCCTGTTCAAGCCACTTTACTTCTTGGTTTCTGTGTGGTGGCACTTGAATCTATATCCACAACTAATACGCACCACTAGTTAGAGGCAGGTGAAAACTATATTATCCTACCAACACCCCCACCCTCAGACGTGAAAGCAAATCTTTATTTGTAAGAGGACACAAAAGTACACCTACAACCTATTTTGTAAGTTTGATAGAGTCTATGACTCGCCCTTTTAGGTGTTCCTTGCATTGTTTAAGAGGTTCACGTGGGGCAAATATGAAGTTTTATATTATAAAGGCAGGATTCAGTTAAACTTACAGTTGGCCTTGGACAGCCAGAACCTTCCATCTGAATTGTGCCTGAGTGCAGTATCCCTCCTAGGGTACTATTCTTGAGTCCAGCCTTCTGAACATGCCAGGTTGTAGCCCATCATGGAATGCCGGGGTGCCCCTGAAGTATTTCTAGTCAATTCACAAGTCTTGAACATCTCAGATTTTAACAATAAAAACCCATTTCTTTATTTCTGATATCCATTTTGGTAACTGAGAACTTCAGCCCTTTACTAGAGGTAAAGATAGCAGAAAACTTGAAGAGATAGTAGCCGTCTCTTAATGTGGCCCTTTTATTAACTGAGTCTTCATACTATATTGTAGATGAAGTTTCAGGTCACATAACAGTGGCTGGTTGTACTTTCCCGATGCTTACTTCAGCTTCTTTCTGTGTCTTTTCCTTCTCCTCTTTCTCCGCAGTTGTATATGGTCTTTTCTCTCTAGTGTCCTCATAGCTTTTACTTATTCTTGGCCTCTCCTGCTTTAGAGTTTCAGTTTTTACTTTCTCTTTTTTTGCTGTCCTTCTCCTATGTGACAGCTCTTTCTGTACCAGTTGCGTTCAAATGCTCTGAAAAAGAATCTTGTTGTGTTGCCTAATCACGTTCAGTACAGTTTATCACCCATGGGGTTGAGCTCTCATGCCTGACCACCTTGAAGCCAGTGGTCTTTCTCATGCCCAGTCCAGAGCTGAAACCTTTAGGTAGGTCAAGCACCAACCCCTGATCCAGATAGTTGTAGCCAGGGTTGCAGGATACATTTCGCAAAGGTTGATAACTTGTGCACCATAAACTGTTTCTTAAAGGGAAGTCACATACCAGATTACTAAGTCTTCTCTCCAATACTTTCCTTGATGCTTGAAACCAAACAATGACATAAAAGCCACAAGCCAGATATTCTGGTAAAATTCTGACAAGTTTAGTTAATTAAATCCATTTGACTAATGTTTACAGAGCATCTGCTAGACACTGTGCTAGACTGGTCATGAAATCCTCTGAAGTCTATTAGGGTAGACGTGTAAACAAACGATGACAAAGGTTTGAGGAGAGAACTAATTGCTTCTCTTTGTGGCTTGGGTTAATTAAGACACGGAGCTGGGAAGTGGCACTAAGGGGAGGTCCTCAAAGAATCTAACCACAGACAGGAGTTGTGCCTATAAGGAAGAAACTTTCATTTGCATAAAAGGTAGCTGTAATAGGAGCTAAACTTGCAAACATGCACTTTTATCTTGTCTGGTGAATTTCTTATAGCGGTGAGCATAAACAACTCCTTGTGTTCGAAATGATGTGAGTTTAAAGAACTCACCTTCATTAAAGTATGAGCGATGTGTTCTCTGTAATTGAAAATGTCATCAAAGATACAGTCAAAGATATATATGTATCTTGGAAGCTACTGAGTATGTCATTTTGCTACCGTAAGTGATTTTTTGATGCCAGAATTCACTGGAATGAATGCATTGCATTTAATTTGGAGGAATTGAGTTCTCTTGGGCAACATAGAATTTTATAATCTATTAAGTGGTTTTCAATTACTCTCAGTACTTGGGACCAAGTGATGCATCCTCTTAAGAACTTGGAAACAGGGGAAATCTGATTGCTCTCTGAGAGTTAAATTTTAAAGTTATTGTGTAATGGAGCAGAGACAGAGTGACTTGCAGGCCTGCCAGAGCTGACTAAATGTAAGAGCATGGTTTCAGAGGACTGTGTTAGTGGCAGGTGCACTTGGTTAGGTGTCACAGCAATATGCCTAAGGATGATCCCTGGCCTGCCCTGATGTAAATGCTTTCAACTAATGCTGATTAAATATTCAAATCATATTACAAACTTTCCTTAGCCAGTTCCATTTTCCCTATCAAAACTCTCATCTATTAATCAGGACTTTTTGTTTGCAAGAGATAGATACAAACCCACCTTGAAGTGGCTTAAGTAAAAAGGGAATTCATTGCCTCTTATTAATGAAAAGTTCAGGAGGTACCTTGGTCTCAGGCATGGCTTGACTCTGATGTAAAGTGATGTTGTCGGGCTATGGCTGTCTCCATTTCTTCCTTCTGCTCTCCTGTTGGGCTTTCAGTCAATGCTTTCTCCTTGATATGGCCCTCAGTGTGTTCCAGCTCATATCCTTACCTTTAGCAATCTGACTGATTACTGAGACTGGCCAGTCCTGGAACATGTGCCCACCCAACCATCTAAACTGTAAATTCTCATCATGGGTGATGAGTGGTTCCCGCAAGTAAAATTTTGTGATTTTGTAAGAGGGCATAGATTTGATTAGGTAGACATTGCAGGTTTCCTCTGTCGTTCTATTATTTGATTTCCATGTGATGTGCTTACAGGAAGCAGAGTTTTCCCTGTCAATGAATACATTGGCATTCTTTGTGTTTGGGTATGTGTGATCACACACACACACATCCACACACCCACTCACATGTAGATCTTATGAGTTTTGCTAAAGTGAGCTTGCCCTTGAGAGAGGGGTCTACTCAGAATGTGGCAACTCATGGGGTTCCTAAGCTTCCCTGGCTAAGAAGCAAAGTCTGAACTTGAGCAAAGCAAGGTATGAGGTTTGAGGTCCTGTGGGGCCTTTTTTCCTTTGCCGTTCCCTCTTCCCCTAGCCCCTGTTCTTTACTGTTGAATTCCCACACAGATTACCACACTGTGTGGTGGTATGCCAGTTTTTAAAAAGGGTGTGGCAACAGGAAGATGGAATTGCCACAACTGATTGGACCTGTCATCTGGCCAGCTTTGTGTTTAATAGAAATACTCTCCAGGGACCTGTGATTTGACTTGCTGTTTGAGAAGTAGCACCATTATTTATCCCATTCCTACATCGTACTGTGCAAATGACTTGGGTTGAAATTCATTCCTTAGAAATGGCGGTACCTGTGCAATTGTGAGGTAGTTTTGCAACAGTGGGCTGAGACTTTCCAGCAATGCTCAACTGGAATGGTTACAGCAGTCAGGCGCTGGGGAGTCATAGATGTACGCTGTGAAAGGAGAGGGGATGGCTGTTCAGGTCTTGCCCGTCCGTCTCTCCCCTTCCTTTCCTTTTCACACTAAGGGACTCATGTTTCTTAGCTCAAGGACAAATGGGACCTCACTAACCACTCTAGCCTGCCTTTCAGGGGCTCATGAGGTTGAGGAAGGGGAGCCAGCTTGAGTTGAGCACTTGGTCCTGCTAGAGGCTGGGCTGGAGGCATGCCATCCCACAGAGGCCTGTGTGGGGCCTTGGGGTAAGAGCAAGGCCACACTTCTGGTCTTGATCTGAGTGAAGCTGTGTCAGTTCTTCTGAGGAAAACTGGTTACTCTCCTTAATGCTGGCTGTAGTTTTTATAGTGCCTGCTTTGAGAGCTGCCTGAGGTAGTCACTTTGCCTCCTTCATATTTGTATCCCCTTTACCTAGCAGAGTCCCGGAATGTGGAAACATGGGGCTGCCTCATGGGTAGATGAATTGAATGCCCTGAGAATGCTGCCTCAGCCTCTCTAGATACTTTATTATCAATTTACCTGTCTTTCTAAGAAAAGTTCCTGGCTGGGTGCAATGGCTCACACCTGTAATCCCAGCACTTTGGGAGGCCTAGGCGGGCAGATCACAAGGTCAGGAATTCGAGACCAGTCTGCCTAGCATGGTGAAACTACGTCTCTACTAAAAATACAAAAAATTAGCTGGGCGTGGTGGCCCATACCTGTAATCCCAGCTACTCAGGAGGCTGAGGCAGGAGAATTGCTTGAACCCAGCAGGCGGAAGTTGCAGTGAGCCAAGATCGCGCCACTGCACTCCAGCCTGGGCGACAGAGCGAGACTCCATCTCAAAAGAAAAATAAAAAAGAAAAAAAGAAAAGCTTCTAAACCATGCCTTAGAATATGAACAGCAGCACACAAGGTTGATTACATACTGAGAAGGATGGCAACATTAAAGTTAAAATTTTTGTAATTACCTCTGCTTCTGCACATCTATAATAAGATCAATAATTTAACATTTGTGTATGGCATTTTACATTGAGTATATAATTATATGCACATTTACAAATACGTTAAAAATACATTATAATATTTCCAGATTTGCCTTTCTGGGTAGGCCTTTAAAATGTATCTTGAATGTTTTGTGTAGGAAATATATATATTTTTAATTCTAAGAAGTTGCAGGCATCTAAATACGTGACACTTCACTTGTAGATTTGTACTTAACTGAACTATTGATGTCTAAAATATTTTCTGACTATAGCAGTATTTGATTACTACATAGAATCTGGAAAATATGAAAAGGCATAAAGAAAAAAATAAAAATCACTGAAATGCCACCTCCCAGTGATAGCAACTGCTAATATTTGACAAACTTGCTGTTGTCCTCTTTTCCTTTGTGTGTGTGTGTGTGTGTATTACAACTGAATTTTGAGGCCTGATTTTATATATATTAGATATATATAATACTTATATATCATTAATATATAAATATATAATATATAGCTATCTATATCTATAGATATATATTACACATGGGTATATATTAGATATCTCTATATCTATGCATAGATATATATATTAGAGATATAATACCTATTTTATTAGATATATATTAGATATATAGATATATAGAGAGATAGATATGTCTTTCTCTGTGTATCCCTGTATCTATCTAGATATATTTATATATATGCACATATAGATCTTTGTATCCTACATTTATATTATTTTCATACCCACCTGCTTGTATACGTGGACTGCCCCTAGAAGTAAACAGAAGAATCTGTTAACAGTGGTTGCTTCTGGGAGAGGAATGGGTGGCTGACAGAAAAGGGTGTAAGGGAGACTTTTCAATATTTACCATCTTATTGCCTTTGAATGTTGTACCATGTGCATATGTTACTTTTTCTAAAAATATGAATAAACTATCTAAAAATTATGCTAGGAGCAATTTCCCATGTCAGTAGGAACTTTTTCAATACTTGAGTTTTAACTGCTGGTTATTTTTCTTATTGTTTATTTTTCATGTCATTTGGTTTTCCAGTGTTAGGTTTGCCTTTCTCTATGTCCTTTCTCTAGTGTGGTTTTAATTCTAGTTCTTTTGTTCTTCTCTCTTGTTTACCGTACTTTTAAAAAATGTGTGCCTTTGTCTTTTTTTTTTTTTTTCCCTGAGACAGAGTCTCACTCTGTCGCCCAGGCTGGAATGTAGTGGCCTGATCTCAGCTCACTGCAACCTTCGATTCCTGGGTTCAAGCAATTTTCCTGCCTCAGCCTCCTGAGTAGCTGGGACTACAGGTGCGCACCACCACGTCTGGCTAATTTTTGTATTTTTTTAGTAGAGACGGGGTTTCTCCATGTTGGCCGGGCTGGTCTCGAACTCCTGACCTCGTGATCTGCCTGCCTCGGCCTCCCTCAGTGCTGGGATTACAGGCGTGAGCCACCGTGCCCAGCAGCTTTGCCTTTTTTTTTGTTGAGACGGAGTCTCACTCTGTCACCCAGGCTGGAGTGCAGTGGCATGATCTCCGCTCACTGCAAGCTCTACCTCCCGGGTTCACGCCGTTCTCCTGCCTCAGCCTCCCGAGTAGTTGGGACTACAGGCGCCCGCCACCATGCCCAGCTAATTTTTGTATTTTTAGTAAAGACAGGGTTTCACCATGTTAGCCAGGATGGTCTCAGTCTCCTGACCTAGTGATCCGACTGCCTCGGCCTCCCAAAGTGCTGGGATTACAACCTTTGTCTTTTTTTATGTTACATTTCATTTCTTTTCAGTTTGTCCTGCTATTTATATATTTACCAAATATAAAAGTAAAATTTCTTTTTTTCTGCAATTATTCCTTTAAATAGTTCTTGCATACTATTGAAAATGTTGTACCTTTTTCTGAAAAGGTGTTCAGGTGTTGGAAGGAGTTTGTTTTCAAGAGATACAGTCCCTCTGGTTTTGGACTTGTAGTTTTGGAATGAAAGCAAAAAGAAAACTTTTAAATGTTTTCTTATAGGGATCTTTAAACATAACTAATCAGTTAAAGCAGAGAGTCATGAAAGGTGATTAAATTATTCTTTATGCACACTCACTAATCTTTTGATATAAAACTGAGGTCTTCTCTTTGAGCCTGCATCTGCTAATTTGAGTTCCTCTGGGATTTCTTGCAGAAGCCATACCCATAAGCCTTCCTCCATGCTTTCCTCATTAGAAAAAGGACTTAAAGCCTCTTGGGAAGCAATCTGAGATAAGATTTCTTCTAGAATTTTAAGATTTCTCCCAATCCTCTAGCCATTCTGAATTTGACAGAAGTATTTTTAGTTACCTGCCTTTTACTAAATCTTTCCAGAGCATCTAACTTGGTTTCCATAGATATAATCACTTTTTCTTTTGCTCTCAAATTTTTGTGGTTTACATAATTTAAAATTATACAATTAAATTACATAATATTAATTATGTTACATAATTACATAATTACAATAACAAGTAGAGCTGGCATAAAGAGGTTTGTTAACAAATACAGTTGGCTTTTGAGGGCAGCCAACCCAGTTGATAGGTACAGAGGTGCACAGGCAGCCTGCAGAGCCACTCCTAGGAGGTCCAGTGGGTATCACTCAGCATATCTTATGGTCTTACAGAGGAAATGAAGAGCATTGGTGATTTGGGTGGTTGGTTAGTGAAGATTAACTTGGATGAGGTATTTTTTTTTTTTTTTAATTTTTTTGAGATGGAGTCTCTCTCTGTCGCTCAGGCTGGAGTGCAGTGGCACGATCTCAGCTCACTGCACGCTCTGCCTCCAGGGTTTATGCCATTCTCCTGCCTCAGTCTCCCGAGTAGCTGGGACTTCAGGCGCCGGCCATCATGCCCGGCTAACTTTTTGTATTTTTAGTAGAGGCGGGGTTTCACTGTGTTAGCCAGGATGGTCTCGATCTCCTGACCTCATGATCTGCCCGACTCAGCCTCCCAAAGTGCTGGGATTACAGGTGTGAGCCACTGCGCTCGGCCCGAATGAGGTTGATAAAGGAATTTGTAGTATAAAGATACTAACTGATGGAAGGGAACATTGATGGATTGTTTTATGTTCAGTCTCTTGGCAAGATGCTACATTTACAAGTTTGCTTTGTTTTTTCTTTCTAGTTCCTGATAATCACATTCTCTGTCATCAGTAAATAGGATGAACAGCCATTTCTTTGTATGATTATCCTGTGGAGAAAGTGTAGTGATTAAAAATACTGTGCTTACTCATAGTGACTCCTATTCATTATATTAGAAAAAATATATGGTAAAAGATGATGATGTTTGAAATTTAGATTCCTGGTCAGGTGCAGTGGCTCATGCTTATAAACCCAGAGCTTTGAAGTGGGAGGATTGCTTGAGGCCAGGAGTTCAAGACCAGCCTGGGCGACAGAGCGAGGCCCCGTCTTTACAAAAACATTAAAAAATTAGTCAGGCATGGTGTTGTACTCTTGTAGTCTCAGCCACTTGGGAGGTTGAGGCAGGAGGATGCTTGAGCCAGAAGTTCAAGATGACAGTGAACTGTGAGCTATGATCTTGCCACTGTACTCCAGCGTAGGTGACAGAGTGAGATCCTGTCTCTAAAAATAAAAATTAAAAAAAAAAAGAAAGAAAAAGAAATTTATATTCCTTAGACACAAATACCCCTTTCTTACTTGATTATTAAATTCTGATCTATGTCATTGACATTAACAGATTTCTCTAGGGGAGTATAATTTAAAGATTGATAAGTAAGTCATTAATAAGTAGAACAACGACTTGCTCTTTCAGTTTTTAAAAGTTTAAAGGAGTAACAGTCATGATGATAAAATACTTATTAAAAAATTTTTAATATTTTTTCCCCCGAAAATTGTATTGAGGGAAAAGTACAAAACATTTGCAGTACAGTATTTACAGTCACAAGTTGTAGTGAGTGAATTCCCAAAAATATAGTACAACTCAAGTTGACTTGTTACATTAAAAAGCCTAGTTCTGTCAAAGTAGTTCAGACAGTACGTACATTGTGCTCCAACTGTACCTACTTACAAACAAAGTGACTGCTCATTCATCCGCTGCCCTGAATAGCTTGGGAAACATCCCTACCTTTTTACATGGGAAAAACAAAACAGAAGATAACATCAGTTTTGGAATTCTCTGTAATTAAATAAGTTTTGGAATTCTCATGTACCACATATCCTTGCAGTGCTCAGAGGTAGCCTCTTCACTTTATATTTTTAAAAGTAGTAAAATTCCTTTCCTTTTGTGCTATTGAACCTATCTTATATTCAAATTCTCTCAAGCACTAATAAACAAAATACTTATTTGGTTGAGGAAGATTTAAGGCAAGTTCAAGCCCTTCCAAAGGGACTCTCATGTGAGACTACTCGCCCATTTTTGCTACACATAAAAGTGTTTGTTTTCTTTTTTTCCTTTTTTTTTTTTTTTGAGACGGAGTCTCGCTCTGTCGCCCAGGCTGGAGTGCAGTGCGGCGATTTGGGCTCACTGCAAGCTACGCCTCCCGGGTTCACGCCATTCTCCTGCCTCAGCCTCCCGAGTAGCTGGGACTACAGGCACCCCCCACCACGCCCGGCTAATTTTTTGTATTTTTAGTAGAGACGGGGTTTCACCGTGTTAGCCAGGATGGTCTCGATCTCCTGACCTCATGATCCGCCTGCCTCAGCCTCCCAAAGTGCTGGGATTACAGGTATGACCCACCGCACCCGGCCCACGTAAAAGTATTTGTTTATTGACTAACATTTTACGGAACATTGTCACATGTTTCCTGACATGTAAGCCTTACCGTTTCCTGTGAGGAAGGATGGGAGGAAAGAGTTCCCTCATTTCACAGATTTGTAAAAATCAGTCTCAGAGGTTAAGTGATTTTGCCCGAGATCCTATAGGGCCTGAGCGCCCCAGACAAGAACTTAGGAGTGTTCAGAGTTTCTCCACCAAACTATCTTCAGTCTGGGCTTAAGACTCCAGGGCACTTCTGGACTTCTGCCACTATCCATGCCTGTTGGGCAATCGTTCCTTACTTTTAGCACTAAAAAAGTTGAATGGAGTCTTCCCTTTCTGACCACCACTTCTCACTGTTGGAAGCACTTGGTGTCTTTTTTTCAGGGACATTTAGGAAACCCTTATTTTTTCCTCTTTGAAAGAGTACTTGAGCTCCGAGGAAACTGCTGTGGTGGTGCGTTGATTGGTAGAGAGGAGGCGGCTGGTTCCTAGGTGACTACTAAGCTTTTATTGCTGGTGAGTTTTGATTAGCAGCCTGCCAGCTGTCCTTTCTCTCTTATCACCGGAGCTGTCCTTCGTATAAAATGAAGGTACTTGGGAGAAAAACCTATACGAGCAAAAACAAAATTGTCAGAACATGTTGGCTCATGAGACTGTTATAGTTTTTAAAACTGAAAGTTTTAATAAGACAAGTCATTTTTTTCTTACATACTCAGGGCTGGGTATAGAGGGGCACTGGCTAAGTCTGGGACTAACCAAACTCCAGGGTGGCTTCCCCGATACAAGACTAATCTAAGCTGCCATCCTAAATCTCCCAAAAATGTACTGTGGGACAGAAATGTAAAGAACTTTCCCGAAACCTCTCTGAGGACTACTAAGTGTGGGGTACCTTTTACGCTGCCAGAATGAATGTAGGGCTGCTGCGCCAGCTAGCATATTACCCTTTTTACTGCCCCCACCGCAGTTCAGTGTTTGCCAAAGTGTGATCCAGAACTGCTTGTATCACACAATCTCTTGGGGCAGGGCCTGGCATTCTTAATTTTAAACAAGCTCTCCAAGTGCTCAGTGATACTCTAAAAATTGACAGCCACTGGCTCCTTTATCACCTCCTTTGTTTGCCTTTATCAGAAAAAGTGGAGGATATGCCTCAGGTCAAATCGTTTTGTGAAAGGAGGTGGGGAGGTTACAGGGGAGCAATCTTTGTAAGGTAGAGAAACGACAATGGAGGTACTTGACTATCTCTGTGGGACTCCTTTGTCTTTCTGTTGAGTACGAGTGTTACGGGACCGATCCAGACCCCAAGAGAGGGTTCTTGGATTTCCCACAAGAAAGAATTCAGGGCGAGTCTGCAGCGCAAAGTAAAAGCAAATTTATTAATAAAGTATAGTGGTGAAAGGACAGCTACTCCATAGACAGAGTAGGAGGCTCCCTGGATACAATGCTGGTATATATAGGGAGATGGGCTCTGCTACAAGGGTTTGTGATAAAGGATTAATTTTCTCAATTACTGTATTTTGCAAGAATCAATATTATTATCTTTAAAGAAAAATTAGGAATGCCTTTGTTCTCCAGATATTGGGATATCTGGACACTCCCAAGTCTGGGTCTGTTTAGTAAACATTATTAATTTGTTCCCTTAACCATAAACATCTATAGGCTAGGAATGCCTGACTTTCTGAGAATGCAGCCCAGCAAGTCTCAGCCTCGTTTTTCTAGCCCTCACTCAAGATGGAGTTGCTCTGGTTCGAAAGCCTCTGACGCCAGTACCATTCAGCCACACCTCAGCGTCTCCTGTTCTCCGTCCTGGTTCATGCTGTCCCTGATTTTCTAGACATGTTTTCATAATTATAATCGTCTGTGCCCTGTCTGGTCTGCTGGGCAGGCCAAGAGCTTTGCTGCCTCCTGATCTCCAGCTTCAATTGAATCAGAAACGTTTTGAATGTAACTCGCCGGTCTCTGGGTTGGATGTTTAAATTCCTCTTGGATTTACTGGCTTCCATCGCGAGGCTTTCCATCTTCCTACCTCCCCATACCTGGAAAGCACATTCTCAGTTTCCACACAGGTTTCCCCAGTATCGCTTTGTCAGTTTTCTGTTTATGTCTAGGAGCACATTTTCCCGGAAACTCTATTGTAGCGTTTAGATGTTCAGGTTCTTCCACCAAAGCTCATTCACCGCATATGGAACTGAATTGTTCTTTCCTAGGAGCAGGAGGCCTGAGATATGGAGGGAGAAGGAAGAAGAATAGCTTTCTTCCTTCTTCCTAGGATGAAAATGATTTTAGGCAAAATTGAACAGAAAGGAATTGGTTTTCGTCCCTGCTTTCTTTTTACTAATTTCATCTTTCCTGGCCTCCTATGTTTGAGATTAGATGATTAAGCCATGAGATGTGGGTGATTTGTGTCCCTAGTGAATTTGGGGAGCTCTGGACTTGCTCAGTTATAGTGGCTGCTGTCTTTCATCCAGCACAACCACAATGCAGCCATCAAAGATCAAATGAGTTGCAGTGGCCTGCTAACTTGGTGTGTTGATGCTCAGTTTGAATAGCACAGTAGCCTTTTAGCAGATTAATGATGGGAGTAACTGACTCTGTGGCTCTCAGCCACTAGTCCAGAGAGTTGGATTATGTGCTCCTGAAGATTATTTGCTGGGTGACTTTTTGAGATCTACAATCTCCTTTTTTCCTTCAAGCTGGAGGTTAGTCCTGGGAGAGGGTCTAGGAACAAAATAGCAGACTCTAGTGGTTATCAAGAACAAGAGTTTTTAAAAATTGCTTCTTTGCTTGTCAGTAGAGGAATTTTGAAGGTTGGTGGGAGCAGAGATACCTAGGCAGCAGGAGTTCTGTGAGGCTGAGCATGCCAGCTTTTAGTATCTGTGGGCTTCAGATACATCCTCCGGAAAACAAGTGCCCACTGACATTTCTAATCTTTCCAGCTCTCTCATGTAGTCCAGTGGCTTTTACAGTCGTCCCTTATGCAGAATACTGTCACAGCTATTACAGTTCAGAGTGGCAAACCATGCATCTAGATGTCCCAAGAAAACTAATGAACTCAGAAGTTCTTGAAAGCCAGAGGGTCCCATCCCGTGTGTTTTTATAGGAACATCAAAGTGTTTCCAGATCAGGTTACTGGTCCATGAGATCTATTAATCATCGGCTTGTTCAGTGTGTCCTTCATGCCCACTCTTGGCCGTGTAGAAAAATTGGTATTTATTTTCCAAAACCTTGAGTTTTTAGGAAGTCATATAAGTCGTAAGGGCACACATTACCTTTCCAGATTATTCTAAAGTGCTCCCAAATTATTTAGCCTCTATCAACCATTCTTTTCCCTCTGTGGTTCTTTGATAGGTGGAAAGCAATCTGATTGTATTTTTCATAGTCTAGTGATCCCCCTGGAGGTAGTTTTTTTTTTTTTTTAAACACGTAATACTTGTTAACTCAGATCTCTAATTGATGACATCTCAGGCAATGTATCATAACAAAATGAGCCATTTCAAACATTCTAGACAAAAGTGAAGGGAAAACATAAAATAATTTATGGCAGTTTGTCCCTGGAGTCTCTTCTTCTAAATTGTTTCTGCTTTCTCTAACTTTATTTTTGCTAGTTTTGAACTCATAGCACCTCTGCATTTCCAAGGTGACTGTGGTGATTTGGGATCGATGAGGAGAGGGTATGGTAGAGAAGATCCAGGACTATTATGTACCTGTTTAGGTTTGACTCTGCCACAGACATTAGACCCAGAAAGGTATGTGGTAAGGGGATAAGGGATTTTGATGCAGCATTCTCACTTATAGGATGTAAATGCAGTGTGCTTCAGCCTTATAATTAAATTGCCTTATAATTTGCCTTTAGCAAGTCTCTTATCTTTTAATATGTTATCCAAGGCATTATACCAAGCTCACCACTCTAACCGTTGCATGTAAATTTGATGTGGTGTGGTATTACGTTTTTAACATTGATGTATTTGGAATCTTGTCCTTTCCTATGCATTATGTTTGAAGTGGCGCTCAAGAAATAACAAAACTAGCATGGTAAACAGGCTGCAGTTCTCACAGTGGTGGCAAGGATCCACCCACATCTAGTTTAGTACTGATCTTGATTTTGTGTTTCTTCATTTGGAGTCTTTGCCAGCTTTATGAATACAGGACTGATTTTCACAAACTGGGAAATCTATTTTTTTCTCTTATGGGAGTGTTGTGAAAAATGAAACTGATGAAGCTTTAAATATGAGTTTTTAGGGGCTAGCATTTTTAGCAGTTGAAGGAGAGTGGGGTTTTTTTTTTTGTTGTTATATTGACAATTGTTTTCTTGCTAGTCATTTTGTTGTGCAAATTGGTATAGATTGAAGGGGACATACATTAGTTGGGGAGTTAGCCACTTTGTTAAGTTAGTATTTGCTGTTTCAAAAATTTCTCCATTAAGATGTGGGGAACTAAGTGGCAATTGAAATAGGACTTGATTTTGGTATCTTGCGCTTCAGTGAGACGCCTACCCTACCCTGCTGATTCTAGTCAGCCACGCCCTGCCAGGTGAAGCCACTGGAGTAGGCAAAGGAAGCAGCATCTTGTTTCACAGTAGAGACTGACAATGGAAGTGCTTTCTGAGGCCGGGGCAGGCGATTGTGTTAAGCAGGTTCTTGGGTGCTACTTTTAGCTCTTTGAAAAATTTATATCTCAAAGCCCCAGCTCTCCCTTCTGCGTCACAGCAGCTGGCCTACATTTACCAGAATATGCAGACTCTCTTCTGATATTTATGGGAGATGGAGTGAGGCATCAGAGACTAGAAGAAAATTCAGCTATCATTTCAACCCCGTTCTCATTTCTGAGGCTGAAAAGATTCTTCCATGCTCCTTAGGCTATATATTATTTAAAGAGGAGAAAAGTAACAAATTCCTCCCTAGTGTTTTTCACACTCAATGAATTGAGATCTCAGAGTTCGTTGCTACTAATAATTTATACCTGTTTATTAATGCTGACATACGAGTAGTTTAGTGCATGAGTCGGGAAGGGCTACATAATTGTAGAACAAAACAGAGTAAAGTTTTTTTGTTTTCCTGCGCAAGGACAGGAGGCCCTGACATACACTGAAGACTCATTTACAGTAAGACTGAAGCTTTCCTGTGGTCAGGAAATACGTCTGTGAAATAGAACTATAAATACCCGATCTTGTAAAGGATGCTAAAGTTACACATACTACTTTCAAATTGTCTGGTCTCATTTAGTTTAGACACAAAGTTGGAACTTCCTAGAAGATACATATTATTGGTGAAAGCAAATGAAATCAGGATTCCAGAAATAGTGTGCAACAATAAATCAGGGAGCAGCAACAGAAAAACAAATCAAATCCCCAGTCCAGCTGATAGCTCATGAACAGTATCAAAGTAGCAGATACACTAGGTAAGGTGGTTCATAGCAATGAGGGTATAAATTATGTACAATAATTATTTTCCAAAAGGCTAGTATTCTATTTTAGTCTCAAGCAAAATTTGGTTTCTTTTTCTTGATACAAAGCGCAATGGAAGCAGTTGTAAAGCTTTCATCTTACACACTTAATTAAGTTCTCGAATCTAACATTGACCTTATAACTGTTTTACAGTGAGATAAGTTGAGCCAGAAAAAAATCAGGCTAGTTTAAGGTGACAGTAACAGAACTTCTTGTCTAGTTAAACATGTTGTTAATGGAAAATAAAGAATGAAATTACACCTATATATTCCTTTTCCAGTGTCATGGACAAGGATACATATGATTTTGCTGAGATTAAGGAATAGAAGCTCTTCCATCCTGCAGCCTGCAAACTGAAGGGGAAAGCAGAAGGGTGGAGAAAGGATTGAGAATTAGATAAAAGAAACACACACACACACACACACACACACACACACACACAAAAGATGAGTAGTCTCTTGGCTGCTGTGATTCAAAATAATTTAAAGGGCAAGTTTCATTTGTGGTGGTTGAAGTTTCTTCCTGTTATGGAAGGGGCTCTATCCAACGTCAATAATAAACATTTATATGCTAGAAACTTAACACTGGAAATAGATAGAGGTCATTGGTTGCTAATTTGTAATCAACATAGGGATCTTTGCTACAGTTTCTCTACAGAGGTTAAGATTACCTGTTTGAACATTTTCATAGCATTATAATTTGTAAGGTCACCAAAAGATCAGGTGGCCGATTCCTGGTTACCACAAATAATTAAAACATAGTAGCTAAGCATCTGTTTTGGTCTTAAAACAAACATGGCTAAGATACAATTGCAATCTTATTTAAGGTAAGAATAGTAAAGGGATATTCAGTTGGTCTCCACACCAGAAAAATTACATGGTATGGACCTAAAAAATATTAGTATGATAGCTGAAGAAACTGTATGTTATCTGACTTTCTTCAACTTCCTTCCCCAAATATTTTGAATGTATTTGCTTAATAAGATATCTTGGGGAGCAGCGTAGACAGAAGAGTTCACTGAGCCATGCTAAGTTATGCTAAATTAGTCTGTCCTGCCTCCTCCTCCTCCTCCTCTTTTCCCCACCTCTTTTCTCTCCTTCTCCTTACTAGTGTTACTGTAAGTAAAATAAAATAATTTAAGCAATAAATATAGATGATAGCAAAGTAGTTGATAAGATCTTTCCAGAGGTCATTGTAGCCAGCATGGAGGAATGTGCCCTGGAAGATGGTAATTTTTTAAAAAAACACTAACTTATATTCCCTATTGCACATACTATTTTTTAAATTATTATATTTTAAGTTTTGGGGTACATGTGCAGAATGTGCAGTTTTATGACATAGGTATACACGTGCTATGGTGTTTTGATGCACCCATCAGCCCGTCACCTACATTAGGTATTTCTCCTAATGCTATCCCTCCCCTAGACCCCTACCCTCTGACAGGCCCCAGTATATGGTGTTCCCCTCCCTGTGTCCATGTGTCTTCCTTGTTCAACTCCCACTTATGAGTGAGAACATGGGGTGTTTGGTTTTTTGTCCTTGCGATAGTTTGCTGAGAATGATAGTTTCCAGCTTCATCCATGTCCCTGCAAAGGACATGAACTCATCCTGTTTTATGGCTGCATAGTATTCCATGGTGTATATGTGCCACATTTTCTTTATCCAGTCTCTCATTGATGGACATTTGGGTTGGTTCCAAGTCTTTGCTATTGTGAATAGTGCTGTAATAAACATACATATGCATGTGCCTTTATAGTAGAATGATTTATAATCCTTTGGGTATATACCCAGTAATGGGATTGCTGGGTCAAATGATATTTCTAGTTTTAGAGCCTTGAGGAATCGCCACACTGGGAAGATCATAATGTTAGATGCCAGTTGTTTGCAGGGCACATTGCTAGGTGTTGCAAGTGCAGCAATAAATAAGTGTGATGTGATTTCTTCCTTTAAAGAGCATATAGTGCTTTTGAGACTTTTAGAAAACTAAGAGCAGTGAAATATGTTGAAGTAATGATGAGAGGGTACAGGGTCTTCTATTGGAGTATGTGATAGGGATCTAATGGACCTTCAAGATTAGGGAGAGTCTCTCTAAGAAGACGATTTTTAAATAGTGATCCAGAGGCTAATAAGTTAACTAGGTTAACATTAAGAGGTGGTAAAGTATTTTGAGCATAGGTAACAGCATGTGCAAAGGCTCAGAAGTAAGAGAGAGCATGGTCTTATCCTGAAAAACTTTTTTTTTTTTTTTGAGGCAGAGTCTCACACTGTCGCCTGGGCTAGAGTGCAGTGGCACGATGTCAGGACACTGCAACCTCCACTTCCTGGGTTCAAGCTATTCTCCTGACTCAGCCTCCTGAGTAACTGGGATTGCAGTTGCCTGTCACCATGCCCAGCTAACTTTTTGTATTGTACTTTTAGTAGAGACGGGATTTCATTATGTTGGCCAGGCTGGTCTCGAACTTCTGACCTTGTGATCTGCCCACCTCAGCCTCCCAAAGTGTTGTGATTACAGGCCTGAGCCACCGCACCTGGCCAAAAACATTTAATAATAATAAGGTTAGTGTGTTTGTTAAAGTACAAGCTAAGCTGCTGTAACAAAGTCACTCCATATTACAGTAGATCGAACAAGACAGAAGTTTATTTCCCCTCATGAAATAGTCTGGAATTAGTCAACAAACCAGGGTGATAGGCAGCTCTCCTCTTAAAGGTCATTCTGGAACTTGGGCTCTTTTTATCTTGATCACTCATTTCACTAATGAAACATTATTTCTGGCATCCCTTATACTAATTAATGAACCACAGTGCATAAAATGACAGCTGAAAGTCAGAGAGAAGTCTGCTATTAGAATACATATCAAGGGAAATGGAACCCAGTCTTAAGGTTAGGGATAATATCATGGAGGAATTGAGAACTGATGTAGAAGTTGGCCAGATGAAGGTTAGGAGGTGGGAGAGTTCCAGAGGGAAGAACATGTGCAAGAACTCATGGTAAGAGGATAGTGTATTTAAGGAAATGAGAAACACTGGGTGTAGTGTTAGAACATACTTTAAGGTACTGCAACAAGGAGGACACAAATTACAATGAATCAGACAAGACAGAAGTTTATTTCCCTCCCATAGAACAGTTAGGATTTGGTATAGTGGCTTGTGGAGAGTGGACACCTCTATAGGGTCCTTGCAATGCTAGTAAGAGTAAATTACTGATTAGGGAACTTGAATTGTTATATTTAGTTGTTTACGAATAACTAAATAACTGTCTTACTGTGTTTTAAAGTAGATTATAAGACAGCTCACTAAATCATGTTAAGGAGTTTAGGATTTATCCAAAGGGAAACATGAAACCATTTGAAAAGAGGGAATTAAGCTTGCAATTTATAAAGGTGGCACTGGTTTTAATGCCATGAATGAATAGGAGAGCAAGATGGAAGGCTGGAAGGTCAGTTAGGCTGTTGCTGTAATCCAGGTGAGAAAGGATATGGTGGTGGTCTGGGCTCTGTTGGGATGGTTATCTGTTAGGCATAATATAATTAGTAGGCAGAACTTCATGGAGAGGAGTTTGGTAGAAATTATTTTAATCTATTACTGTCTAGGCCCGAGCTTCATAACATTGTATGCATCCCTAGAATTCTAAATGTCCACACATTTATTTAATGAGGGTTGCAAAGTCAAATATTTACCAAGGCTTACTTAGAAGAGGAAAACTAAATAAAGCAGGCTTGCTATAAGAGTGGGAGGTTTTGGGGAACTGGATAGCACATGCCCCCTTTAAAGAGGACAAGTCTATTCAGTTTCAGGCAAGTGTTGCCATTTGTAAATAAGAATTAATTGTTGCCAAATCTTCTGACTTTTGTTCTTTTTCCAAAGAATCTTGGATTCTTATATGAAATCTAATTTTTACATGTTGATGTCTAAGTAAAAAGTAAACAAACATGCAAACAGGATACTGAGTAGGCCAACATTGTTAGGGTCTAATAAAACAAGTAGGAGTGGGATTTGATTTGCCTGGGTTCATTTGTGACCTTCAGTTAATAACTGTATTAGTTAGGGCAGGCTGACATGACAAAGAAATCCAATAAGAAAATGGCCTTGGCCAGGCGCGGTGGCTCAAGCTTGTAATCCCAGCACTTTGGGAGGCCGAGACGGGTGGATCACAAGGTCAG